>NW_024528821.1:14483283-14623711 GCF_017590135.1 Pyrgilauda ruficollis | reverse complement strand
TTGTGCTTGGCAACTTAGATATTACTCATAGTCCTCCACACTCCTGCTTGTCTGTCTCCATGTGTATATCAAAGGAGATGGGTTGGGAGTCCCTTCATGTGGGTTTGGAGCCTCTCTGGGTGCTCTTCCCAGGTCTCCGCTGCCCTTGGCTGCGTATGTGGAAGCTCATTCTGACTGCCCACAGTTGCTGTGACTGCAAGCAGGTCTTCAGAGTTTTCTTTAACCTTTATGATCTTGCTTCTTCTGTGCTCTGCAGCTACAAACTGGCTGAAAACATCGATGCTCAGCTGAAGCGCATGGCACAAGATCTGAAGGACATCATTGATCACTTGAACACATCAGGGGGCCCAGCAGACACAAGTGATCCAGTAAGTGCAAGCTTTTATTTTATATTGCTGAAGAGGCAAAGGATATTGAAATAGCTCTAACTCTTCATTTCTCCCCATGTGGATACTCCGCTCAAACTTTTTCTTTATACTGTTTTCATATCCTCATAAAACAAGGTCTGAATAACCAGCTCCTTCTGACATCTACTAAATTGATTTTGATCCTCCTTATGCCTTTACTTCGAAGGTATTTTTCAGTAAAAATTTCACTGTTGAAGACTGAGTTTTTCCACCAAGTAAGACTTAAAACGGTGAATTCGGTTAGGTGATGAATGTTCTGCTGGTTCCTTGGTCGAAATTAAAATAAGCCAAAGCCACAGGCATATCAACTAAACTGTGCAGGTTTCTTGCTGGTATGGAGAAGCCAAGTAGCAGCATTATTGCACACACTTTCCTGGCCAAGTGGCTGCTGCCTTAGGGAAGCCGGGCAAGGAGGAACTTGCCTTGGACTCCTCTTGCTGTTTATGCACTCTCACAACTGACTTGCACCTTCTCTCTGCTCAGCTTCAGCAGATCTGTAAAATTCTGAATGCACACATGGATTCCCTGCAGTGGATTGACCAGAATTCAGGTGAGCTTTGTCCTGCAGCCTTTTGGGACTGTGAATGGGAAGCAGGAGCGTGTGTGTGAGTGTTTGTTCATCCCTGAATTCCTGAAGATGCCTGAGGACTCTTCCTCCTCACCTTCAGTGGCACTGTCCCTTCTGGGCTTGAATGCTCCTGCTGTGCCTGATCAGAGGCCTCTGCTGAGAAGGTAGTCCTGGCAACTGGTGTTTTTTAACTAAAAAGCCCTCCTTGAAATGCATCAGTACAAAGCAGAGAACTTGAAAACCTTATTCATTCTGTCAAACTAATGTTAAATAGTTCAACTTCTAAAAGAGTGTGGGGTTTGCCTGTGGTGCAGGAAAATTGGTGAGGGGAAGAGTGTGTGTTGAGTGTTATCATCCCTCCCAGTCTGAAAAGAGGAAGCCACATCCAGGTAAGATGGAGCAGCCTGCCTTGATCTGCACCTGGGGTAACCGGAGGAATAATGTGGGAATTTCGTAGCCTCAGCAGCCTGAGACCCAGTGCACAGAGAGATGCACTCAGGAGTGAATATTTGACAGTGGAGTCTTCCTAAAGACAGAGAAAAGGAACTTTTCTCCCTGGGAGAGTGCCTCCTGGTGAGGGATTCTGGAATTCTGTGCCGTTTGGATTTTAACTGGTGCAGCCACACGGGGGCACGGCAGAATAAAGCAGCTCTCCTCTCAGCAGCCCGAGTGCACTGCCTGGCTACAGTGCTGAGAAATGTTCACACCTGGTGTAACTGCTTGTGTGAAAGCAGGCCTGCTGCTCTCCATGTTCACACAGAATTATTGGCTTAGGTCGGGGTCTGATTAGGTGTTTTCTTTCAGAACACTGCTGCTGAGCTCCACATTCCAAACATGCCTTTTTTAGGAAATCTGGTACAGCTCCTGTGCTGCCTGAATTCTTTACAGAATATGTGTGAAAATAGCTATCTGTTTCCTTTAAGTTTTCCTAGAAAGGAGACCCATTTTTTCCTCTGCCATTCAATAAAGAAGTTTTCTTGTTGGCAGTGCTTTGGGTTGTGCTTTTCTCCTGCTTTGTCCACTGTCAAATCTGAGTGACTGTCAACAAGAAAATATTTTTCATTCTGCAGGCAAAACTGTGCAGGGTTGTGTTCTGAGGTGACTGTGACGTTATTCCTTTGTTTCTGCCACAGCTGTGCTGCAGAGGAAGGTGGAAGAGGTGACCAAGGTTTGTGAGAGTCGCCGCAAGGAGCAGGAGCGCAGCTTTCGGATCACCTTTGATTGAAACATTCCCAAGTTCAAAGGATGAACATAAAACCTCCACAGAAAACAGAGGTGTTTGGGAGCTGAGGACTGAAATGACGACCTGGCTTTTTTTCCTTTTTTACAATAAAATGTTGTTTGTTCAAAGCTAGTCTTTGTGGTGTTGGACTGGATTTCACCTGCTCCCATCAAAAACTGGATGAAGTGTGTGCTCTTTGTGCTTTAGCTGTGCCTGCAGACTGGTGAGATAACAGCAGTGCTGCCTTGGAGGGCTCTGTGTGGTTTTCCATGGCCTGGTTTTGGGAGGAGACTGCAGGGGTAGCTTCTGTGAGAGGCTGCCAGAAGCTTCCACCATGTCCAGCAGAGCCAGTCCCTGGTGGCTCCAAAAGATGGATGAGTTGCTGGCCAGGGCTGGGCCAGTTAGATATGGTGGTAATGCCTCTGTGAAAGAGATTTAAGAAGAAGGAAAAACTAATTTGTGGCTCAGTTGTAATTGTGGCCAGAAAAGAGCAGGGTGAAAACCTGTGAGGGGAACAACTCTGCAGCCACCTGGGTCAGTGGAGAAGGACAGAGGGGAAGAGGCACCAGGGCTGAGATTGCTCTGCAGCCTGTGGTGAGGACCATGGTGAAGGAGCTGTGCCCCTGCAGCCCATGGGGATGCAGAGATCCACCTGCAGCCCATGGAGGAGCGCCAGGGCAGAGCAGGGGCATGCCTGGGAGGAGGCTGCGAGCCTGTGGCTGAGGTGTCCTGTGCCCAGGCTGGAGCAGCCTGTTCTGGAAGGACTCTGTGGCAGTGTCACCCACACTGCAGCAGTTTGAGGGGGGCTGTTACCTGTGGGATGGACTCACATTAGAGAAGTTCACAGAGAACTGTCTCTCATGGGAGGGACCCCAAACCAGGGGTGATAAACTGACCATGACCCCCATTCCCGAATCCCTCTGAACTGACCATGACCCCCATTCCGAATCCCTGTGAACTGACCATGACCCCCATTCCTGAATCCCTCTGACTGACCATGACCCCCATTCCCGAATCCCTGTGAACTGACCACGACCCCCATTGCCGAATCCCTCTGAACTGACCATGACCCCCATTCCCGTCTCCCTGCGCTGCTGGGGCAGGAGGGACAGATGGGGGGGAAGGCCTTTCTAAGGGTTAATTTTACTTCCCATTATCCCGCTCTGCTTTAGTTATCGATAAGCTCAACTCGTATCTCTGCGTTGAGCCTGTTGTGCCTGTGACGACATCTGAAGAGAGATCTCTTCCGGTCCGTATCTCAGTCACGAACCCTGCATTAAGTGTTCTCCGTTCAGCTGCCGAGGGGGGCGGGTGTCTTTGGGGGTGCCTGGCACCCATCCCGGCTCACCCCCCGACAGGGCAGCGCTCCGTGCAGCAGCTCCGGCCCCGCTCCGCTCCGCTCCGCGCTCCTTCCGGCACGGCTCCCCGCGCCCCGCGGGCGCTGCCGGGGCCTGCAGCGCGGAGCGGCGGGGCCATGCGCCGGTGAGCGGGGCAGCCGCGGCTCCCGGGGTGCCCAGGCTGGCCGGGCCGGGCTGGGCTGGGTTTGGGGTCTGGCTGCTCCGGGCGACCGCGGGAAGGGAAAAGCGCTGCTGAAATTCACAGTTTCTCTTCGGCGTCGCGGTTTCGCTTCTTTCTGCCCTAATTTGAAACTGGCAGTGTCTGGCTAGATGCTGATGCAAGACGATTTCGGTCAATAAAAATGATGGCATGCGATTTTAAAGTGAACAAACAACCACCCCACCAATACAAAAACACCCGAAGACCCCTTGGGGTACTTCAGTGTTCTCAAAGTAATCCCAAATCTGTTGACTTTCCCAGTAATGTTAAAGGGAGCTCTGGTCAAGTAGTTTTGGTTCCTTGTTTTTTTAAATCCCATAAAAACAGCCCAGGAGGTGGAGGAGCTGTAGCAGGGATGTGTTTCAAGCAGTGTTTCCCCTGTTGCCTGACTGCCCGTGCCTGTGCTGTGGTTGTGTGCCCCAGGGTGAACAGCAGCCTGTCCAGCGATGAGCTTCTCCTGGAAGACTTGGAGACAGAAGGAGAGAGGCAGCTGAAGAGCCTCCTTCACCACCAGCTTGACACCAGTGTCTCCATCGAGCAGTAAGTGCTGATCTGGTGTGGTTTGGGAGAGACCAACCCCTTGCTGTCCCCATTCCTCAGCGCTGAGCTGTTTGTGCTGTTGTGTTCCTTTGGCTCACAGGTGCAAGTCAAAGCGGAGATGCTTTGCCCCTGCAGCTTTTTACAAACCTTTCGGGGAAGAGGCTGCGGGGGCTTTGAGCCTCTCACAGTTCCAGGCCCTGCAGGAGAGTGACAAAGAAACCTCCTCTCTGCGGGAGCTGGGGCTCTCTGACTCGGAGATCCTGCTCTGGAAGAACCGGGATTCAGCAAGGAAGGTGGGCATGCTGTGCTCTCACCCGAGGGTAGTCAGCTTCCTCTAACCCTGTGGCTCTCTGGTAGGAAATTCCAGTCCTTTGTAAGTCATTGGTAAAGAATGGCCACTCTTGTATCCCTTGCCTTTAGCCCAGAACTATCCTACATTTCTTCTGGCCTCTTTTCTTTGGCAGAATGGTCAGTGTTAACAGATAGGGTGGAGACAGGAGCGGGTCCTTTGGAACACAGCAGGATGTGAGGATATTCCTCTGCCTTGATCTCAAACAAATCATTTCACCTATTTTTACCTGTGTATGAAGGATTTAAATGCTAGAAGAGAAGGAGAAGATATTTCAAAGCACCTCAACATCCTCCTTTGAGTATCCTGATAGATTCCTGGATCCCATTGCTGATTTGGGATGGCTGTTTGTAGGAAGTGCCCCCCTTAGGGGCTTTCAGGTCCTTCAAGGGCCCTGGGACAGCCACATGAAAATAGTGCAGAGCTGTCAGACCAAGTGTGTGGTGGCAGTGCCTTGGCTCCTCCTTGGGTGCTCTTCCAGCAGGTTTTTCCCCTTCCCCCACCTTCACCCTTTTTTTTTCACATTCCAGAGACAAGAGGCTTTTGTGGTTGTCCCGTGTCAGGTGCACTGGAGCGTCCTGCTCTTAATTTGCCAAACTAGAAGATGAAGAACAGGACTTGGGCTGATCCTTGGCTTCCCTTTGTCTCCTCTTCCTGAGTGATAGCTGTGTGCAGGAGAGGGTTGTCTGGTAATCAGGGGCTTGCCTCTTTTCAGCTGAAGTCATTACTTGCTTTGGCGTTTAAATGCAAATCCAGCCCTGGTGTGGCCTGATTAAAGCTTGGTGCAGAGAGGGGTGGTGTTAATTTAAGAATGAAAATCAATGCCGTCAGTACCAGCTGTTATATTTAGTATGAAATGTATTCTGGGATGTTCAGAAAAAATTATTTGTATGGAAAACACTCCTCTGACAGAAAAAAAAAAGGGGTGGCATCAGGGTATGTCTTCTACAGGTTCTGAGAGGAGAATATTTAGGGAGAAAGCCTAAGTCAGGTAGTGATATGCAGCTTTGGAGGTGGAGGCCCTGAGTGAAAGATTCCACCATGAGTGATGAATAATGTCACCTGAGACAGAGAGAACTTCAGATTGCCTGGGGAGCTCTTGGCAAAGTACTGAGTGCAGATTTCTGTTATTTTCAGCAGCTAAGTGGCAGCTTTTTTGAAAACAAAGTACAACAAATGATTTCCGGGAATTGCTTTTCCGTATAAACAGCTTTTTGTGCCTCGGGGAAGCTGTGAAATGGTGAATGGAAGAAGCTGTGCAGATGTGGGGCAGAGGTACCATGGGAAACTCTGTTAGGTTGTGCTCAGTGCAGGGAGAAAGCCTGGTTTCTTGCCCGAGGCAGAAGGATCTGCCACAGTAATTCTCAAACTGAGTTTGAGAACAGAAAATTCTCCCACAGCCCCATCAAAGCGTGTTCTGATCGAGTGGACGGGGGAGCAGGAGTGCCCTTTGAGCAGCTGGGTGTGTCTCTGTGCCTGGGCAGCATGAAGTGGCTCGTGCAGTGAGGTTTGCTTGCCCAGGGATGCTGCTTGCTCTCGGCTGAGCTGTGAGGGCTGTGCTGCAGTTCCTCTGTGGTTTCTGGAAGCTGGCTCAGTGATGCTGGTTGGGGTTTAGTCCTCAGCATAAACCTCCCCTCGGGTGCCACCAAGCAGCTGGCGGTCCACTTTTCAGCAAATAAGGTTCTCAGGGTCACAGACTAAGAGCTTGGTGGAGACTGAGCTCGGGGATGCTGTAGGTGCAGGGAAGAGCTGCCAGAGGATGGCTGTGCAGTCACTGACGGTGCCTGTGGTGACAGCTGTAGCTGTCACAGGCAGCAGGACAGAGGGAGACAGGCCAGGGAGAGGGAAGCAGCACAGACAGGTCATGCAAAGGAGCTGTTTCTCCGCTCCCCTCAAGAACTGAGCTTGCTGTGTGGTTGTATTTGTCCTACCCTTGCAGTAACAGAACCTGTTGGTGCCCTGGGGGATGGTTCCTAATTGCACCATGTCACTGTAAGAGTCAGGAAAATTAATCCACAAACACCAGAGGTTTATGTCCAAAAAGGAGACAGAGGAGTCCTTTGTGACTTTATTCGGATAAAGGGAGAGGCCATGGGGCATTCCCCTGGGATATCTCCAATTTTTGGAGGACACAGCCTCCTTTTTATCCCAATTTCCAGCCACATTTCCCTTCTCTCTTTCCCCATTGGCTGAGGTACTTGAGAAGTACAGACTTCCTGATACACCTGATACCGAAGAATTCCCTCTAATATATAACCCTCCCTTTTAATTTTTAATTCTTACAGAATTTAGGGGTTTTTCTTCCCCATTGTTTCTTTCATCTTTCAGTGTCTAATTTCATTTATCAGCAAACCTAAAGTTTATTTGTAAAAGCAAATATCTTTTTCCATTCATCAATCAGTGGAATCCTTCCCATTGTTTCTGTTACCTCCCAGTGCTAGTTTTATCTACCAGCAGACCCACAGCTTCTTTGTAAAGACAAATTTGCTATTCTTCTTACTGGGAAAACCTATCTAGCTTCTCTCTCTCTGACCAGGGAGCTGCCACCACACACCCACTGCAGGGCTGGGGCTGTGCCTTTGGCTGGCTCTGAGGAGGAGGCCCATGCTCTTGCTTGCCACTATATTATTTTCTGAAAAATCTCTTTGCCCAGGATTCCTCTCCTGGGAAGCTGAGAAGCCTCAGAGAAGAAGGAAAACAATATTATCTCATTTGCTTCTCCTGTGTTTTGCTTCTTTGGAATGTGGTTGGAGATTGTTTATCCAACAGGTGAATTGTTTTTACTTAATGGCCAATCACAGCCAGGCTGTGTCAGAGCTCTGCAAGGAGTCACAAGTTTTCATTAGTATCTTTTAGCCTTACACCCACTGCAGGGCTGGGGCTGTGCCTTTGGCTGGCTCTGAGGAGGAGGCCCATGCTCTTGCTTGCCACTATATTATTTTCTGAAAAATCTCTTTGCCCAGGATTCCTCTCCTGGGAAGCTGAGAAGCCTCAGAGAAGAAGGAAAACAATATTATCTCATTTGCTTCTCCTGTGTTTTGCTTCTTTGGAATGTGGTTGGAGATTGTTTATCCAACAGGTGAATTGTTTTTACTTAATGGCCAATCACAGCCAGGCTGTGTCAGAGCTCTGCAAGGAGTCACAAGTTTTCATTAGTATCTTTTAGCCTTCTGTAAGTATCCTTTCTCTATTCTTTAGTGTAGTTTAGTATAGTATTCTTTAATATAGATCATAAAATAATAAATTAGCCTAAGAACATGGAGTCAGATTCATTCACTCCTTCCAACGACAGGGCTCTCAGGAAATACCACAGCTGCTGAGCCGAGCCGTGCTTGTTTTGCAGGGCTCGGGGCTGTGCTGTGTGGCTGGCTCTGAGGAGGATGCCCATGCTGTTGCTGAGCCGAGCCGTGCTTGTTTTGCAGGGCTCGGGGCTGGGGGCAGCCCCGGAGGCCACGCAGGAGCGGCTGGATGCCATCCAGGAGAAGCTGGAGGAGCGGCGCCGCATCCTGGCGCTGCCGCAGAGGTTTGCGGGCAGCAAGCAGCTGAGCCGGCGGGAGATGGAGATCGAGCAGGCCCTTTTCCAGGGGACAGACCGCCACTCCTTCCTCCGGGCCCTCTACCACCAAGGTCTGCCCTCAGGGCTCTTCCCGCCTCGGCTGCAGCACACGCAGCCAGCCCGCGTGGGAGCCCAACACATTTCTGTCTGGCCTTCTGTCCCTGAAGATGGGGTTCTGCTTTGGTGCTGTGTGGGAGGAGATATTTTCCTCTCTTACAGGAGCAGGCAGAGTTGGTTCTCTGGAGGGTTTAATATAGAGGCTTTTAAAGTGCATTTCTAGATCTCCTTGAGGTGTTGCATGTAGTGCAGAGCAGCTCGGGGTGTGGGAGAGGAGCTGGGGTATAAAGCCTCGAGGTCTGTGTTACACAAAGGGGGACTGGAGATTGTTCCTTCTCTGAGGTAACTGCAGGGGATGAAGGAAGCAAAGGCACAGAGCAGGTAAGAGGAGGAATGACTTGTTAAAGCCTCACCCCTGAAGTGGAATTGGATCCACTTGAAGACTGGAAGATGCTGCTCTCACATTTGTCTTCATTTCCATTAAAGAGAATTAAAAGAGATCATTGATCAGTCCATGTCATGGACTTTCTTTAAACCCAGGAGCTTGATCTGATGTCCTTGAAAGCCAAATGTTCCTATTCCAGGTAGGTACAGGAAGGCAGCATGGCCCGTCCTTGCCGTACATGCAGGAGGAGGAAGGTGTGTTGAAGGAGTCACTAGAAAGTGCTGAAATGTGGCTGCAGATAAGCAAGTTAAGATAAGCAAGAGGGCATCTCTGAAAAGAGCTGTGCTGTAGCACAGGTGGAGCTGCTGCTCTCTGCAGGTTCATCCTGAGCTGGGGAGCCAGGCTGCTCTTGTTTAAAACAACCTGTAGGGGCTGGGATGAAGCAGGGTTTCTCCTTTCTGTGTCTGTTCTTGCAGGCTGTGTGTTTTCCAGGTTATTGGTGATAGTTACCATGTATCTGTGTTATGAATTAGATGACACTCAGAAGGGGGGAACAGATGAAAAAGACCCCATGGTTCATCTGGAGAGTGTTTACCAAGAGCTGCTGAGCAAGAAGTGCCCTGAAAAAGTCCAGTCTGCTGCAAGTGACCCCTGCTTGTCCCCGACCCCACAGGGGTCTGGGACTGAGGAATCATCACTTCCAGACCAGGAGGAGCAGGCAGCAAGTCCCAGTGTTTCTGCAACAAAGCCCCAGCAGTCCCCTCCAAGGCCTGTGGTTATCAAAGAGCCAGTGGAGTTTGTCCCAGAAGAGGAGATCCTCAAGAACCGCCTCTCAGAGGAAGAACTCCGGAAAATTCCCAGGTTCTCATCCTACCATGCAGGGGAGCCCAACAGGGTAAGCTGAGATGAGCCAGGATTTATCCTTGCTCAGCAGGATGCCCTGAAGCTGTGTCAGTAGGCAAAGGCTCCTCTTTGCTGTTGCGTTGAAGTTGCTGGGCTGATCCTCCAGGCCAAGGGGGAGAGCAGCCTCCACTCTGGGGGGAAAAGGGACCTTGGGTTCTGATGGGAAGGCACCAGCCTGGCAAAGAGTTGTACTTGTGAGCCCAGCCCTGCCTGGCTCCAGCAGCTCACCTGTCAAGGTGTGCTCTGTCTGTTTGAGCCTGGCTGAGTCCTGGTGTCACCTTACTCAGACTGTTCCTGTCTGGTAGCTGGAGAGTACTGCTTTTTATAAATAAATGGAATGAACTGAATAAACAGAACTGTTCTGTAATAAACTGAAACTGTCAGCTCTTGATGCAGGCAAGCAGGGTGATGCCTTTAGTTCAGAGCTGCCATTCTCTGTACACCTACCTGTCCTCTAAATGCCATCATGAGCATGTGGGTGTGAGGGTTGAGCTAATTCACACCTTGAGCTGTACAGACTTGGGACAGGCTGAAAGGTGTCTTTGCATGGCAGAGGCTGGCTGACCCCATGTGTCCCTGTTACAGGTGCTGTATTTGAAGAACCTGGGCCCCCGAGTGACAGTGAAGGACCTGGTGTCCCTGTTTGCTCGGTTCCAGAAGGAGGACAGCCCACTGATCCAGTTCCGCCTCCTGAGCGGCCGCATGAGGGATCAGGCCTTCATCACCTTCCCTGGTGAGTTGCTGCCTCTGCCTCTCCGTTCTTCCCTGACTCCCAAAGGTGTCACATCCTCCTGCAGGGCACTGCTGCCAAGCCTGCTTTCCAGGGAGAAGCAGGGGAATTCACTGCCTTCTCTTCCTGTTGTGCCGCGCTCCTTTCCCTGGGGTGGAAGGGGATTTACCAGAAAGCAGAAGTGACACAGTCTGTCATGTGCAGTGTTCATTCAGCATGTCAGAGCAGGCTGAGTGGCCATCAGATGGGAACACCCATAGGATCACCCTGTGTCCCCATGGCAGCAGGTGCCCTGTGCCCACTGTGCCCTCTCATTGCAGACACAGAGTCAGCCCAGAGGGCCCTGCAGCTGCTGAACGGGTACAAGCTGCAGGGGAAGCCCCTGGTGATCGCCTTTGGGAAAAGCAGGAAGCATGTGCCAGAGGCTGACTCTGCCAGCCCCAGCTCCTCTGCTGCAGAGAACGCTCCTGCCACGTGAAGGATGGAGAACCAGCAGCCTTGTGGAGTTCAGTAAGCTGTGGCTGAACGTGGGACAGTGCAGGACTGTTAGGAGCCAACATGCAGGTCTAGCAATCTCAGAGTGGGAAAGGAGAGCTGGGGACTGAGCTGTTCTTGAGAGCTGGGCTGTGCCCCTAAGCTGTTGTGGCAAGGAGGGAGGGAAGAGGCCAGGTAAATAAATGCACTTTTTATAGTATTTCCTTAGTGTGTGCTTATTGATGTTTATAGTCCTAAGACTTTTAGAGCCAAGTGTGCTGTACTCTGCTGCTGCAGGACTGTGTCTACACTTCAGTCCTGGGAGCCTCCCAGCTCTGCTGACTCCCCTGGAGACAGAGACTGCCCTGAGCCCTCCAAAGCAGCATTTCTGTATCTCACCAGTCTGCAGGCACAGCTAAAGCACAAAGACCACGCTTCCCCCACAAACTTCAGGCAGTACTCCTGTCCAACACAACAAAGATCACCTTTGGGAACAAACAACACATTTTATTGCAAGAAAAGAAACAAAAGTCAGGTCGTCATTTCACACCTCAAACACATCTGCATTTTGTGGAGGCTTTATATGCATCCTTTCAACGTGGGAGCGTTTCAATCAAAGGTGATCCGAAAGCTGCGCTCCTGCTCCTTGCGGCGACTCTCACAAACCTTGGTCACCTCTTCCACCTTCCTCTGCAGCACAGCTGTGGCAGAAACAAGGGAATAATGTCACAGTCATCCAGAACACAATCCGGCACAGTGTTGCTTGCAGGACAGAGAAAAACATGCAAGCAGAGTGTTTTTGGTAAAATTCAAACAGTAACTTCTGAGCAGAGGCCTCTGATCAGGCACAGCAGGAGCATTCAAGCCCAGAAGGGACAGTGCCACTGAAGGTGAGGAGGAAGAGTCCTCAGGCATCTTCAGGAATTCAGGGATGAACAAACACTCACACACACGCTCCTGCTTCCCATTCCCAGTCCCAAAAGGCTGCAGGACAAAGCTCACCTGAATTCTGGTCAATCCACTGCAGGGAATCCATGTGTGCATTCAGAATTTTACAGATCTGCTGAAGCTGAGCAGAGAGAGAAGGTGCAAGTCAGTTGTGAGAGTGCATAAACAGCAAGAGGAGTCCAAGGCAAGTTCCTCCTTGCCCGGCTTCCCTAAGGCAGCAGCCACTTGGCCAGGAAAGTGTGTGCAATAATGCTGCTACTTGGCTTCTCCATACCAGCAAGAAACCTGCACAGTTTAGTTGATATGCCTGTGGCTTTGGCTTATTTTAATTTCGACCAAGGAACCAGCAGAACATTCATCACCTAAGGCTTAAGTGCCAAATTCAGAATGAATGTGGAAAAACTCAGTCTGCAATACTGAAGGGAAATTTTTTACTGAAAAAAAAAGCTGCTGAGTACAGCCCTAAGGAGCATCAAAATCAATTTAATATAAATAATAAAAAATAAAAATAGAGGCTTGCATTTACCGGGTCACTCGTGTCTGCTGGGCCCCTTGAGGTGTTCAGGTGCTCAGTGATGTCCTTCAGATCTTGTGCCATGCGCTTCAGCTGAGCATCGATGTTTTCAGCCAGTTTGTAGCTGCAGAGCACACAGGAAGCAAGATCAGAAAGGTTAAAGAAAACTCTGAAGACGTGCTTGCAGTCACAGCAACTGTGGGCAATCAGAATGAGCTTCCACATCCGCAGCCAAGGGCAGCGGAGACCTGGGAAGAGCACCCAGAGAGGCTCCAAACCCACATGAAGGGACTTCCCAAACCCCTGTCTCCCTTGGATCTGCAGACAAGCAGGAGAGTGAAGGACTTCCTGCAAGGATTTGTGGGAACTGAAGGAAGGAGCAAGCCTGGATTCAGGATTCTTCATCTCTTGAACCAGAGAAACAGTGCCTTTAATTACGCTGCCATGATGCATCTCTAAAGCCTTACGAGGGACCTGTGCCACACATAGTTCCCTGGTCTCACCAGTGCTGGCACTGATGAACCACTAACTTTCCAAGATTATGCCAAAATTAGTAACCTCTTCCCAGACAGCTGATTACACCAATATCCAAAGAGGTTTTCATGCTGATTCAAGGGGCTCCATTCACTGTTCTAAAGAGTAAAATCTAAGTTGCCAAGCACAAAACAGGATTAAATATCTGACAGCAGCCCTGATAGTTCAATCCTGTCTCCCATCCCAAGCCCATCTCCTGCTGACTGCTGTGAGCACAGGCCCGTGCTCATCCCCCATCCCCAGCAGGTCTGTGCCTCACGTCCTCTCCCGTTCCTCATCGGCGTGCTGCAGGTAGATGGTCCCGCTCTGCTCCTTCACAGACTCCTCCAGAGGGGTCAGCAAGTCCTCCAGCTCCTTCTGCTGGGACAGAATGAAGTCCAGTTCCTGATCCAGTCTGCAGAGAGAAAGTGCCACAGCTTCCCTTTCATGTTGCAGACATGGCAGAGCTGTCCCACAACCAGGCAGGAGAAGGCAGAGAAGAAATAAAATCATTTCAAGTGCTCATGGTCTCCTACCTCTTCTGGTCAACCTTCACCTTCTCTACTTCTCTGTGCAGTGAAGTAATCTGGAAGCAGAAGACACTTCATTACACCTTGAAAACAAAGAAGTCAGCTGTCCCAAAAAGAGAGGTGGGAGGGAGAAAGCAGAAGAGGGCAAGTTCTGCTGGAAACAAGAGATGGCCACAAAAAGATTTACAGATACAAGATGGAATAAGGGAGGAATGATCCTGCCTTATTCCTTACAGCTCTTCCATCGCAATGATGGAAGAAACATGGAATGATGTCCCCTAAGAGAACTTGGTGTCACAGAGCAAAGGCACAGAACAGACTGGCAGCTCCAAAGCCTAAAGGCCAGAACAGACACACAGAGAGACTGTGAAAAGCACCCGGGGGAGCTCACAGCTATGTCTCTCACAAGCACAGAGCCCCATGTTAGAGATGCCTGCTGCAGCTGTAGCAGAGCCCTTGAAGGAGCTAAGCAAGCAGAACGAGGTTCCAGTGGAGGCCCCCTCACCTTCTCTCCATTCTCTATCAGCATGCGGTCCCAGGCATTGACCTGGGTAGCCTGATGCAGGAAGTGCTTCTCTTGGTCTTCCAGTTCCAGGCTCCACTTGTTGATCAAACTCTCCAGCTGGGCATAAGTCATCACTGGGGGGGCACTGAGAGGAGTGAGGGGCAGCACAGGACACGAGGTCAGGACAGACAAACACCACAACGCTCACTGATTTCCCCTTCCTCCCCCAGACCCAGCCTGAGCACTGCAGCTGCTCCTGGCCAGGCAGGAAAGGGTCAAGGGTAACAAAAACCCACCTGGGTGTGGTGGTTGTGGTTATGGCAGCTGTGGAGGTCACAGCTCCAATGGCACCCGTGGTGGTCAATGGCTTCAGATTCAAAGGAAAGCCAGAAGCAGAAGTAGTCCCTGCAGGAAGAGCTTCCAGTCAAGCAGCAGAAGGGGACACACCTGGTACCTCTCAAACAGAGAGCAGCTCCAGGGTGCACTGCCCATGGCTGCAGGAGCTGCACTGGATCCCTCTGAAGGGAACAGCAGCAGATCCTACAGCAGTCAAGGAGGGAATGAAAACATCCCCAGCCCACACCCTTGTAAACAGCCCCATGTTTTACTGCTAGAACCAGTAACTGCCAGCACACCCAGCTCCTCCCCTGCACCTCTGCAGTGGATGAGAGAACTTCTATGTTTTCACAAGGAGATGGCAAAGGGTCAGAAGAACACAGACTGTGCTGTTTTCAGTTACTTGAGGGTTTTACAAGTCACAGCTGCTGTGCTGCTGCTCTAACACGGCCCTTTCCACCCTGACAGAGCACTGAGTTCCGTCTCCCTTCTCTTCAGTGACTGTCAGCATCCTGTTCCTACCTGTGGCAGTGCTTGTTGTGGCAGCTGTGGTTGCAGGAACCTTTAATCCAAAGCCAAGTGTCCCCAGACTGGCTGTCCCAGTGGAACCAGTGGAGGTGGCACCCACTGTGAAGAGAAGACAGCATGAACAGGTTGCATGAGCCATGGAATGCAGGGCCCTTGGAAAAGCTGTGCCCAGCCTGCTCCCCCTCCCCCTGCAGCAGCCCCAGGCAGCAGCAGCCTTGCTGCCCCGTTATTGCCCCAGGGACAAACCTGCCTGCAGAGACTCACGTGAGAGGCCCGTGCTGCTGGAGGAGGCTGGGGCTGAAGAAGTTGCCACAGATGCAAACAAGGAGGGCCCCGTGGAGCCCAGCACTGAGGTGGTGCTGGTGGTGGAGGCCGTGGTGGCAGCGGTGGATGTGACTGCAGGGACAAACAGCTCCAGGTGGACAAGCAGAGCACACTGAGCTCCCACCCCCTGCACAACAGCCCTGCTGGGAGGGTGACACCAGCTGCCCAGCCACACCTGGGTCACTGTGCCCTTTCATATTGTGTCTCCCTTCCCCTGTGCCCCCCAAACAGGCACAGAACAGGATCTGGCACGTGGGACACAGTCAGAACCACAGCACACACTGTGCAATGGCTCTAGGAGCTGTCACAGATCCCCACTGCCAGGGCAAACCCACAGGAACAAACACTTGTGGCCCCTCCCCACACCCCAGAATAAGATATTTGTCTACTTCCAACAGACAGCTATTGCCAGGAGGAGAGCAGAATGCCCAAATCCTTGAGGAATTGTTTTCTAGAAGAGCTTCCTACCTCCCAGCTTGGTTCCAAAGGACAGGGTGGGTGCCTGGCTGGTGCTTGTGGTCAGCGTTGCTGTGGTTGTACTGGTGGCTGCTGTCGAAGGCTGTGCCCCAAAGGTTAGACCTGGAACCAGAGCAAAAGGAAAAGATGGATTTCCTTCCTAGAGGCTAAAGAGCAATTGCTGCCCAGCACTGCAGGCCCTGGCCAGGCCTGACACAAACACCTCTGGCTCCAGCCCCTCGCTCCACTCTGCCCCAGCACAAGGCAGAGGCTGCAGAGCCTCTCCCCCACTGCACCCTCAGATGTGCCCATGCCAAAGGCTCCAGCCTCCAGCTGCCCCCCAAGGCTGTGTCACAGCACATGTCACAGCAGAGACAGCCACAACGCACAGAGCACCACCAGACAATGTCCAAAGGGTTCAACCCACACAGAGAAACACCATATCACCTCAGAAAGCTGCAAGCATCTGCCCTTCTTGTTCTTCAGCCCAGCCTTTTACACCCTGATGTTGGTGCACTGCCCCTGTGTGCCCTCTGCTCCCTTTGGTGGGTGCTCAGCACACCTGGGCACTCCATGGCTCGCTGCTGTCAGTGCTGCTCACAGCTGTGCCACTCCGCGCCTTCCCGCTCTCCGCAGCTATTGATCAGGGCGGCCGCCACTCGCGCGCTCTCGGCTCCGATTGGCTGTTGGGGCGTGAGGGGCGGGGCGTGTCGGCGTTGCTGTGGGGACGGGGGACGCGGCTGCGGGAGCGGAGTGCGGGACAGGGGACAGCGGGCCGGGACAGGGGACAGCGGGCCGGGACAGGGGACACGGGGAGCGGGCCGGGACAGGGGACAGCGGGCCGGGACAGGGGACACGGGGTGGGGGGGGTGCGAGACAGGGGACAGCGGGCCGGAAGCGCGGCGTTGGAGCCGCACGACAGCGGGGACGCGGTGACGAGCATTCGTCACTGCGGGTTTGTCGCTGGGGTTCCCTTCGCCCCCGCCTGCCCCTGGAGCCGGGCCGGTCCGAAGGCCGGCGGGCGGGCAGAGCAGTCACAGAAGGTTCTGGAGGTGACCTGTGACACGGCGTCTGCCGCAGCCACTGGTGAGGCTCGAGCTGGGCTGGCACCTGGAGCAGCTGAGCAGAAGGACCGCAGTGTGGGCTCAAGGGAAAGGTCGGGTGCTATTCCCGAGCGATGGCAGGACCCGGGGAGCAGCTCGAGCTCCCTCAGGGCATGTTGAGGCTGGGATCTGCAATGGTTGTTCCCCCAGAGGCTGGTCGGGCACTGGAACAGGCTGGTCGGGCACTGGAACAGGCTCTTTACAGCCCGGGGCAGTGGTCACAGCCCCGGGCTGTAAAGAGCATTTGCACAGCGCTCCCAGGAGCCTGGTGGGGCTCGGGCTGTCCTGCACAGGGCCAGGAGTTGGATCCCATCCAACTCAGCATATCCTTTGATTTTATGTTCCATTTTACATGTTTTGTCCTCACACATACAGGAACTTGGCTAAACTTTTATTTCCCAGAAACACAGAGGGAAATTTGTGCTTTACAGGCTGTTCCAAGCACAGCTGGTTCCTGCTTAATCTGTCTCCTGTTTTTCCTGCACAGGTGAGCAGTGGGTATGGATTTGGACAGCGTGTTCTCAGGCTCTTCTCTGCAGAGCCTCGCCAAACTGCTGCGTGAGGCTCCAGAAGGGGAGGATGATGATGGTGATGATGTGGTGAGCCTTTCATGGGAGTTGCTGCTTCCTTTAGATATTGTACCATAGCCTTATGATGTTAATCAAGGAGAAGCAAATCTCTTTTTCTCCAGAGTGAGTAAAAACAGAATGAAAACCTTAGAAGGCTTTGGTCTGAAGGAAACAGTTCGAGGATGCTTTCAGAGTAACAAGTGTTGCCCTGATGTTTTAAGATTTTCTAAGCCTTCTGATGTTTACATTCTTGTAACAAACTTTCTCACACACTTTATGTAAATAACTTATTGTTTTGCATTATTTTATGGAGGAGGAGAAATTTGATCGACTTTTGGTTTGTGCAGTGTCATTGGAGAGGTGGCACTGTCACCCTCCAATCCACTGTCACTTTTGAAAATCCATAAATGTTAGAGTCAGAAATTAAAAGCGCCTTCTTTACCTTGAGAGAGCTGCATGTCCATATTGTGTTATTTCGTGTCCTATAGTGACAAACAAGCTCTTGAGAGTGAGCAAGGTGCCCCAGGAAAACAGGGAGACATTGTGAGCACAACATATGAGGGAGGTTTCGTTTTGCAGTCTGAAGGAAAAGAGAACGTGGACTTGCGAGAGCTTTAGATACTTCAGATTTCCCCCTGCTTTCCCTGAACTCTGCTGGAGATAAAGGCAATTACAGCCAGATATGAGAGGAAAAATTTGCTGCTCAGCTTCTGAGTAAGGACCAAAATATCCAGAGGCAACTGAGTGTATTAATTGCATGTATCAGGCATTGAAGAAATGTAGAGATAATTGATCACTGAAGTACAGTAGGTATCTTGGTGGTTGTAAAATAGGGAAAGGTGAACAGTCATTCTAAGGTGTGTAATCTGAATGAATAATGAGAGAAATATCTGAATGTATTCTTCTGTATCAATTCCTCTGAGGAGCAGATGAAAAGCACAGCATTTGGAGAACATGCATTATTCCTGCAACATGCAACACCTGCTTTTATCTAGGCCCACCTGTGTGCTGGGAAGAAATATTCCCAGGAGCCCCAAAGGTGGCTCAAAACTTTGCCAAGTTTCTCAGGATTTTGAACAGATCATATTGTGGCATGGATAAGAAAAAAAAAAAAAAAAAAAAAAACCCCAAAAAAAAAAAAAAAAAAAAAAACCCCAAAAAAAAAAAAAAAAAAAAAAACCCCAAAAAAAAAAAAAAAAAAAAAAACCCAAAAACAAAAACAAAAAAAAAACCCCACACCCAACCACCCAAAAAAACAAAAAAACAACAACAACAAAAAAAACCCCAAACAAACAAATAAACAAAAAACAGATTAAAAAAAAAAAAAAAACCAAAACAAAAAACCCAGATAACAAAAATGGCAAATGCCTGAGTGCTCCTCCAAATCATTCCTCAACAAAGAGCTGACCAGCCCCAGTAGTGGCAATGCAAGTAATATTTGGAATAAAAGGGGTGCATATCCCTTGGAATTTTCTTTCAGTGGGTTACAGGTGTGGTCCTTCACACCCCAACTATCCTCCAGCTGTTTAATGCCTGCCTTTTAAACCCTACATTATTGCTGTACATCTCTGCAGTAAACATCCTGATTTTTAAAAGAATTTGTTTACATCTTATTAATATAATGAATGACACTTCAGAGACAGAAATGGAAAGTTGCCACAAGAGATGTCAATTAAGTCTGAGTCAATCTGGGTAAATTAAAATCTTTATTTTGATTTAATTTAATGCTCTGTGCATATGAGGCACTTTTATTGAACCAAGGAATCTTCATATATAGAGAAATGCCTCACATTGGCCTATTAGCACTAAATTGATTCATAATTAGAGGAAAATGTTGTTGCCTCATGATCTCTACAGTAAAAAGGAATCCAAATGCTGTGATGGGGCTTTCATGTAGCACCCTTGGTTTCCTGTAATATTTTCATGGCAGGCAAAGCATGGAAATTTTGCCAAAATGCCATGGAAACCAAAACTCACAAAGCACATCTGTCTGTATGACTGGGCTTCTGTGAGTCCTGCCTAAACCCAGTGTGTCAAGGTCACTTTCTGCTGTGTGAGAGTGAAGAAAAGAGAATTTTCAGTGGTTCAGTCATGAAACTGTGGATAATGTTTTTCAATTCTATCAGGGATTTGTTTGACCTTAGATTATGTGTTATATTTTCTGACATCATGGTTGTAACCAAGCTTGGCTCTACAAAAATTGATTTAAGGTTCTCTTGCCCTTCTTTGCAGCCACGCTGTTCTGTTGGTGCCATGACTCCTGGGAGTGTTGGACCAGTCAAGAAAGACACCACCAGTAAGGAGGAGTATTTGTGTGTTTTGGCATTCAGTCTCATGTCAGCAGACTGTAACAGCTCTAGTAAGATACCCCTGCAATAAAAGAGGGGTCACTGACGTTTGAGATGGGCACAGTATGACATTTCTTACAATTACACTGTAAAATTATTCCTTTCCTGAAAGCTTAACTCTAAAACATGCAAAGAGGAGCAGAAAGGGTAATGCCAGAGCAGCCTCCAGAGGAGATGACAACAGTTCAGAGCACAGCCTGCTCAGGGGCTGCAGGGACCATAGCTGAGCAGCAGAAGCTCCAGATGAGTACTCAGGAAAGACAGGAAGGCAGTTTCGGTAGAGACCTGGCAAAGTTAGTGTTAAGTTTTTTTGGAGCTGAGGCTGTCACATTGTTGAGCAGTTTCATTAAAAGCCCTAAGAAAGGCCAACAAGGGCCAGGGTGAGTTTTGCAGGAAAGGAACTGTGGCAAACATAATAGATTATTTTTGCTTTTATTGCTATCCAACAATAACCAGAGATTCTACCTAAAATCTTCAAGTTTCACATTTACCAGCTTACTAAAGAATATTTTTCCATGCAGGACAGACATAAACCATACTATTCATGTGTCTTCAGCACCTTGTCTGGACTGTGCCCAATAATTAATGACAAGAACTGGATTTCTGTGTGAGGAGGTGATCCTCTTGTGAATGACTCTGCTCACTGAAAATCTCATGTCAGGGGGCTTGTGGAAGATTAGTATTTCATCCCTCTACACTTTACTGATTTTGAAGCGCTAGATATTATATGCCAGAAAGGAGGATTTCCAGGAAATAAAGGCTGGGTAAAGAAGATTTAAGTGAAAGGAAAACATCCTCCCTCTGCAAATCCTCATTCATAAGAGAGTAAGGTGAAGAAGACTGTAATCATTACCTAGAATGCTTTTAATGCAAAGGTTTTTTTAAAGCCTAGAAATACTTTTCTAGGCTTTAGAAATAGCCTTTTCTTTCCTTTTTTTTTTTTCTTATTCTTGAAAAATATTCTAAGCTTTCAGCAAGCCTTGAGGAACAGAGACATTTCAAAATGTGTCAGTGCGAATTTTCTCCTCACTTACAGGTACTTTTCAAGCAAAATCTGAAAACAAGAATACCATTTGGAATACAGAGGAGGTCCCAGAAGGATCTGAATTTGATGATACATGGGACCCTAGAGAAAAGCCAGAGTAAGAAAGCTGAGACTGCCTGTGTGTGTGTGGGCTTTACATAGCATTAATGGAAATGAGAGTTAAACAGCATCTACAGCCAGCTGAAAAGATTGTGTTGTGCAAGAAGAAAGGAAAGTTATCAATGTTGCATCTAAAGCAATATGTGAGGAATGGTTTTAACCCCTCTCTTGAAATCTTCTGATCTCAGAACAGAAACTTGGTGTTGGTTTTTCCAACATAAGTTTATGTGCAGTGTCAGTTACTTGTATAAAGTGGGATTAGGAGGGGAAGTAGGTCAAAAAAACGATTTATTAACTTTAAAATATGCCATTTATGTGAAATACCTGCTTTTTTCCTGCTGCAACTGAGATGCATCCATTTTTCCATACTCATAAATTCATAAAGTACTCCAATGTATATTTGCATTTCAAAGATTTAAGCTCTTTAGAGACAAATAGTACTGCCGAAGAAAAGCTGTGTGCAGGCAATTTTGAGCTCTTAAATCTTGTCATTCAATCTTAGTCTGTCAAAGCACAACTTAAAACCAGAGCCTTTTCCCTTGCTCATAGAAAAACAGGAGCAAAAATATTCTTGAAATATGTGAGTTGGAGTTTGTAGAGGTCAGAATGCCCTGAGGGTCAGTCCATAAAGCAGCTTTTGCATTTCCAATCATTGTTTCAGTGCCACGTCCTGAAGTGTTAAATGCTGGAGCACATGGGCTGTAGCCCATGAAGCTGCACATTGTGCACCAGAATCTTCACCTTTTCCTGCATGTAAATGAGGACATGAGGAGTCCAATTTTCCAGTTAAACACAGGACCTGAGACTCACCTGAGCAGGGACTCGGCCTTTCTGAAAATGAGGTTTTCAATTTCCCAGTTAAACACAGGACCTGAGACCCACCTAAACAGGGACTCAACCTTTCTGAAAATGATTTGGAATTCACCCTCATGCACAGTTGACCTTGAAATGGTCCCCTGTCAGGTACAGAACACGCTGTCTCTGTATTGTGGGCACAAAGAAACTTTCCCCCTGCTGTTCTTTGACCCTTCCCCTCTGCAGTGCTCCTCCAGCCTCCAGCACTTCTGACCCTTGCTGCACAGATGAAGAGAGAGAATATAAGTCTTTACAATGGTTCATCAAATGAAGCAAAGAAAATGTGCTAAAAGGAAAACAGATGGCTACAGAAGTGCATCCAGAGCTATTAGACACATTTGTCATTGACTTAGGAATTATTACGTATGCAGATGCACACTGGAGATGTGAAAGACTTTCTAAGAGCTTAGACAAGTGATCCACCCCAGTAATTTTGCTGAACTTAGTAGGAGTAGCATATGTTATAAATACAAATTCAGTTTTCCTTTCCTCATTCATTAATTGCCAAGAGCAAGGGAATACGTGATTCTACATTTTGTAGGTGCAAAGGAGAATAAAATATATATTAGCTGAATGCAAAACTACAGTCTGGCTTAAGAGTGTTATGCTCAGGCTGCATGAATATGCTAAAGGACAGAACAGAACACGTGTAATTGTGGCATCCTCCTTCTCAAATCCATTCCCCAGGAGTTTGTGGTGTTTGACTTGTTGATAAGCAGGGTATCCACTTAGGAAGCATCTCCTGGTCCTGCCAAGGCTGGTTAGGGGACAGAGGCAGCATGGTGAGTGCCTTGGGGGTGGAGTAAATGGTTTTAACCTGTCTTCCAGCTGTCCCAGTCATGGCTGGGACAGAAACCCAGTGCAGGTGGATTGGAGCCTTGAAGGGAGACTGCAAAGGAGGAGAGACAGTGTGAGGAGGATCTACAGTCCTCTGAGAATCACAGCCTCCTTTAGTCTCCTGCTCCAGGGTTATTAGGCAGTGACTTCTCTTTGGCAGGTATGAGATTTCATTCAAGCAGCATGTGGGAACAGAGGATGTCTTCTTTGGGATGACTGGGAAAGACCCCTCCACTGCCTGCTGTGAAGATATAGTGGTGAGCTGAGCCTTGGGCTCTGGTCCCTTCTCTCTGCTCTTTCTCTGCCTTTTCCACCTTCCCATCTTTCTGAGGGACGGAATGGAAACACCAAGCTCCACTGCTGCCTTTGACTTCCTGTAGCATTTTCTTGTGATTCTCCAAGCATTTTTAGATGACATTTACACTTGCTAACCTGAGGAACTTGTGTGTCTCCTCAAGCACCAAGTGTGCTCAAGGGAATCTGTGCAAATGCATATGCCCCATATAAACTTGAAGGGAATGAAATGTAGCTCTAAGGTGAAGTTTCATCTTGGACACAGTTTTGGAGGGGAGAGGGACTGAGAAGGAGATTTTTTTCACCTTTCTGTATTTTTGACAAGGTGTGTGGGCTAGCAGAATGCTACAATGCTGACAGCCTTTAAAGTTTCAGCTATCAGATCCTGCCTCATCATTATATAATCAAAGACCTCCCTGGTTTCTGAGCTCCAGGACAGGTAGAACTGCTGTGTTATCTTTCTAGCAGAAGCAAACTGTCCCTGCAATGCACAAAGCCTGAGGCTTTTGCTGAGTGTTGAACACCTGTCAAGCACATTAGCAGCTCAGGAACTGGAAGAGAATAGGATATCAATACACATCACCACGCTATTGAAAGCAGTCATTATCACTGTCGTATTTTCTCTGATACAAATTACCTACTCAAAACGTTGCTCTTTGATACTAGCATTGAAATATTCATGAAAATGAGCTCTTTTATGGCTTTTAGGGCAACATATGTAATCACAGCTTTACCTCTGCCCATCATTTCAGATTAAAATCAAGCTGCCGGAGACAAAGTACTCAGACATCACATTAGACATCCAGGACAAGGTTCTTGACCTTCGAACTCCCAAAAAGTAAGTGTAGCACAACTGATAGAAGTACAGTTAATATCCTGTTTGAAATGGGGTTTAGCCAAGCTTTTAACTGCAGTCTGTGTGGAAAGCAAAGCTAAAGATTGTACTATTCATAATTGCTTGTGAAAATAAATACAGAAAAAACCACCCATAGTCCATCCATAGGTGTACAATCTGCTGGCTTTGAATCTGTGATACTGTCCAGTAAAAAGCTTTGGGACACATTTTGGCTACTTAAACAACAAAGTTTCAGGGGCTCAAAAAGCTGCCCAAGGTCTTGAAAGACTTAGTCTAGTATTCCTAAGCAATAATTTGTACAAAAACATATGACTGAAGATGGTAAAAAAAGTGCAGATAAATTTTCAGTAGCTGAAAGCCGAATTATGGACATATCCAAGCACAAACGCAGAGATGGAAATGTTACAAGGTTTTCAAAAGAGTTTTCCTTTGATTTTTTTTTAATAGGGCTATTTCAAGCCTACAAAGATAATCAACTGACACACTCTTGGATTTCTCAGTCTTCCTCCGTCTCTCCCTCAGTGTGCAATTCCCCTGCCTGAGATTTCCAGATAATTCCCATGTCTGTTTTGCTCAAAGTCCTTTACAAAGACTGTTTTTATAAGAAACCTTAATCCTCTCTGGCTGACTTGCTGCACTGAATGGGGTGTGGGAAGATCTATATGAGAATAGCTTTCTGCAGATCAATTTGAGGTGCAGGCCATGGATTAAGGCCTAAATAAGTCCCCAGTAGACTAACTATAGAAAAGCCACTTTTCTCTGCCAAAACCAGGCAAAGTCAGTTACCCTGTGCTTTGTTTTAAGCCAAGGATGCAACAGGAGTGGAAGAAGGTTTGGGAATGTTAGTTTTGAAGCTGGAAAATTGGGAGGAATAATTGTTCAGCTAATGACTTGCTAAACCTATGGGCAGTAAGAGAAGTAGCTTAATGCAATGCTGCAGATGTAGGAAAACCTCAGCATCCTTTTCCTTTTGCAGTTCTATCTTTTTGGTGACTCAGATCTGCCATTATCTTCTCAGTACCCAGCTGTCTCTAGTCACAAGCCTAGCAAATAAAAAGTTCACCGTAAATCTGATGGTTGCTTGGGTACAGCCTGAAACAGTGCTGCTTTCACAAATATAAGTGCAAGTCTTCTCAGCGAGAAGGAAACAATCAAGATGTCGAGTTCTACATGATGAAAAACTTTGTTCTCCCACAGATGGGTAGGAAGACTCCAAGCAACTGCTTCCAGCTCTGTAGTTCTGGGGCTGCTTCTAAGCCAAGCTGCTTTTAAGTGATGGAAATATTTCAATATTTCTATCAATATCCAGTCTTGCTGTGCATGAGGTGTTGCAGGAACCCCACAACCCATCACAATAAGGAGATCTGTTGGAATAACATTCCCTGGCATAGTGGCTGAGGAATTGCAGGAGTAACTGGCAATGACATCTCAACTGCTCACCTGATCTGAGACACTGACATTCCCTGTGTCCTCTTTTACAGGAAGCTGCTGCTGCACCTCCCCTACCCTGTGAACAGCAAGGAGGGTAGAGCTCGTTTTCTCTCTGAAGAGGAGATCTTGGAAGTCACCTTGAGAGTATCAAGGAAGTTGGATTTCATAAATTTTTCTGATGGGTAGAAAGATAGAGAAAGTTTGCAAAAAGTAATGTTCTAGTTTCCAGTCTTTTGGAAACCCAACTTGTTCTGAAATAGTAGATGGCTTCCCTTGAACAATCCAGGGAAATGTCTCTGGAGAAATGAGTCAGGAGGAACACAGCACCCACAGGTTCTAACAGCTGATGCTGTCTGGCCCTTACACTGCTCTGGTTAACTTTCTGCTTCCTTCAGTCTGGTACAGACCCTGTGAATCAGAAAGTGGGAGGTTTCAGTTCTGTAAGGCACAGAAAGCCTTTTGTTGGTCGTGGCTGAGAGGCTCTGGGCAATGTCTGGGGCTTTGGTACCATTTCAAGACTTGCAAGTGCTGACGTCCTTGCTTGGTCTCCCGTGCTGGGACTGGGGCCAGTTCAGAATCTTCTCTTGCCTATTTCTTGGTAAGAAAATCATTCTTCAGGGATCCATATCCACATCTGAGGCTCCTTTACACTGGCAGAACAAGTTAACCAGCTATAGTTGGACGGCTGAACATCTCAGCTCTTTTGAACAGTTTTTTGACAATTTATGGTTCAGTGTTGTCTAGTCATCTGTTGTCCCTCCACCTATTTTTCTGATCTTTCTTGATTAATAAAATAATAGGTTCTAAGGAACAGTTCCAGTTATCTTTGAGTCTGCCTTCTCTATATTATGCTCTGAGAGACCTCATAAAAGTTGAGATAAGAGGAATTTTGCATGACAAAGCTTTTCTCAAAGGGCTGAAATGCTGCAAAATCTGTTCTTTGGCCTTCAGGTCCAATCTGGAGATACAGAGTTGGGTAACCAGGGTGTTTCTCTCAGTAGCTGCTGGGCAAATGTATTAATTTAACATTGTTAGTCCTGCAGGAAGCAAAGGTACTTGCTCAATGATCAAATGGAGAGGACAAGCAGGCTCTGGCATGTTAATGGCACACTTAACCAAAAGCCTGTGAGTACTTCCAGAGCAAAATGCCTTGAGTCCTGCATTCTTCTGGGGGTGGAAGTCGAGGAAAATAATTGACCAGCTAGGCTGCAGACAGCACCCATGCAGCTGAATTTGTGGCAGGCTGTAATGAGAAGATGGATACTGCATGATGGATTGCAGACACTGACAGTGAGTTTAAAGTTGTAATCACTGTGTGTTTGTAATACACTGCATTATAACTCCAGGACAAATTAGGCTGATGTCTGGACATTTCAACCAGTTCCCTGAAAAGTGAACCATTGCTTGGGTCAGAATAATCCTAATCAACTTCTGCTTTAGCCTTAATGCACTGGAAAGCAGATACTTCATTTATGATTCATCACAAGCTATGAAATATGCTTATAACACTCAGGGGCTACTCCAATTGGTATCTGCTTAAGCTTCCATAAATTAGATCTGAATGTCTCTTCTTCCAAAGCTGTGGTTGAGCAGGACAATGTAGATGTATGAGAAAAGGCTGACATCATTCCTCCTGACTCAGTTTTTCCCTCCTGTCCTTGCCAAACAAGCTGTTTCTTGGAAAAAGGTTGTCTTTGCGGTCCCTAGACAATATGCTGCTTAATTTTTGCATTTCTTATACACTACAAGAAAAGTGGAAGATTGACCAGTATTTATATGCATGTGAAGATAACATTTGCCCAGATTAATTCAGAATATCCATGGCAGGGTACAATCCCCTGAGCCCTACTCCAGTGCTCTATCCACAATGTTATATTGCCTTTATAATTGGCAGTAGTAATTTACTAAGCCTTAAATCATCAAGTTCTGCTTAATTTAATGTCAGTGTTTGATACTGAAAACAGTGATGAGTCTGGCTCATTGTGCCTCTCTCCAGTGTTAGTTTCTTATGGAAATGAGCAAATGCCACACTGGTATCCATATCATAATTGATCTCCAAATATTTTTTAACCTGAGGGTATTTTATCAGCATTCAGGAGAAAAAACCTGAGGTAAGTATGTTCTGTAAGAAACAGAAAAGGGAAATACAAAATTGCACTGCTTAAGAGGGAGGTTGTAATGTGATTTCTTGTACCTGGCCACTCTTTCTGTGCATCCCCCTGCAGGCTCCTGTAGGTCATCCATGAGGGGGAGCTGGCAGGTTGGTGACACTGAGTAGGAAAAGGGTGATATCCTGGCAGGAGGAGGCTGAAATCACAGAGTGAGGATAGAGGAACACAGGGGACAAGCTCATAAGCAACCAGGCTTTGTGTGTTCCACTCAGGATGAGCTCTGCTGCCCTTTTCACCAGAGCAGGGACACTGCTCTGGGGGTGGGCACTTTGCTGGGCTGGTTGGACCCACAGCCTGAAAGCACCATCATCACCTGGAGAGCCTCTCACATTCTCACTTTCTTCCTGTCAAGGACACACAGGCTGCCCTTGGCAAATTTTGAGGTTTGGGGTTTGGATTTTTTCCATATATCCTCCCAAAACAACTAGCAGGTCGTCAGAATTCCCAGAAATCTGGAGGCTACTGCCAGCTACAAGAGCTGACTTTTTTGCTCAGATTTGAGGGCAGCTTTGCTTTGCTGAAGTAGCATTGGCAGAAATGCTCCAGGAGGGGAACCCCCTTTGCCTCTGAACATCAACACTGATGCCAAAGTGCCACTCCAACACCTGCAAGCATCTTAATTAATCAAAATTATGAGCCCAGCTAAACAACCCAGCCATTAAGCCCCAGCCATTAAGCATCATCAAGCTTTATTTGGTTCCCATAAGAAGCAGCTTGATTAAATGTATTGCAGTTAAGTGGAGGGTACTGCAGATGTGGAACTGAGATAGAGGCTTGTTTGCAGCAGCATCCCAATAAACTGCAGGTTCTCATCTCACCTTGTTCACACATTCTCACCTCCAGTTGTGGTTGCAGAGCCACCATCCCCATTTTGACTTGTTCCTGCCTTCTCTCAGAACAATGGTGGTGTGCTAAAATTCATGGCCCAGCTCACTCTCTGAATTTCACCTCTCTTCATATTCTCCTTTGTCCACTTACTGCCCTGGGGCCAAGACACTTGCTTCCTTCTGTAGCTGGAGGAAGAGAAAACCCAGATGAGTTGCTCCATATAAAAACCTGAGACAGTGCAAGAACTTAAATTTCGATTTTTCCCTTAAAGCTGCAGTCTCTCATTCTCATCTTCCTCCAGGTCTGCTGTTGATATCATCATATACCCTTTCTGTTTGTCTTAAAAGACTACTTCATTTTTCTGCTGTTCAGTTTAAAGTTTGTATCCAAACTTTGTGTACTTCTTGCCCTGTGTGAAGCACTGCTTTATCAGTATATCCTTCCCTCCAGACAAAGTTTATCTGAAATGACTAAGCTGTACCTACGTGTACAGACAGATCTGTCTCCCTCATGCTGGAGCAGCTCATTTTCAACCTGCTGGTGTTGCTGTAGATTTTACCCTCTGCTCTGCAGCACCTGCAGCCTGGATTCCTCCTTGTTCCCTGGGATCCCCTTCAGGAGCTGCTGCCACAGACAGTCATTGTCTGCCCGTGCTTCTGGCTCCAGGGAAGGTGCCTGGAATATGCTGGAGGCTGGTTTGTTTTTTTCCTATGATCTTCACAAACAGGAGATGATTTTTCTCTTGGTGTCTGTCTCTGCTCTTAGTGTCTCTCTTCATTCTGTTTTCTCCTTTGGGCAAAATTCACTTTCAGATTGTGATGAATTCATCAGAGGATGGTGAACAGCATCTCTGTGTTTTCCTTCCCATCACGATTGTTTGTTCTGTGCTCTTTTCAGGAGACTCTGATCTCTTCTCTCCTTTCCTAAGTGCTTTATCTCCCCTGATTGTTCTCACATTAGGACATTTCTCACCAGAGCTGGCATATCTGACCCTTGTTGGATGTGCCCAATGTGGGTGAGGTGTGTGATTCATTTCCCCTCACTCAGATCAGAGCTGGGTGAAGAGCTCTGTCCTCCCTCGATGTGTGTCCTGTCTGTGTGGGTGTGAAGGGGACACGAGCAGGAGCACCACAGGCAGAACCTGGAGCGTTTAAGGCACTCATAGTGAAGGACCATGGCACAAAAGCAGCAGATGCTGCAGGCTGTGAGGAGTGTTGACAGAACTGAGAGGCCTCTTGAGCCCTTGCTTCAAATGTAGCCAGTACCACACATCCCCAGTGGAATCTGGTTATAAAGAAATGAACCAATTCAGAAAAAGTCAGAATCATTCAGAATTTCAGCCTTCCCCAAGGCCTGAAAAGTTTCTCTCTGCTTCCTGATGTGTGTCCCCACATCCCAGGTGAATACTTAAAGAAGTTTTTGAAATCCGCTCCAGGGCAACAGTGACACAGGCAGCAGAGCAATGCCTTTGGTTTTGGAGTACTTCTCTCAATCCATGGGAATCTTTGATCATTTGGGGCTTTCTCATCTCAAGGCCTCCCTTTCATCTTTTTTCTCTGCCTCCACACACTCATTTCTGAAGAGAACATCATAGGAAGCTGCCAGAACGATAGCAGCTACTGTCCACCTACAGTCCTTAGAGATCATCTCTGTAATTGGGTGTCTCCTTTGTGCAGCTCAGCAGCCTGGAAACTCACTTCTGATGCTGATCAATATTTTTTTTTAACCATGCCATTTTAACTT
Organism: Pyrgilauda ruficollis; assembly: GCF_017590135.1. Lineage (NCBI taxonomy): Eukaryota > Metazoa > Chordata > Aves > Passeriformes > Passeridae > Pyrgilauda > Pyrgilauda ruficollis. The sequence goes on along the minus strand of NW_024528821.1, from coordinate 14,594,130 downwards.
GATGGTATCACAACCCAGCAAACACTTCCAAGAGTGCTATGTTGTATTTACTGAAACAATTCTCTGATCCTATTTGGCAGCCTGTCTCCTGCAGCTGCTGAACAGAGAGAGAAAGAGCCACACACCTCTTCTGGAAAACTCTTGTCATGTCAGAAAGCTGAGTGAAAAGGAACAGGATAGGAATGGAGATGGACACAGCTGATTTTGTTAACTCATCAGGTGATGTGGGCAAGGCAGACATTTGCCAAACAGAGGCAGATTAAGAACTGTACAAATGTAAGCACCAATACTTGAGTTAAATGATACTGTGAGCTCTGGGTTGGTTCCACCCCTGACAGGGGCCCAGGTAATGAGAATTTACCACCCCTGGGGATTTCTGTGACTGGGAACTGGTGATGTGATCTCCTGAGCCAGATTCCTGTAGTTATATCCCCAGAGTTGCTCTTGGGGGGCACTGGGGCAAGCTGGCAAGTACATAGAGGGATGAGGGATTGGGTTCACCTGGGATGGTCAGCCATACATTTTCTCACCTGAGCTGAGCCCAAGGGTTCCATCCAGGATGAGGTAAATGGTGAGGTGCAACACTGTGAGAAGCTAGATGAGCAGGGCTGTGTTTAAGGCAAGCTAAATGCTGGGTGTGCATTGGGACACTGAAAGTGAGGGAGTGATGTGAACTGGGCAAAAGCACAAGTGGGAGAAGAAAGACTTTACCAAAGTTTCTTTAAAACCACCCTGTTGAAAGGGAAGTTCAGAGCAGCCAGCCACCCTGAGCTTAGGGCTGAGGAGATAGCTTTGTTAGAATGCCACCAGCACTGAAAATCCTGTGGCAGAAGAAGCTGTGGGAAGGGGACTGTGCCTGGAATAGCTGTGAGGTCTCCAAGAGGGCCTGAGCACTTGGGTCAAGGAGATTTATTGGGCTGGGAACCTTGTCTCACTCTGGGGGCCAGACTAAGGTGGCCCATTGCAATTACTTTTGTCAACAGCAGATGAAAGGGGAATTGATGTTGGGAGTTCATGAACCCTCTCAAGTGCTCCCAAGAGCCTGAGTCTCTGTGCTGTCCTTGCAGCACCTATTTCTGGGTAAGCAGGGTTGTGTGTGCAGTGCCTGGGTGACAGATTGCTGTGCCCTGACCTGGAACAGGGGATGTCACATCTAGTTTTAGGCCTACATGCATATGCATGCTTGCCTCCATCCTTTTCCCTATTTAGAGCAACCCATGTTTATTAAAAAAAAAAAAAAAAAAATTAAAAAAAAAACCAAAAACACAAAGAAATACCACAAGGTTTTGCTCTAAGATCAGTAGGTAAATAGGTAAATAGATAAATGAGGGCATTAGATTTGTTCTTATCCTGGAGCCAGGTGCTACCTTCAGACCAGGGTAGGGCATCCCTCGGATGAAGGGAAAAGTTTCACAAAGATTCTGCAAGGTTGTCTTGAACCAGTGCTTGGATAAGAGAGCTGAAGGTGATTGACTGCTTGCTGTGATACAGATGCTGAATGAAAAGAATGGCTGAAGTAATAGAAAACCCCATTTCTGTTGTCTTGCATCACAAGTTCCCAAGTTTATGCTCAGTGAGTTTATTTAAATTGGACTGCTGCTTCTATTTGGAACTAATATTTTTGTTCTCTTGAATAAAATGTGTTTTCCAAAGTTGTTGCCCTTCCCCAAACCACAGCCAAGCAGCATCTCAGCCTACTTTCTTAAATCCAGAGAATTGTTTATGTCCTTGGGAGCTGGCATAATAACATCTGAAGGAAGCCATGAGACACAACAGGAATTCATTCGTAAGTTAATGAAAGCTGTGCAGTGCAGCAAAAGGATGATCAGGGCAGGTCTTGGGCAGCATTTGTCAAGCTAAATTCCTTTCTGTTGAAATTGTTTTCCTTGGAAGGATCATGGACCAGCTTAAATACTGCTTCTATACAAGTTTGTTATATAGTATTTTTTGGTATAAAAATGTGTAATAGAACAGAGTACAGCACAGAAACAGGAGAAAGTTGATATGGATCAAAAAAGAAAAAGAAAATTACTTAAATGCCCTACCAAAGGTGGGGAAAACCCATCTGGGTAGTGTGGCATATTTTCCATGGAATTTGTCACCTGGAAGCAGAACGTTTTGGTACACACTGGAGGGAACTGGAGATGGGGCTGATGCCAGACACCTGATAAAACCAAAGCATACAGAGTCTGCAGCCACCTGAAGAAGCTCTGAAGAGCTGGGAAGGAGTTTGTGTGCAAGATCTTAACCAGAAGGTGAGCTGCTGTGGTGAGCAAGGTCAACTCTCCCCCTTGATTTGGGATTGCTCTTTGGGTGGTGGAAAAGTGAGGTCCTAGAGTAAATGTGGACTTGAATGCTAAAGCTGTGCTCAGAGCAGGTGGACAGAGCAGGCCAGGGGTGGAATATCACAGCATCTCTTGGGCTATGAGTCAGAGCAGACTCGTCACCATCACGCGGCTTTCCCGTCACAAGGACGTGTTTGTCCCCTCTCGGACCTGCACTGCCGTGTGCCTTCAAGGAAAAGGAGCCACTGCTCAGTTCTGTGCCTTCCTCTGCCACAGGTCTGCAGCAGGGCACTGTGCCCACAGGAACAGACCTGCTTCTGCTTCCTCTTGCTGCAAATCCAAGTGGCAGTGTGGGAATGGAGGTGCCCATGGCTGTACTCGGCACTGCTGGGGTCACACCTGGAGTGCTGTGCCCAGCTCTGGGCCCTCAGCTTGGGAAGAACGTTGAGATTCCTGAATCTGTCCAGAGGAGGCAACGAGGCTGGGAACACAAACCCTGAGAGGAAGCCCTGAGGGAGCTGGGGGTGCTCCCCTGGAGAAAAGGAGACTCAGGGGTGCCCTCCTCACTCTGCACAGCTCCTGAAAGGTGCCTGTGCTCAGCTGGGGCTGGGCTCTTTCTGCAGCAGCACTGACACAACCAGAGCACACAGCCTCCAGCTGTGCCAAGGGAAATATGGGTTGGATATTAGGAAGAAGGTTTTACAGAAAGGGTAATAAAGTTCTGGAATGGCTGCCCGGGGAGGTGGTGGAGTCCCCATCCCTGGGTGTGTTTAACAAAGCCTGGATGTGGCACTGGGGGCCAGGGTTCAGCTGAGGTGTTGGGTCTGGGCTGGACCCCATGATCTTTGAGGTCTCTTCCAACCCAGTGATTCTGTGAATTCTGTGAAAGTGCCCTCCTGAGGCACAGCTGGAAGAGAAGCTGGGGGTGTTAGCCCTCTCCCACATGGAGGTGGTGCTGTGCTTCTCCTACCTGGGAAAAGTTAAACAGAGTCAATTTTTCATGTGTGAAAACCTCTTCCAAATGAGAGCAAGGAGCTGAGTTACCAAGGCCTGTTTTCCATGGATGTGCCCTGCAGTGCACGCAGGAGGATCTGACATGGCCCTCAGTGATCAGAGCTCTGGTGCAGAGCAGGATGTGCCTGTCATCCACGTGGATTGAGATGCCTGAATCAGCACGCTCGTTTCCCCAACAGTGGGAGCATCAGTAGGTTTATTTTCCATCTAGATACTTGTTGACATGCATGGTGTAAACCCATCATTCCAGCTAACACTGACAGAGGCGGAGAGGTCTCATAGTAATTAACCACCAAGCTCAGATGTTGCTGAGAGTGGGAGGGGAGAGGAGCTGCAAACAGCATACTGGCATCAGCTGCCTCTTCCTTTTAAAAAAAAAAAAAAATCTGCCAAACAAGTTTAAATTGCTTAGAAAGCTCTGGGAGTTGGAAATAAATAAATAAAAAAATTAAAAACCCAACTGCAATTGCTCTGGGGAAGGAAGAGAGAGGCAGATTTGTGGTCCTCTAACAAAGCTGCCAAGAGCCTAGCTCAGAATAGCTACAGAAGACAGACATCATGCTTGCAGTGACTTCTCAGACTGGAAGGAGTTAACCAAGCTGTTAACTTTTCCATTCCCAGCACCTCAGGCTACCAGATAAAGCTGAGTTCCCAGGAAAGACCCCATCCCCAAATATTGGCAAGCTGTGAGCTACAGCTGGGGTTTGGCTGAGACTAATCCTTGAAAGCCCAACTGCCTGGGTTCTCCAAGGCTGATCATCAGCCTGAGCCTCAGAGGAATGGTGTGGCCAGCAGGAGCAGGGAGGTCATTCTGCCCTGTACTCAGCACTGGTGAGGGCAAACCCTGAGTGCTGTGCCCAGCTCTGGCCCCTCAGCTTGGGAAGAACGTTGAGATTCCTGAATGTGTCCAGAGGAGGCAACGAGGCTGGGAACACAAACCCTGAGAGGAAGCCCTGAGGGAGCTGGGGGTGCTCACCTGGAGAAAAGGAGACTCAGGGGTGCCCTCCTCACTCTGCACAGCTCCTGAAAGGTGCCTGTGCTCAGCTGGGGCTGGGCTCTTTCTGCAGCAGCACTGACACAACCAGAGCACACAGCCTCCAGCTGTGCCAAGGGAAATACAGGCTGGATATTAGGAAAAGGTTTTTCATGGAAAGAGTTGATAAAGTTCTGGAATGATCTGCCTGGGGAGGTGGTGGAGTCCCCATCCCTGGGTGTGTTTAACAAAGCCTGGATGTGGCACTGGGGGCCAGGGTTGAGTTGAGGTGTTGGTGCTGGGCTGGACTCGATGGTCTTGAAGATCTCTTCCAACTTGGCCATTCTGTGAATTCTGTGAAAGAGCCACACGCAGCACCTGCAGCCCCTGTACTCACAGGTAAATGGAGGCAGTGGCTTTTCCATTTGCTGCAATACTGCTTCTGCTTTGTAGGGAAAGAGGAGCCAGGGGTAGTGGAGCAGCCACTTTGGACACTCCTCACAGTGGCTGCAGGGCAGGTGGGTGTCAGGGGTGGTCATTTACCTGCCTCTCCACTGGCCCAGAGCCACTGCCTGCTCTCTGTTCTGTGCAATCTCAGGATGCAGCTACGCCCGGCACAAGTGAGGCAGCCCCAAATCGCTGGTTTATTCTCCTGTCCCTGCTTTGTCTCGCTGAGAACTGTCTGCTGCCTCCTGGCCTGACGCTCTGCAGGCTCCTTCAGTTGCCAAGGGAAGCAGACATTCCTCCCCAGGTCTCAGCCCACCACTTGCTGCTGCTGTCTGAGCTCGATTAAGATAAGGGGCTCTGTGGGCAGGGACACGGCTGCCCTCTCGCTGATGCAATGCCAAGCAGGCTGGGAGCTTTCAATAAAAAGTAATTAATGGTAAAGCAGACTCCTGCAATCCTGCAGTCTCTTCTATTTCTGTTACTTAGGCTTTTAAAGGCAACAGGATCACAGTGGTTTGACTTCCTTCTCTGGCCAGAAAAAGGAAGCACACTTAATCTGGTGACCTCACATCCATCTTCTGCCCTTTATTAGCACCATCTGTCTCCTTCTGCCTGCTGAAAGGCGACTGTGCCTATCCTCCTGGCTGGGACAATACAAATATTGCTCAATTACAGCCATGCTCCAAATGCAATTACTCAATTGCAGTGTTAATTGAATTATTTGAGTTTAATTATTCCATTAGGACTTTTGTCAGTACAGTCTAAGCTGCTTGCTTTCTCTCTGGGCTAGCATCACAATGCAGCATCTGGCTACACAGGGAAGGGCTGATTTCACTCACTCAGACCCAGTTAGGCTGAGGGAAGTCTGGCACTGGTCAGAAATGGTGCTCTCAAGTTCAAGGAGAGGTGTCAAGCCTGCAGGGACCTTTTCTCCAGTCCAAGCACAATACTTGTAAGCAGAGAACAAGGACTATTTATGCAGAAATTATTTTGTCCGAAGAGTCAGTGACAAAAATACCTGTGAGGGTTTTGTAAGTGAAGGGATCAGTCCTAAAAGATACTTGGCAGAAATCAAAAGGAGCAGTTGCACATCATGAGCCTGTAACAGGGCAATATTCAGTCAGTGAGACAGCTGCTAAGGGCTGCTTACAGCCCACAGAGAGGGGCTGAGGTGGGGCTGCAGTGTCAGCTTCTCCAGTTCTTGTGGTAAATTCACCCAGACAAGCAGAAAAACTACATGGAATTTATTTCTGATCCCTCTCCCAATATCCTGCCACTATCACCAAATCACAGAGTTGTTAGGGTAGGAAGAGACCTCTGGAGATCCCCTAAACCAACCCATCACTGGGTTTTCCTCACTCTTACCATCACGCAGGGCCCTTGACTCATGGTGTACACTATTATTAAAAAGGGTACTCAAATTCTTCCTTCCCTCCAGCCATATGAGCTGCCCTGGTGGATTCAGTCCTGCAGCACCAGTTTAGAGTGTGACAGGTGCACTGGAGATAGCCCTGCCTATCTCAGAAGGAGATTTTCAGCCCCAGGCCCTTCTCCTGTGAGCAGAGCTCAGGCTGTGACACCTCTGCTCGGCAGCAGCCCAGAGCTCTGACTGCCACAGACAGCCCTGGGCTTTGTCCTTGATGTGTGTGCTGTGCTTTGGAAATCCTTCACCTGCCTTAAAGCTGCTGCCCTTCCAGCTCTGGGGGCAGAAGCTCCTGAGATGTGCAGGCATCACCCAGAGACAGCAGCGTGCGAGGCAGGGATCTCTGAGGTGGGGACATCTCTGTGTCCTGGGGCTTTTTGGGGCCAGGTATCAGATGGACCTTTCCTTGATGGGACCCCTACAGAACCCTGTGGGGTTCAGGTGGCTGGGACAGTGCTTCCTCCATCCTTGGTGCCTGCTGGTCCCAGGGAATCCATCCTTTTGTCTCTTTGCCCCACCACCCTCCTCCCTCCCATCCCCTGTGCTGCAGGGTTTTATTGCACTGGTTTTATTGAGCCAGTGGTGCCCAGGAGAGGAAGTAGAGGACAGAATCAGAATGTGATTCTGTGAAATGGCAATTTTGTGGTAGCTTCAGGTAAAATGCTCTGCCCTAGCGACCAGAAGTATCAAGGGATCATAGTTAATCACAGATGTGAGGGGATTAGGTGGAACACACAGTCGTGCCTTCAATATTTTTTGCAAACATGGACTTTATCTGCCATGTGCCTCATTAACAGTATAGAGATATTGGCACTTTGATCCTAGCTGATGTGGTGGAGTTTGAAGGTGGCAGGACCTGCTGTGGCTGTCATTTCTCAGCCCCACTTTGCAAACACCCCTCCCCTTCTGAAGGAGAGGTGGTTTTCCTCACAGGGTACCAGATCCCACCCAGCTGTAGTGAGCACTGCCTCCATCAGACCCTCCTGGTGAGCTGTTTGAGGCTGAATACTTGGCATTGATGTGCCAGGAGTCCTGCCCTCCTGATTCATGACTCTGAATTCACCCTACAAAAAATGGAGAGTTTATGCCAAGAGAAAAGGATGAGCCTCTCTGGGCAGAGTGGTGGCTAAACATCCTATAGAATAACTGCAGAGAACTGTGAAAATAGCTCCTAAATAGCCCCAGAGGGTGAGTGTCCCTCAATGCCCTGGGTGCCACGTGTCCCTGGCATAGCTGCAGAGCTCTCTCTGCTGCTCAGGGTGCATTCAGCCCATTGTGTGGCACTGGTAGTTTGAATTTCCCAGGTTTTTTGCTTGTTAATTCCTACATTCTCCAGTAATACACCTGGGGCTCTGTCAGTCCTTTCCTCTCCATGCCCGTGTGCTCCTTTCTGCGTCTCCAACCTGCAGCACCATCTCAGTTTGAGAGATGACACCCATTAGTGTTACCATCAAAGCCCTGCATTTTCCAGCTGAAGCAGGAATAGGATTTCCATGCCTGCGGTATCTCAGCACCTCTCCCCTCTGTACCTGCCCTGTGTCCCTGTCTGCTCTCTGGGATGTCTCTTTATTTCCCTGCTGGCAGATCTCAGGTGCTTGAAGCTGGTTTTGCAAAGCTGCTCCAGTGCCAGCAGCGGCACCGGCTGGGCTTTGCACAGGCACGGGGCAGCCTCCTGCCGAGCTTCCTGGCTATTCCCGTGGCAAAATCGAGTCATTTATGGGAAAAGCAGCAGCCTGGCACTGAGAAGCCTTCATCCCCCACCCTGCCCTGCCCCAGGCTCTGTGGGAGCTCTGAATCCTGAGCGGGGTGCTCTGAGCATCACCAGGGCCCCGGCGCCAGGCAGGGCCAGAGCAGCAGCAGCCCTGCCCCGGGCTCAGGGTGTGGATGTGCAGGAGCCACCCCTGTCCCCTGCCAGCTCTGGTGCCCCTGCCGGGTGGGTTTGCCACAAATCCATCCCTGTTTACCTCACAGGCAGCCCGAGCCAAGCCCGGGGGGCATTGGAAAGCAGCCTCTGTATTTGTAATTTTGTAGAACTCTGAATCCCGAGCTGGGTGCTCTGAGCATCACCAGGGCCCCGGCGTCAGGCAGGGCCAGAGCAGCAGCAGCCCTGCCCCGGGCTCAGGGTGTGGATGTGCAGGAGCCACCCCTGTCCCCTGCCAGCTCTGGTGCCCCTGCCGGGTGGGTTTGCCACAAATCTACCTCACAGGCAGCCCGAGCCAAGCCCGGGGGGCATTGGAAAGCAGCCTCTGTATTTGTAATTTTGTTCTTTTGACTCCAATGCCTCATTTAATATTTCACAGCCCCGGCAATGCATTCCTGTGCCAGAGACAAAGGCTGGCTGGAGGTTCAGCCACTGACATTTACATTATTAGGCTGGGGCTCCAGAGCTTGTGCTCAGCGAGGTGAGCAGCGTTCTTCCTGTGCTCCTAGCTGGAAATACAGGGTTGGCAAAAACTTTTGGCACTTGACTTTTAGTGCTGATCCAGCTGATGGTTATGGATGGTGGAGAATAATCAAGATAACATTGCTTTCAGAAACTTTGCCCCAAGTTTTCTTTCAATGTGAAGTCTGGGCTAGGGTGAAGCCATCAAGAAGAGTGTTGGGCCCACACAATCCCAAGTCAGAAGCTGTTTCCAGTGCTCCTGTTCTGAACAACTTCCAGACCCTCTAAATACACAGGATTAAATAATTGTCCTTCAGTCTGGAAATATTGGCTCTTCTCTTGTATCAAATAACACCTAATGTCATTGTTGCTGAAGGCAACTAGGATGAAATTGCCTGCCTTATTTTTCCCAGTGTGTTGGCTTTATGCATTTGGCAGCATTTGGAGTCAAATCAATCTTGCTTTCCTCCCCTGGACAGGTACTTAGTTTTGCTGATGTCAGGGTACAGCTTTAGTGCAGAGAAGGGAGAGGAGGCAGACCATGGCTGAGAGCACAGGGATTGGGTTGCAAAGCCCCATGGGCTCAAGGAAGCTTGAGGCTAGTGCATTAAATCATAGGGTGGTTTGGGTTGGAAGGGATCTCAAAGACCACCTCACTCCATCCCCCTGCCATGGGCAGGGCCACCTTCCACTATCCCACATTGCTCCAAGCCCACCCAACCTGGCCTTGGACATTTCCATGGATGGGGCAGCCACAGCTGCTCTGGGCAACCTGTGCCAGGGCCTCACCCTCACTGTAAACCATTTTGTCCTTGTCTAATCTAAATGCCTAATCTAAACCTGCCTTCTGTCAGTTTAACGCTGTCCCCCTTTCCTATCACTCAATGCACTTGTTAAAAGTCCTTCTCCAGCTCTCTTGGAGCTCCTTTAGATACTGGAAGGGTATTCTCCAGATTGAAGAGGGTCTCTGGGCTGAACAATCCAAATTTTCTCAGCCCGCCTCCACAGGACAGGTGCTACAACCTGAGTTTCCCTGGCCCAGTGCTTCTACCTTCTGCAGAAAAGGGCTGGCAGAGGTTTGGAGAGCTCAGCTGGGGGCTGGGGATGCTTGGGGATTTGTACGTGCTGCAGCCCAGGTGCTCCTTGGTCTGCCCCAGAAGCTCCCCCTGTGGCAAAGCTGCCTTTCAAATAAAGGGCATTGGATGCTCTGAAGAGGAGTTTCAAGGGACAGCCTCCTCACCAAAGGACCTGTGGGGACTCCTGACCAGTGGATGGGTGGGAAATCAGCTTCAAGAGGAGCTCAGGGGGATGTGCTCTGCTGTACACTGCACACGAGTACAGCATCCCCTGAGCTGTGAGTGCCCAACTGGCTCACAGAGCCAGACCTTCCCTTCCCTTCCCTTCCCTTCCCTTCCCTTCCCTTCCCTTCCCTTCCCTTCCCTTCCCTGTGCTGTCTCTTCTGTCCATCTCTGTAGATTATTCCTTTCATCCTCTTCAAAAGGCCTCCTGCTGTCTCTTAAATATCTTTTTTTCACCTTGTTTAAACACTGCAGCCCGCTCCAGGACCTGAAAAGGCTGAGCATGACCAAGATTATGGCTCTCCCTCTGGCACAGGGGATCACCCTCCCTGTGGGGGTGCCAATGGCAGGCTGGTGGCAGCTGGACAGAGCCCTGCCACGGGTGCCTGAAATGGCCAGGGGATGACCTTCCTGAGCACACAGATCTTTAGGAGGTTTGATCTTTAGGATCTTTGCTGGTTTGAGCCTTTCACTTTGTTAAACTGCCTTCATCTTGACCCATGAGTGTTTTTTCCATCTTATTTTCTCCTCCCATTCCCTCTCCTGCTGAGGAGGGGAGGGATAGAGCAGCTTGGTATTCAACCAACCTGGCATCCAACCAAGGTCAGCTCACCACAGGAGTGCAATCTTCATTCCTTGCTTTATTTGTGCTGTGACTGCTTTGGGCTAGTTACCTTTAATTACTGGCTCTGCTGAGGCTGGTTGAGTCTTTTCCAGTGAAAGGTTTGGAGGTCCTTGCTCCCAAACAATGAAACCACTTTCCATCACTTATCTTTTAAATCAGAGTTTATATTTCGCTGGTGCCTTCCATTCAGGCTGCTTTCCACACCTGCCCAGAGAAAAGCCCTGCAATCCTGCTGTTCACAGGAGGCCTGCAATGCTCTGCCCAGCCCTGCTGCCCCAGCTGAGATGTGACATCCAGGAGGACATCAGGCCCCATACTGCTTGCCTCCATGTGGAGCTCAGTTTTGGCAATTCCTTCACTCTGATCATCATTGTAGAGTGGAAAAGTCTACTAAGCATGTACAAAGACATTAAAGCTCACACAGAGGAGAGAGCAGCTGAGAGTCCCCTGACTGTGTGAGAGGAGCTCTGCCTCTCTTTCCTGGGAGCATGTGGTCTTTGTGAGGGTCCCAGGACAAGGGAAGAGATGAATCTGACTCCATGCTCTCAGAAGGCTGATTTATTATATTATATTAAAAGAATGCTGTACTAAAACTATACTAAACTATAGAGAAAGCCTGTATCAGAAGGCTTAACAAGAATGAATAATAAAAACTCCTGACTCCTCCGAGTCCAACACAGCCAGCTGTGATTGGTCATTAAGTAAGAACAATTCACATGTTGGAAAACAATCTCCACATTCCAAAGCAGCCAAACACAAGAGAAGCTAAGGCTTCTCAGCTTCCCAGGAGAAAATCCTGGGCAAGGGGATTTTTCAGAAAATATCACGGTGACAGGAGCAGAGCTCGGTGAGGGGACAAAGTGTCTGCTCTGGATCCCAAAGAGCTCGAGGCTTCTGAACATGAGTGCTGTAAACCAGGAGATGGGATTGTTTGTCCTGAAATGACGTGTTTAACGCGGGCTGAAGGGAGCTGGGAGCAGCCCCAGCATTCCCCAGCCTGTTTTTCCCTTTACACGCAGCCCCAGGAGCAGAAACTGCTGTGAGTTCCTTCAGCCAGCACTGCCTGCACCAGCAAGAGCTGTGCTCCCACCAGCACTGCAGAAATGGGGCAGTGGGCAGGGAAACTGCCCTTCCACTCATGCCACCCCACGGATCACGGCTTTGGGATAATTGTCTGGGGAGACTTTGGAGGGCACGGTGCTTTAAACACGATGAGGCACCACGGGATCCTTTTGGTGCAGAGTGACCGCACCCAGCAGCCAGGACCCCACTGCCAAACCCAGCTCTGTGGGGTCCCCTTGGAGGGTCTGGGTGCTGGAAGCCCCTCTAGGATCCCCTGATGGGGAGACCCCTAAAAAGTTCTGTGCCAGGACTGAGAGACAAACGGGGCTTTTGGTTTTTTCAGTCTTCAGGTTGTTTATTTTTCTCTTATCAACAGTTCTGCGTGCCATTCTGGACTTAGCACACAAAGAGAAAGGCACCAAAAAAGTCACAAGACACAAGGTTCTTTTAAAACTATTTTGTCCGATTAACTCTTGGAATGTATTTTATTTCTACCTTTCTACCAATAACTAATTATTTGTCTGTTCACACAACATCTGCATTGGGGCTCTTTCTAAGCAGTCACCCTGTGCCCTCAACACTGCAGAAAATGGAGCAGATGAAGAGCAAGAAGGAGATCAGACAATGCCCAAAATCCTCCATCTTGTCTTCTATCCACCTCCATACTAAAACCCCAAAACTCAGAGTTTTTCACCCTGTGATAAACTGTACCACTCGTAGATTCCAATCCCTCCCAAAGTCTTGGCAGCTTTCTCCATGGATGAAGGTTAAAAGCAGTGTTCTCCTGGGGGTCAGGACTTCTCAGGACAGGCGAGGAACATTCCCTGTGCCCTGGGTTCCAGCACCTGGGGAGTGTCCCCCCGTTTCCCAGGAGGCAGGGGTGTTTGGGCTGAGGCTGTGTGCTCAGGGGATGCTGTGCCCAGCACCACACGCCGTGCTGGCTGCCTGACCCTGCTCCACGCAGGGCAAAGAGCCCTCATCTAATTATTGTGCTATATTTGTACATCAGAGAAGGGAAGTGAGCAAGAGCCACGCTGCTGCTGGGAACTTGATGGCTGCAGGTGAATTGAGAGACAGGGCACTCCAATTAAGCCTTTTTCTTTCCTTTTTGCACACAGTTCCTCCCCTTTCCTCTGCCTGCCTGGGAGGCTGGACTACCTGCAGCGCAGGAGGTGGCTGCAGGGGGGTCGGGTTGTGCATCCCTGGGATGCAGGGGTGCAGGGAAGGTCAGGCAGCATCAGGGGACAGCCTGTCCCACCAAGGGGTTTATGACAACACCCTCCTGGCACTGGCCGTGCTCAGAGTGAAATGAAATGCACCATTCTCTTGACGGTGTTTCAAAATGCCATTAAGGGATCAGAGCATGCTCCAGCCCGGGTGCTGGCAGCAGGCAGGGGAGTGAAATAATTGATTGGCTTCTCCCTGTGATCCAAAAGGGTTTCGATGTCAGGCCATTCATTGTGGTGGCTGGAATGCTAACACAGTCCATCGAGCTGCAGCCCCTCGAATGGGTGACTGTGCTAATGGCTAATCCGGGTGATGGATGGCCTGGGGGAGATGCTGCTGCTGAGTAAGGAGCAGGCAGCAAGGGGAGAGTGAGGCACAACAGGCTGGCACCCAAAAGGCACTTTCCCAGCCAGTGTGGGAGCCGGAAAGGGGAGGCAGTGGGCAGGCAGCTTGGGCAAGTGCCCGTGTCCTGGCCTGCAGCATTCACATTCTCTGAAAAAATCTCTTTGCTCAAGATTTTTCTCCTGGGAAGCTGAGAAGCCTCAGAGAAAAGGAAAACAATTCTTATCTCATTTGCTTCTCCTGTGTTTTGCTCCTTTGGAATGTGTTTGGAGATTGTTTACCCACAGGTGATTGTTTCACTGGGTTCTGCTGTGAGTTGTTTTCACTCTTTGGCCAACCAGGGCCAAGCTGTGTTGGGACTCTGGAGAGAGTCACGAGTTTCATTATTATCTTTTTAGCATTGAGTAAGTATCCTTTCTGTATTATTTAGTATAGTTTAGTATAGTATTCTTTAACATAATATAGTATAATAAAGTAATAAATTAGCCTTCTGAGAACATGGAGTCAGATGCATCATTCCTGCCTTCCTTGGGGCATTCCCTGCAAATACAATACTGGCTCCTCTGCTCAGGGTGGTCACACAAGAGGTAACATCTGAATTTAGCCACTTGGTTTTTGCCAGGTCTGGACTACAGAGTAACAAAGAGATGGCAAGCCCTCTCTCTGTCCTCTTTGCAGCTCTTTTTAAAACTCAGATATATTTCTTTATTTTGAATTTAAAGTGCACTGGGTTTGCCAGCATCTTCAGGTAAATGAAAGACAAAGCTGAATGCATAAGAGAGGGCAGTAGGAAATAATAAGATTAGCAATTATCTTAACAATAAGATTAGCAATCAGGGAGCAGACAGGGGCTGATGTGTTCCCCAGCACACCAGCCCAAACTTCCTGTGGATCTAGAGACAGGCCCTGCCTCTCCAGGCGGATCTCTGTGTTTTGGGAGCATTGCTCCTGGCTCACACTGGGCTGAGCAGGAGCAGAGGTGGTGCCTGTGCTCCCCCTGCCCAGCTTCCAGGCCTGCCCTGAAGGGAATGCCCACTGGGAAGGTTTGACTGCATCCCACCCCAAACCACGGCTCGTGTTGAGCAGCCAGTTCACTCATTCAGCTCATTCAGTGGCCAAGCTGCTGGCCCACGGGAGGAGGACTGCGGCTTGCCAGACCCCTGGTTCCATCTGCATAAAGGGGACCATGCTGGCCCCTCCCAGCAGCACCTTTCCTCCCAAAACACAGCCTCCATACCTGCGTGCAAGGGAACAGACTGACTTCAAATGGTTGCAGCTCAAGGAGCCTCTCTTGGTTATTGATCACCTACTGATCACTCCAGCACTTGGTATTCAGCTTGTAAATAAGATTACAGGGTAAATTTAAAATGGAAGCAGAGGGATGATAAAATTCTGCTCATTTACAAAGAACTTTCCCCCTTTTGCCCCCCCTCCAGCTTTATTATGAAGTCCAATAAAATACCCTGGGGACAAGGAGGAAGAGAGAGTAGCAATTCAAAGGCAACATCAAAAGGCATCTCTATTTATTTTAGCATGTCAACAGGCACAGAGAGATGCTCCCAGCCAAATGTGGCAGCTGCTCCAAGTGCAGCAGCCCAGCCCCTTCCTGCCATCCCCAGCCAGCTCTGCTCAGCCCAGGGCTGTGCTGGAAAGACAGGCCCAATCCCACCTATTTCCTTCAGATCCCGCATAACTTTCTATTTTGGTGGCAAGCACTTCAGGTGTTAGATGGGGAGTTCAGTGCCATAGACTGCTCTTACTGCTTCCAGCCCATCTCTGCAAAAGAGAAAAAAAACAAATGCTCTATGGCTAAAAATAGGTATTCCTCTTCTCTCTCTGTGCTGCTGCAGGGCTGTCCTTTGGGCTCCTAGCAGAGCCAAGTGCCCTGGATCTACCACAACAAGCTGAAGGAGACTGTGGTTTAATGGCAGGGTGTTTAAGAGCTATGCCCACCTTTGCCAGCCTTGGAAACACCAGTTTGTGATGTCCCGTGGCTGAAGTAAGCCCCAGCTGCTGGAGTCATGGGAATTCACGAGGATTTTAAAACCTGGAAGAAGCCCAGTCTCTTCCACGGGACAGCCATGGGAGGTTTCTCCCAGCTCCACCTCCGAGGGCAGGAAAAGCATCTCCCTGCTCTGACACCCTCACAGGGACCTGTGCAGGCACTGCCCAAAAGGCAAGGCCTCCCTGCACCTCCTTCATGGATGCTACTGCTTCAATCAAGGAAAAAAAATCTCCTGGAGTTAATTTAGGACCTGACACCCTCCAGGTGCTCCAGCAGCAAGGCGCAGGAGGATGGGCTGTCCTGCCTTTCCCCTGTGGGGTCTTTGGGAACATTTTGTCTAAATTGTGCTTTTCCCCAGGAACTTTTGAAAGTGATTGGCCCTCAGCAGGATTTGTGCCAAGTTATTATCCTCTGTCAGGGGAAGCTGTAGCCCCCGTCCCCTGGGAAGATTTGGGCTCCCTGGTGCTTAGAGCAGGTTGTGTCCTTGCTGCTGGTAGTGGGGCACCAGCACTGCTCCCCACCAGGGGTGTCACACTGAGTGCCAACACTGAGCACTTTTGTGGCAGTGTTCCCTCAAGAATGAGGCTTTTAAATATAGCAGGATTGACTCGAAATCCCAGATTAATTCACTTTTAAATACCAGCTCTTGAATTCTCATCCTCTGCTTCTAGGTGCATATCCCCAAGCCTCAGTGGGTGTTTATGAGATCCTGAAATTTAATCCTTGAAGAATACATTAAAACTTCAATGCCTTGTGCAGTCCAGTGATTTTGGAGGCTGAGGTCTGGAGGAACAAATAGCCATTCTGAGACAATCAGAAGCAGCAGCGTTTTGTGCTGGTGGGACTGGGCCAGCAGCAGGGCTGATCCCCTTGGGGCAGTGACAGCCCTGCACAGCCTGAGGCATTTAAAAGGTGGATTGAATGAGGGTTTGCACAGCCTTTCACAGCCACTGAGTTCCCCCTTTTCCCGTGTTAAGAAAAGGCAAAATCCTTCTCTTAACTTCCTTCAGGGCAAGGGCTTCTGCTTGTGATCCACAGAGCCTGAGTGTCCATGGATTATTTCTTAGGGTAAGGAAAGACAAAAAATGTTTGAAGCCTCTAAGTGCAAGGGTAAATTTCCAGAGGGGATTGTGCCTCCTGGAGAAACTTCAGTGGCATCTACAAAGCCCTTCACATGCAGCTGCTGGCTGCCAAGGGGTGGGACAGCCCCTGAGCTGTGGAATCATTGGCATGAAGCTTCCAGATATTTGCAAGTCCAGCTGAAAGTCCCCTCAAGTTATGTTTTGAAGCCCACAGCCTCACCAAGCTGCTGGAGAATCTTGAGGTTTTCAGCAGAAAAAGCCCCCCAGCACCCAAGGAACACATGTCCCACTCCACAACTTCTGCTGCTGGGCTGGAATGGCTGGGGACCAAAGCCTGCAGCCTCATTTCCCCAGCAAGAACAGACCTCTCCAGCCTTCAATGCACCACAAGAATTCACAGCCACACTGAGAAAAAAAAAAATGAAATCCTATCAAAAAAGGTGAAAAGGCAGGACAAAGTTAAAAGGAACTCCAAAAATGACTGCTGAGAATAGAAATACCCTGTGTAACCATGGCTTCCTCACCACATGCATGCCTGAAATGCAGGTGCCTGATGCTGGCCCTGCTGTGCTGCAGGCACAGCCTGGGAAATGGCCCAGGAAATGCTTCACTCCTGGCTGGGGATGATGCTGGGGACAACGATGTCCTCAGCCCAGGGTGGGGGTCCCTGTGCTGAAAGTGCCTGAGCAGGGGGCACAGAAGTGGAAACCCAGAAACACTAATGACCCTTGTCCCAGAGGAGCTTGAAGGAGCTCTGGTCTCTCCTGCCAGAGCCAGCCCCAGTGGAGGGGCTTTCCTGGCTGGTGTTACACCCACCCTCCCCTTGGCAGCTAAAGTCCTCCTGGGACAGGCAAAGGCCACTCTGCCCCCAGCACAGCCTTTCTTTCAGCCTGCTGGGTGCCTTTGGATCCACACTGGCAGAGAGCATCCAAGACTTGACCCCAGACCCACAATCCTGCTGCCACCAGCTGTTCCAGGCCCAGGCCCTGCACCATGGAGGGATTTATCATGCAGGCAGGGAATGGGGGCATAAACACGTGCCAAGACTGGGAATGGCAATGTCTGAATGCCTCCAGTTCCTTCCTCCAAATAAATCACTGAGTGACTCTAATTATTGCATTTACCCTGGCTACACACCGGCTTAACACAGAAAATTAGTGTGGAGCATTTATTACTGCTGATCCGTGAGCCTTCAGTTTTGATATTAAAACATGTTTAATTCATTGCAGCGCAGATTAAAGTAAGGCAGGCCATGGGCAGGCTCTGGTTTGCTCGGGCAGGGTTTGGTTGCTCCCTGTCCAAGAGCAGGATGGTGCTGGCCCCTGCTCCCCTCCGTGCTGACTCTGTGACAAGCCCTGGCTGAATCCTGCCTGCTTGCACCACCACACTTCCTCTGCGTGTGGATTTATAGTTGTTCAGACACCAGGACTAGCGAGACTGCTGTAAATGTGTTATTTTCACTGAAGGGATGGGTTACAGCAGAGCTTATAACCCTGCTAGATGTAACAGAAATGGTGGTTTCTGAGGTTTTAAGCTTTCCTAAATAGATGGCTGTGCCTGTCAGTATGAATCAGCTCTTGCTTTCAGAAAAGCTTTCTTTATTTTGTTACAAGAGCCCTTGGCCTTCAGTGACTAGTTTGCATTGAATCTTCAACAATTGTGAAATCATTTCTCACACAATGAGAAGGGAGTGTGCTGCAGAGCCCAAACCTTTTTTGCCCTATTTTGCAGTACGGCTTCTGCGGGGTGATGGCACCTTGGCCACTTACACAGAGCCTTGGTCATGGGTGTAGGCACACAGTTTGTGGTGATTGGGACGGGCTGGCCCAGCCTCATCCCCAGTGGCACAGCTGTGAGCAGCACTGACAGCAGCGAGCCATGGAGTGCCCAGGTGTGCTGAGCACCCACCAAAGGGAGCAGAGGGCACACAGGGGCAGTGCATCAACATCAGGGTGTAAAAGGCTGGGCTGAAGAACCAGCAGGGAGAGGCTTGAAGCCTTGTGAGGCGATGTGATGTTACTCTGTGTGGGCAGACACCTGAAGCCTTTTGAAGTGGTCTGGTGTCACTCTGTGTGTTGTGTCTGTCTTGGCTGTGGCATGTGCTGTGACACATGGGGTCTCAGAGGGATTTTTCAGGGCAGGAGAGGGAGCAGAGAGGGTCGAGGGATGAGAAGACATGGAGCAGATCCAGGTCCACTGAGCTTCTGGTCCACCCCGAGCAGGGCAGCACAGGCCAGATGGGGGAAAGGCTGAGTGTGGGGAAGGGCAAAAGCAAGGCAAGGATAGCCTGAGCAGGAGGGCTCCCTGGTGGCACTGGTGACATCCCAGGCAGCCCAGCTTCTTGCACACACACCTCCCACAGAGACACCAGGCTGGGCACCAGCATCTGCCGCTCTGTCCTTACAGGAGCGAGCTGCATCGGCTCCACCCATCCAATGCTTTTCCCATTTCCCCTGATTCCAGCCCTGGCGGCAGCTCAGGTGTGTGTGGAGCGCGACTCGTGCGGAGCACGGCAAGCGGGAGGAGTGACCGCTGCTGAATAATTCATCCCTGCCGGAGCAGAGGAGGAGGATGGGTGGAGGAGAAGAGGAAGAGGATGTCAGCTCGGGCTGGGTGCTGTCCCTGCCCCGGCCCGGAGGGGGAATGAGGATCTGCACTCCCTGCTTGGCCAGGGCATCTCCAGCCCGGTGGCAGCAGGACAGCCCTCCCGGGGCAGCTGCACACCTCAGACTCCCTCTGGAGCACCCAGGGAATGCAAAGGCTGGGGTCCATTCCTCTGAGCACACCTGGCCAGAAGGTGTCTGTGTTTTGGGGCACACGAGGAGGGGGAATCCTGGAGGAGACCATCTGTGTTAGCTGCTGGAGGGAGGAATCAGTCTCCGGTGCATCAGAGCGTTTTATCTTCCCGGGCCCCCTCCACAGCTCTGCAAACCCCCCTCTCTCCTGCCACCACCGATGCACAGCTGATGGTCCAGCCACAGGCCCGGGAAGGGCAAGAAAGGAGAGGAGAGAAGCACGGAAAGGAAACGAAGGGGAATGGAGGGAAACCACAAGGCTCACCCCGGCATCTCCTCCCTCTCCAGGCAGCCAGCACTGAGCCCTGGTTTGTGTCTGGTGGTGGGACAGAGTGGGCAGTGCACCCCAGGGCTGTCCCAGGAGGCACAGACCTGCCCCAAGGGAGTTCTCCTGCCTGGGCACGGTCTTGTCCCAGCCCAGGGACAGAGAAGGGAGGTGGCAGTGCTCCACATCACCATGGCAACCCGCGGAGACGGCTCCATTGCTGGAATCCCGAATCTTTGGATGAGCCTTGGCAAATCACTGACCCCAGCAGAGACAGACGGGGTCGGGCTGGGGGTCCCCTCCTGGGCATTGACCACAGGGTGTCTCTGCCCTCTGAACACCGATTTGCAATCCTCTCTGGGGCAGTTTTGTCCCGTGCCGAAACAGCTGAGCCACAGGTGCTCCTTCTGACAGGGCATCAGTATTTCTCTGCACGGATATTTCCACCCTGACTCCTGTTGGGAAGGTTCTCTGCTGGTGAAACTCTCGGTGGAGCCTTGGCTAGAGCATGGCAAGGGAGAGGCTGTGTCAAACAGAGCTGATGGGGAGCTGGCATCCCCTGTGCTGATGGAGCTGTGGTTAGGGAAAGGTTCTTGCATTGCTAACACTCTGGAGATTTGGTCCAAGGAGATCCTCAGAGGAAATCAGCAGCCTCGAGATGCTCTTGCAAGGCACAGTGTTTGTGCTCTAGTGGGATGTGGTGACACCCAGGTGCCTTGGCACCCCCACTCTTCCATCTCATCAGCACAGCCTCACAGGGGACCAGAGCAGGGATGGGAGAGTGGGACTTCCCAGCTTTGGCCCTGCTGCAGTTCCATCCACACCTCCTGGGAAAAGAGGCTTTGCTGAGTCCCATTTTAGGAGAAAGTCCTGGGGGCTGGGTGCAGGCAGTGCTGCCTGTCTTGGTTCCTGTGCGGGGATAGAATGTAAGAAAGTCAAGATAGTGCAGAAGGCAATCTCACCCCTGGGGAGCTGCAGCTGTACTAACTACCAAAGATTAGGAACAGGCCTGCCCTTAACAGACCACAGCTGTAACCAAGGAGGAGAAGAGTGCTATAAGAGAGTGGGTTAGCTGGTTGAGAAAGAAGTTACAGTTTGTTGGCTGTGCTGAGAGGAAGGAGTTAGTACTGCAAGGAGCTGCCCATGAGAAATCACCAAGAAGGCATGGAGCATTTGCAATAAGGAGACAACAATTGCCCACCCTCCTGACCTGCCTGGTGGTGAGGTCCTGCCCAGTCAGTGCTCCCAGCCACAGAGAGCCACTCTGTCTCAGCACGTCCTTGGGACACAGAGCACATCCCAGGGCTTCCCAAGAGCCTGGCATGGGCACAGTGCTGTGCCCAAGCCTTCCCCAAAGCAGTGGCCAGTGATAACCTCGTGTGTGAGGAGTCTGTGCCTGCTCAGCACAGGGCAGTGTCCCCATGTCCCCAGCCCTGCTGGTGTCTGCCCTCCATTCCCAGCTGAGCCATTTAACACATGGCTGCATGTGCCATCACATCAACCCTGTGGCCACCCTGCCCTGTGCCCTGCTCAGGGTCAGACCCTCACTGTGGGTGCCAGCCAGACCCCTCAGCACTCCTGCCTTCCCTTTCCCCAGCTCTGCTCCCAAGGCAATTCCAGCCTTCCCCCAGAGCCCACGTTTATTTGGGGCTGATTTGTGCTGTGGCAGAGGAGCCATTGAGGCTCTTGTTAGTAGAGAGGGAAGGATGCCTGCTGTGTGCCCGTGGCCACACGTTAGGAGGCCAGATGAGGGCAGTAAATAAGGTTTCACTCTATTACAATGATTGGAAAGTCTTGAATGAGAGCAGCAGGCTGGCAGAGCCGCAGAGGAGGTGTCCTCCAAGGGGCAATTGTCACACAGCAACCTGCCAGCTGTCCCCATTTGTCTTTCTGTCTTGCCAGAGATGATATCAAGCCCCTTGAGGTGCTGAGGTGGCCACAGTTGTCCCTGGGGTTGTCCTGTGGGACAGGACAAAGTGAAGGACTCCTTCAGCAGCAGGAGGTCTGGCACTTTGCTGGGTTATGGGCAGAAAATCTGCTTCTAGGGGATTGTGGAGGAATGTAAAACATGGGAAGGGTCTGAGCTACCACAGGCGGCGTGGAGCCAGAGCTGCAGCTGCCCCTGGCTGGGATGCAGAGGGTGGTGGGGATCCCCACTCCTGCTACTGCCCTTCCTCACTTGAGCATCTCTGAGTGCTGGTTTCACCCCCAGCACAGCAGCAGCTCTGCTTTCCTTTCCTGGCTGGGTGTCGGGATACTTAATTCATTAGCATTAACGAGGTGTGCCTGGCTCTGCAGCAGCTCAGCTGGATGTGTCTCAGCCCCGGGAGGGGCTCGGCACAGTGGATGTGCTGGCAGCACCGGGTGCTCGTAGCCCTCGCTCTCCCCTGCTGCTGAGTCACAGCCAGGCTCAGTTGCAAAACAGGCTGTAAAGTAAAGTCCTTGTTGAGGGTTTATGGGGTCCCTGGTCCATTGCAGTGTGTCTGAGCAGCTCCGGTGCCCTGCAATGGGCCAGGCTCAGCAGGAGGCTGCCCAGGCACACACAGCATCAGGAGAGGGGCAGTGCTCACTGAAGGACTCACAGTCCTTAACTCATCGCTCTGAAGGGCAGCACCAGGTGCCTAAAATTAGACTCCCACCTCCTAATTTAGGTAGTTCAAAAAATAGGCTGATTTGTGTATTCCTTTCTCCCGCCCTGCTGGCACAGCTCAGCATCCAGAGACTTCCAGGGAGCTGCTCTGTTCTTGGGCAGCTTGGAGCACTCCAGCAGCACCCAGTGAAAGAAACCCAAATCTTCCTGTATCCCTGGTTTACCCTGAGCAAGAAAAGAGGAGCTGCTGCTCCATCTCTGGAGGGGAGAGCCCTCGTGGTGCTGCAGGAGCATGATGTTAATCAGAATTATCAAAGAGCAGCCTGGTCCTGGGCCTCAGCTTACCTATGGTGGGCTGGGGGTGTACCTCAGCCTAAGGGGTTTCTGATACCCCACAGCAGTGTCCCTGCAGCACCTCTGTGGCCTCCCCAGCCTCCAGGAGGGACCAGAGTGGTTGCACCCCTGTGGATCCCAGGACAGGTAACACACAGTAGGAGAATGCTGGACGTGGCCAGCAGCGTGCAGACACAGCTGGGCTCTAACCCTGTGGGAAGGGAGCCCTGGGGGCAAAGCAGTGCCATCCTGGTCCCTGCCAGGGGTGCTGAGATGGTGCCACTGCCCCCTCCCCACGGCCGGGAGGGTGGGTGACAGCCTGGCAGCTCCTCACGCGAGCCTGCAGCTGGAGCTGTGCACGTTTCACAGTGCACGTGTCCCATTAAGAAAAAGATCAGAGTTCCCAGGAGCTAAAAATAACACCAGGCAGTGGAGTTTGTCCAGGAGACAGTAAGGGATGTGGGGGTGTGGAGCAGAAGGTGTAATTTCACTGCTGGCTCTGCCAGTGACAGGGTGCAGGAGAAGGGGAGTGAGTCAGTGCTGCCCTGGTGCAGGAAATCACTGCTGAAGGAGCAGCGTGGGGCTGTGCTCACTCAGCTCCAGCCTCTCTCCTGTCAGACCTGGGGCAGTGCAGGGGTCCTGGGGTGCCCTGGGGGTGTGCCAGGGTGCAGCTGGCAAGGACAGAGCTGCCACCATGCTCCCAAAAGGCAGCTGTGTGGATGCTGGGGCAGCAGCATCCTGGGTGTGAGCTGCAGGGCCCTGTGGTGTTGGAGTGACAGGGCTGCTCTCCATATGGCAACCTCTGGTGCTGAATGAAAGAGTGAGTGCAAACACAGATCCTAATTACCACAGCTCCTCCAGAGCCAGCTCTGCCTGCTCTCCCAAGCTGTCAGATGCTCTCTAGCAAATGCCTCCATCTCTTTTCCATGGCTGAATTGAAGCTATTTATTCTCTCCTCAAGATCCAGCAGCTTCTGTTTTACCACTAGTTGAACAGCTGGGAGAGAGCAGGAGGAGTGAGGAGGGGAGAAACCCCTGGAGCTCCTTTTAGCACAATCCTAAATCCCAATTCCTTTAGCACCAGAAAATCCAAGCCCTGTGTGAGAGAGAGAACAGAGACCAATGTCTGTCCTGGGCCAAGGCAGCACCTGGCCTGAAGCAAGCTTTGCTGGAGAAATGGCCTTCATTCCCTGAATGTTGTCAGTGGCAGGAGGAATGGGATGGACAGAAGAATTTGCCCTTCAAGGTTATTTAACTCCTTGCCCTCCAGGTCTTGCATCCCAGCATGGGTTAGAGCACCTGGCAGGGCCCAGATAACCCTGAGAGGACAGACTGAGGGACATGGGGGTATCCAGCCTGCAGAAGTGAAGGCTCCAAGGAGACCCTAGAGTGCCTTCCAGTGCCTAAAGGGACTCCAAGAGAGCTGGAGAACGACTTTGGGCAAGGGCCTGAAGTGACTGCCAAGGAGTAAAGGCCTTAAGCTGAAAGAAGGCAGGGTTAGGGTAGACATTAGGAAGAAACTCTCAGCTGTGAGGGTGGTGAAGCCCTGGCACAGGTTGAAACAAGAGGATTTTTAAGGTCCCTTCCTAGCCAAACCATTCTATGATTTGAACCCCAGGTTCCCACCACAGCCTGGAAGGGAAACCACCAAAAAAAAAAAGAAAAACCAACCTAAAGAAGCAAACATGGTAACAGGTCCAATTAGCAAAGGCATTTGGCTTCCCAGCACCGCTCCCCATTGCTGCTGGCTTTTGGAAGGAGCTGGGTGAGATGACTGGCAGCTCCAGCAGCTCTGTGCAGATGGACACATCCACTATCTGGAGAGCTCTTGTTCCCCCAGCCAGCCCTGGCACTTCTCAGCTGCTGCAGCCAGAACAGACAACCAGCATCCATCACCTCCTGCACCCAGCCTCAGCCTGCGGGGACCTCGGGGTGGGTCAGCACCCACAGCAGTTCCAGGGTGGCTGTTCCCTGGGTGCTGCATCCCTGCAGGAGCTGGGCTAGGAGCCCCAGGTGTGCAGCTATTCTGCCCCAGGGCTCTGGGGGTTCCTGGATTTGTGGGCTCATATTCTCAGCATCACTTCCCTGGGTGCCTGTGCATGTTTGCCCCCTGGCCTGCCCTCAGCTTTGGGGTGAAACCCAATATCTGTTTAAATCTGAGACTCCCAAAGATGATATCCAACAGGTTTCTTGAAAATCAGCAACTGAGTGGAAGATGGAAACACTTTTTCTTGCTCTCCATAGTGGGGGAAAAAAACTGGTCTGAAGTAGGAGATAAATCACAGGGGAATGGCTTTCCTTGGTACCTGTCAAGGTGGACTTCCTGATCCTCATGGGTCCCTTCCAGCTCAGGATATTCTATGATGTCCACTGAAATAATTGCAGGTGCCAGCCTGTCCTGCCTGCTGGTGACAAACCCTTTGGAGAAGGCAATGGTTTCCCATTGCTCCCAGCCCTGCTCCCTCGTGCTGCTGCTCTCCTCCCAGCTGGTGAGCCTGTTGATTATATAAACTGCTCATTCTCAACACTGATAGAGCTGTTTGCCTCCCACCCCACTGGGCTTTGCAAGCTCTTTTTGTTTTTTTCTTGACTTAATGGGATGTTTACTCCACAACAGCCTTCCCTCAACACCCAGCAGGAGGAACTCTGAACCACCACCCCAACAACATGCTGGATTTCACACTGAGCTGGGAGTAGATGTGAGTTTCCTCCCTGCTGCAGCTCCCAACACTGTTGGGATTGAATGTTGGACCCCAAATCCAGCTGAGAGTTCTTGTAGCTCATTTCTACCCTGGGGAAGAAGGAGGGAGAAGGAGACTCCGATGTTTGGAGCCTGAGGACTCTCCAGCCTTGGGCAGGTAGGGCTGGGTCTGAGGTGTGTCCTGCCCTGTGGTGACAGTGCAGCTCTAAGCAGGCGACAGGGATGTGGCTTGGCAGCTGCCAGCCTTGCTTTGTGACAGCTGCCAAGCAGGCATCAGGTAGTCGTGATTTCTCCTACTCCCTCTGACTTGGAGCGAGGGACAGAGTGGGAGGGGTCTGCTCAGCTTTTCTTGGGGAGAAAGCAAGCACAGGTATGCACGGATCCCTTTCTCATCTGTCCACCTTACACAAGTGGGACACCCATGCTCCCCACCTTCTCCCTTCATCTGCTGCCCCGGGTGCTGCTCCCGGGCCAGTGAGGGTTGTGCCAGGGCAGGTGTTCTCACAGCAGCCCTGTGGGATCAGTGGCTGTGCATACTGATGGGCTCCATGAGACCTCTGCCACACGCCGGTGTCATCCTCCTTACCTGAGCCTCCAGCACTGGTGGCCATGACTGCTCATTGCTTCAGAGAACAAGAG
Organism: Pyrgilauda ruficollis; assembly: GCF_017590135.1. Classification (NCBI taxonomy): domain Eukaryota; kingdom Metazoa; phylum Chordata; class Aves; order Passeriformes; family Passeridae; genus Pyrgilauda; species Pyrgilauda ruficollis. Next base: position 14,568,642 of record NW_024528821.1, on the reverse strand, counting down.
CCCCGTGCAAGTTGGTTTCTTGCTTTCCATGAGCTCTGTGGCGTACTTTGGCTGTATTGGTCTCACCTCCATTCTGCTGCTCTTTCTGACTATCCAAAGCCCCAGCAGACTCACCTGAGGTTCTTCCAGTGCTGCAGTGAAACTCTCACCTTGTCCTCACAGGACAGCAGGAGTTCCTGGGGGGAAAGCAGCAACGCAGCTGATTCCCAAGGGGCTAATCCAGCATCATGGAGGAGTGGCAAGTGTGCAGTGCAAACCCCGCAGTCTTTGTCCCACCCTGCAGCACGGAGCTGGGGACGTGCAGGGCAAGGCCATGGCACCCACGGCAGGGAGGGGTGTGCTGATGGCATTGTGAGATCAGGACATGCCAGAGGATGTCTCTGAATTAACTGCAGCATGTAGGCAGCCTTAAAACATTTGAAGAGGGCAACATATAACCACAAAGAACGATTCAGGTGCCCAGGGAAGATAAGTAAATTTGTGTTTCCCTCACAGGAAGCACACAGGATAGGGAGCAAGTTGTTCATGTTACAGTTTCCCACTGCTTCCCAACTCTCACCCAACACCAACTGCAGAACAGTTGTCTGGCAAATAAGCTATGAAAAAATAAGGAAACTTTGCCAAAATCGCAGCTGAAAGAGTAAAGCTCTCGCAGATGATAGTGCTGCTCAGAGACGCTTGCCTCCTGCCTTTAAGCAGGCTTTATACCAGCATCCAAACACAAAGAAAGAAAATCTGACAGGTGTATATAAGCAGTTGGACACAAACAAACAAATCCTCAAACTCTGCAAGGAACAGGTTATGTTTTGAGGGGGCTGTCTTCATGTACAGACATGCAGGGAGAAGGGCGTTTTATTTTGGGGGAAAAATTCTGATATTGAAATCTAGAAAAGCAGTTGAGCTTTGTTTCCAGAATGAAGATTGAGAAGATATAGCATTCTTTTAAAATCCATTACTGTATCTGTAAAGGGCCAAAAAATGCCACAGGTTTAAAATACATATGTAAATGAGTAAAATGTCAACAGACAACCTTAAAAGGTGCTTGCTGTATCAAACAGGGAAAAGAGGAGAGGATATAAATTTGGGATGAGACAAGTTTTAAGGTGTGACATGCTAAAAGCATAAGAACATATAATGAAGACTGTGCCAGGTCATTAGAAGAAAGGCAGCCAGTGCTCTGCTGGATTCTTGTGTTACTGTGGCTGCAAAGAGCTCTGACATGAGGGCATCACATAAAACCAAAATTAATCCCTTTACATCAGGATCTGCCATGGACAATGTTGGAAAATTCTCATACTCTGCCCTTTCCAATAGCAGATAAATGTAAAGAACATTTCCTAAACGGAAATGTCAGAAAATGCTTTTGGAAAATACTGATGATGAGATGGAGAGAAAAGGATTGCCAGGACCAGGCAGGATTTCCCTACAGGCTGTGGAGAAGGAGCAGGTGGAATTACTGAGTCTGGGTTGGGTGCCCTGCTCCTGGGATGAGCTCTGAGATCATGGAGATAGGAGGCAGCAATTGTGACTGCAATTCCTGTCCAAGTCCAACTTCTGTACAGAGCAAACGAGTTGCTTGAAGCGCTGATAAAGAATAGAATGAGAAGATGTGGAAAGTCATATGATGGAAGTCAGTCATATTTGCAAAGGAGGAATTCGTGGCTTGCAAATCTATTATTCTTTCTCGAGTATGTTAGCCAGCTAATAGTGCACTTGAATTCCTCAATTCCATGGTAACCTACCTCCCAGCCCTTGCTTCTCAATCTATTTGGAAGAAATGCACACAAGCCTCCTTTCATGCATTGATAATGTATTTTCCTTAAGAGGTTTTGTTGATTTTTTTTCCCCGCCAAGACTGGGAGGGTGGTTACCATGGAGTTACCTATGGACGGGCAGGCAGACAATCCCATGCCTTTGGAAAAGGGGATGAAGAGTAAGGTGACAATGTTTGCACACCATATATAATGTCTAAAGGTAATTAACAAAAAAAGCTAACGAAGCACTGCAGAAGTGTTTCGTGATGTTTAGAGATCCGATGGCAACATGGCAAGCGGCATCCGAAGAGAAGTGCCCCAGGCAGAGGGGCTCGCAGGGCAGGCCGGTGGCGGCCCGAAACTGGCGGCTGCCCGGGGAAGGAGCCCCTGCCGCGGCCGGGCAGGCTGGGGACGGCACCCGGCTGCCGGCAAAGGGAGCGGGAGGTGCGGGGGTGCGCGGTGCCTGCCCGCCGGGCCGGCTCCAGCGGCGCGGGGCCGGAGCGGGGAGACGCCGGAGAGATGCTGGGGCAGGGGCGCAACCGCGCGGGGCGTGAGGAGGCGGGCGAGGGGCTCCTGCCGGAGTCCCGGCCCTCCGGTACCCACCGGGAGTGCCCGTCCGTGCGCAGCCGGCGGGGGCCCGGGCGATGCCCGCCGCTCCCGGGCCGCCGCGCCGCCCGCCTCACCCGCGGCGCCTCCTGAGGGAGCGGCGGCGGCGGAGCCCAGGTGAGCCCTGGCCGGGGCGAGCGCTGCCCGGGACGCCCGTCGGTCCTGCGCGCCGCGCGGGGAGTTCGCCGGCTGCCCCGGGATGCTCCGGCGGCACCGAGGGGACTGCGAGAGGCGGGAGCTGCCGCCCCCTCCCCGGCACCTCCTGGCGCCCCGGTGCCCGGCCGCTCCGCTGCTCCCGCGGCGTGTCGCAAGGAATGCCCGCTCCCCGGGCGCGGGGCGCCCAGCAGCCATCGCTGGCGTGGAGGAGCTGGAGCGGAGCTCTGTCTCGTCCTCCGCTGGGAGCTCAGCCCGCAGGGTCAGCTGGAGATGTGCCTGTGGCCTTCTGCTGGAGCCGGGGTGGTGGTGATGGGGTACCCCCTTCCTGCCCCGGGTCCCTGTCGCCGCCTCGGTAGCCCTCGCACGGTGCAGCCGCGGAAGGTACGCGCCGTGATGCGCGGGAGGAGGAATCGGGCTGGAGGGGCTGGCGTGATGTGGATCGGACCGGTGCAGCCGGGCACCGCGCGTACCTGAGGTGGCTTTCCCCCATGGCGGGACCCCGGGGAGGGAAGGCTGGGCAGAGAAAGCGGGGCTCGGGGCAGGGAGCCCCGCCACTTCCCCCTCGGGTCACCTTGGCGTGCTCCTGGGTGACAATGTTCTTGCTATTAGTCTGGTGTCATGGCAGTTGCCATCATGAAGTGTGGCTGATTGAGCTGAAAGAGCACAGACAAACGCACTTGGCTTCTGGCTTGAGGCTTGTTTGGGTTTGGTTGTTTTTCCTCATTTTCCTATTTTAGAGCAATTTGGATGGGATGAGTTTTCCTCCTTGTCAGCAGCAGACATGGCTTGCTTTTGAGGAAGTGCAGTTTGAAAACATTCTCACCTTTCTCTTCTCTGGTGACAACCAGAGGGCTGTGTGCCACCTTCAGCCTTCCAGTGCCTCAGTTTCCCCATGTGCCCAAGAGAAGGGTGGAGGAGAGAGAAGCTGGTTTGCACTGGGGCGTGCTGGGATGTGTGTTCATGTGTGTGAGAACCTCTGCTGGCATGAGACTGCCTCGAGGGCAAAGTGGCTCTGGGTCAAGCCCAAGGGAAGGTGAGCCTGTGGCCCACCTTTGGGAGGAGGCAGGTGCTGCCTCTGTTCTGGGCACAGACCCTGGCAGGGTGCTCCCCAGGTTTAGCAGCCCTCCATACCCATCCACGAGCTGCTGGCATCCATGTTGTCCTGCAGTGAGGAGTTCCTGCTGCACCTGAGCAGCAAACAAAACAGCATCCTGGTTTTTTTCATAACAAATTGGGGTTTTTTGGCTTTGACATCCCCTGTGGTCACTTACTGCCCGGGCAGTGCCCTGTCCCTGTGCCTTGGAGCACCAGCCTGTGCTGAGCCTGCAGCCTCCCGCTCTGTGGCTGCTGGCTGAGGACCCCGTGATGCTGAACTTCCACTTGCCTTTGCTGCCATGCTGCTGCCTCCTTGCACTGTGGCTGTCACCTCGCAGCCACCAGCACAGCCTTTGCTCATGTGTGCCAGCAGCTCCTGCCTGGAGCTGGGCTGGGCAGTGCAGGGCTGTGGGGGGCTGGGGGCTGGCTCTGGGTGCTCTGCCTGCATGGAGGAGAGCCTGATGCTGAGAGCAGAGGAGCCCTCAGGCTCTGAGATGCTGCTGCAGGAGCCTGTGGGAGAAATCAGCCGCCTGGGACACCCTGGCATGGGTTGTAGCGTGGCTGCTCTCCTGGATTGACAGTTCAACGTGCCAGCTGCCCACTTGATTGGCATGGCAACAGCCACTGTGCTGCAGCTCTGCTTGGAAGCCACAACTTCAGCATTGCTGCAGGACCAGCCCGTGAGGGGGGCACAGGGTGCTGCTGGTTGGGTGCTCCACCGTGGATGGCACTGAGCCAGCAGCATCCCACAGCTGGAGCCTGTCTGCCCCTTCCCAGGGCTTCAGCACTGCTGGCAGCAGCACTGTCCCTGCAGCAGCCCCAGCTGATGTGCCTTGTCCTGGTGTGAGGGGCCAGTGCTGCTGCCAGCAGCTCACTCGGCTGCCCAGGGAGCTTTATCAGCTCAAGGGAATTGGGATCACCTGTTAAGTGGAGCAGATGCAAACCCACATCCTCTTTGCACAGTGGCAGCTGTGGGGAGCACACAGGAGTGGGCATCCAGCTGAAGTGGGCTCAGGCCTGGTTCCTTCTGCAAACCAAGGGGTGCAGTGCTGGAAATAAGGCTGGGCAAGGGAAGAGGTGCCACATTTATTAGGGTGGACAGGGACCTGCTGGCCTCAATCTTCCTAAGGCAGGAGGGCAGCCACATGCTTGCAGTTAACAACAGTGAAGTTGCAGCGAGCCTTGGAGCTCATTTCTGCCTCAGACCAAGGCAGTCTGAGCTTTGAACTGGAACTGAAGCCCTGTCTAGCACTGGAAAGGTCCCAGAGAGAGAGAAGATACTGTTTGCACCAGCCACCTTCATGTTCACCACCTGAGCTCCTGGGAGCTGACCTGTAGTGCTGGGGCTGAGCAGACCTCTGGGACTGGCCCGTGGATGTGCAGAGCTGGGATTTTACCTCCCATGCCAGCCCCAGGATAGGAGGAAGATGCTTTTGTTGTTTGCTTGATGGCTGCACCCTGACACTGAAGGACAAAGCCTCAAGTCCTCAGCTTTGCCCTAGCACTGGTTCTTCCTCCCTCCCACTGAAGTCAGTAGCAAGCCTCTCTCCTGATTCATGCCCATGAGTTCTGTGCCTTTTGCCAGGGCAGTTCCAGCACTCAGGCTCCGTGGTTTTGTCATTAAAAAAGTGTTTAGATAAAGGTCAGGTTGGGTGCTGCCTTGAGGAGTCTCTAGCCTGGCTGGAGCAAGGCTCAGATCATCTGGGGGTCTTCCACAGAATGGGTCCCCCCATCATCACAGGGGCAGCAAAGCTGCTCCCATCTCTCCTACGTGGGGCAGAAAACAGCCCAAATTCCCAGGGCTGAGATGCTTTTTGGTGCCACCTCCCTCTGCCGGGACATCCCTGGGTGATGTCTCAGAGGCTGCAATGGCAGGAGGGAGAGGAGCTGATGTAATGGGGCCTTTTGCTCCCTGGCAGAGCAGGGCTTGTTTGGGTGTGCTCCTCCCCTTCCACAGCAGCCGTGCTGTTGGGCTGCTCCAGCTTTGAAAGTAGGGGACAGAGACATGGACCCACACCAGCCAGGGAGAAGCACTCAGGAGCGTGGAAGGAAAAGTGGCACCATCGAATCATGCGGCTCATCTAACCATGGCCTTGGGCACTGAGAGCTGGAAGCTGCCTCTGCCTTGTTGAAGGACACACCTTTTTCCACTTGATCCACCTAAAACAGAGTCTTTCTTCTTATGTGGCTCCTTCTGGGGGTGTGTTCAGCTCCCTGCTTCTTGGAGGGCTGGAAATCTCTGATCTGGCTGGATGTTAATCCTTCTGGCTGGCTGTCCTCCACAGGGAAGAGAGGGATAGCTGCTTCACAGCCTTCTGTGAGGCTGAGTGAGCTCTGCTCATCCTCTGCTCTCACTTGTCATGGTGGGAGTTGTCTTCCCTGAAAATGGAGAGCCAGGAGAGGGCTGGGGGAGGCCCTGCATGTACCAGAGCAGAGACTTCTACACCAGGACAGACATAAGAGCCAGGAGCCACCTTTGAGGAGCTGGCAGTCAAGAAGCTCTTTCATGCCACTTGAAGAGATGATCAGAACACCATGGCTGGGTGTGGGGTGATAGAGGAGCCTCAAATCTGGTGCAGCCACAGCTGCACTGAGGGAACAGCATGCCCAGATTTAATTTTTGCTCGGTACTGTGCGTGCTCACATGCATTCACAGATGGGCCTTTTCTCCCTGAGAGTGCACAGATCCTCCCCTGTGGCAAAACCACTGTGCTTCTGCCTTGCCATACCTCCATCCCTGACCCCTCCATCCCTGACCCCTCCATCCCTGCCTGCACAGCCTGAGCATGCCTGGTGATGGGAATACTTCAGAGCTCCCTCGTCATTCTCCCTCTCTTTCAAATTAAGCAAGAGCTGGGCTCAACAGCCAGTCAATAGCAAGACTTATCTCTTAAACAGCATTATTGATTGCCCAGGAAGCCTGGGTTTGTATCAATAGATACATGCACACACAGGCAAGTCCTGTGCCAGCTCCTGGTGGCGAATGGCACAGAGGAGGTGCAGAGATGGTTTGTTGCAGGTAGGGACACACGTGTGAGTCCATGTGAGGAAGATGCAGCTCTCTATTGGAGAGCAAGGAGAGGCACCCCAGAGTCTTTGGTTATGGGCCTTTCACATTTGTCCAGCATTATTGTGCTGCCTTGACCCCTCTTGAACGTGTGTCCCATTCTGCCCAACACGTGACATTGTGATGCAGGTTCTGCCAGCTTGTTTTGCCTCTGCAGTTGCAGGGAGGCTTCTGGACTCTGCTTTTGGAGCAGATGTGCAGATGCCTGCCACAAATTGTGTGGTCTCCTCAAAGGTCACTGACCCTGCAGGGATTCTTCATGTGGGAGACTTGGGATAGATGCAAAATTCAGTCTGCTGTAGCATGACCCAGAGAGACTGGTTGGAGAGGAGGATGGATGAGACAGGCTGGGCCCATCCTGCCAGGGAGGGCATTGCCTTGTGTCCAGCTCTGTGCAGGCTGTGAGCCTGCACATGTGGGGAGTGTGGTGGCACCTGGCTGAGCTCCGAGCAGGTGGAGCCGTGGGAGCGTGGCAGGGAAGGCAGCTCGCTGCCATGACTGCTCAGGAAAGACAAAGTGTGCTGCTGCTCTCGAGCTGTCTCCCTCCAGGAAACGGCAGTGGGTGGAGAAGGGTTCCCATGGGCTGTGGGGCTTTGTCCCCCCAGGGCTCAGAGTGGCCCTTGTCCCTCGGAGGTGGCAGAGTGCTTGCAGCAGCCAGGTCACGCGTGGCTCGCTGCTCAAGGCCTGTTTGCCATGGCACCTGCCCTGCACGTGCCTTCATAGCGTGGAGCCAGCCCCTCGTGTGGGGACAGACAGGAGAGGGCCAGGGACTGGAGCAGGGTGTGATCAGAGCTGTGTCCTTCCTTCTGTGCAGCACCACCGCTCTCCCTGGAGCAGCTCAGGGTGCTGGAGCCCTGGCTGCTCTGTCCTCCAGGGTCGTGGAGCACAGCCAAGCTACAGTGGTGCCCGTGAGAAGAATTGCAAAACCTTCTGCCAGCTTTGCTGTGGCACAGTTCGGGCTGGGGCAGTTTTCCCTGGTGCTGCAGAGCCCTATTGCCCAGCCCTGCTCGGGGCTGGAGCCCTGTGGCTGCCACAGAGCCAGCCTCACTCGCCTCGCCGCGTCTGCTAACACACTCTGTGACAGAGCACAGCCCCATGTCCCATACCTGGCGTCCAGCCTTGCTTTGGACCATGCTGGCTGATGTTCTGCTCTCTCCTGGGATTAGCTAAAGCTGAGGGAAGTGTCAGCAGGTTATCACAGGCAGCTGAAACAGCACAAATGATCTGTAGGGTCAGCTCGCCAAAGCCTGGTGAGCCCCTACAAGTAGGGGCTTGTAAAACCTCTGGGTGCATTACTTTAGCTGATCAGTGGGCATGGGAAGTTCTTGGCTGTCATGCCTGTGTTTCCATGTGTATAAATGTGTGTGGATATGTAGCACTGTAAGATCTTGCTCCTGTTTGGACACTCTCAGCGATTTTCTAGACAGTGCCTGCCCGCAGCAAGCGCCGGTTGCTTGATCTTAGCCAGCCAATCTATGCAGGGATCTCGGGAAAGAACAGTTGGGGTTTTATGAAGCTGGCATAATTTACAGCTAAAATAGCACACCAGATATATGTCCAATCCAATCTCCTTTGTAATCTTGTTTTCATTAATGCCTCCAGGGTGGTGATGGGGGGAGTAAGGAAAGCAAACTGCGAAGGGAGTTTATTACCCGTGCCAGGGAGATTTGCATGATGCTCTGCACCAAGTGACCGCAATTTGCAGGGGTTAAAGCTGGCTGTGGTGGTCCCCACCTTGGAGGGTGTCTCCTGCCTGTGCTGGGGGCACTGAGCACAAATGCTTTTGCAGATGGCTGTGGGTGTGTTCAGGACCGTGCACGCTGTGGAGCCATCCCAGAGCCTGCTCCCGTGAGCAGGCAGGAAGAGCCATGGATGCATCCGTGTCACCCTGGCCAGCTCCACAGCAAAAGGAACCAAATGATCTCGCAGCCGCTGCCTTTGCGGGTTGCATTTCTCTTTAGTGTTCAAACCACATATTGTCCCAGATCTCCTGCCAATAGCAGGGAGCAAACTGATAATGCAGCTGCTATTAATAAAGCAGCGTTGTTACATATTCATATCAATCAGACTTGTAATTCCACAACATTTTTTCAAGAAGAAAAGGCAGTGCTTCACTGGGGCGATGGAGGAAGCTGTCAGGTGGGATGGTGTTGGAGATGCCTTTCACCAGCACTGGCAGAACCTGCTCCCCTCACGTTTCTTCCTTTGGGGATTCCTGCACTGGGGTCCTCATCCACCTCCCCTTCAGCTTTCCTTCTCCCTGGGAGTGCTGAGCTGAAAGGTGGGATCCCCAAGGCAGCTCCAGGATCCCCAGGGTGCTGTCACTGTGGGGAAACACAAGTGGTGTGAGACAGAAGTGCTGAGTTCCAGCGGCTGGTTTGGCAGGAGCAGCTCCGTGCTCTTCTCCATTTTATACAGAAATTTTCACATATTATGCAAATTTCAAAGCAAAGTATGGAAAATCTGGGTATAAATCTGGGATGTATGTATGTTTGTGCAGCCATTAGAAAGGAAAGTATACCACAGAATTCTGGCCAGTGGATAAATATACTTACACTGCCATTCCTGCAGTAAAGTATGCTTTTTGTCATTGCTATAATACAAAAAAGTACTGTCTCCAAAACTGTAGCAGCACTTTATGGTACACTATAAATTGGAAGAGATACCTGATTATTCATAGAGTATTATGGAGGTCTCAGTGACTTCACCATTAAGCCCACACCAATACTTTGTCCATAAAGCAAAACCCTTTCTCTGACTTCTTTATGATTGAATTCAATGTCCAGATTTGGCCAAATAAATCTTGTGAGGCTGAGCACGTTTTTCCATGAATGTTTTTCTGGAAACTCTCCCTTACCCTCGGGCTGGGAACATTTTGAAGCTGTGGGATCTCCAAGTCCTAAACCAAGCCTTGCAGCCCTCGAGCCTTTCTGGTCTCTCTCATCCCTGGCGCGTGTCAGAGCTGCTCCCAGCTCATCCCTGCTTCCTCTGGCTGCTGGCACGTGCCAGGGAAGGGAGCATGGTTGTTCCACCGGGTTCTGTGGTGGCAGCCCTGGGGAGTGGGCTGGCATTGAGCCCTCCTGGCAGCAGCTGTCAGTCTCTGCAGCAGTTTCCAAGCAACTCGGAGTATGAAAAGACTCCTGGTAGAGGTTTGTGATATTAATTGGAGTTATGGAAAGGAGCAGCGCTGAAGGAGATGTGGGAAGGGCAGCTGGTGTGGTGTCACCAATATCCTCCTGCCATCAGAGGTGCTACAAATGCTGGAGAGGCTGGCACAGCCACAGCTCTGGTTCCCCCCTGCTGCCATGGCATGCAGGGCATTGCTGTCCTGCCAGATCTTCAGCTGGGCACTGGGGCAGATGGAGAGGGGGCAAAAGGTGTAGTCCCTGCCCCAAAGAGCTCGTGTCTGGAGCCTCCATCCAGCTTTGGCACCTTCTCTGAGCATTGCTCAGCTGTGTCACAGCCTGCGGTAAGTGCTCTGCTCACCTGGGCCAGGTGGGAGAAGGGCACTGGGTGGATCAGGTGGGTCTGGCTGCCTGTGCAGATATCCAGCCTCAATCCATGCCATGCCATGCATTTTCTCTCTGGAGGCTTAGCTGCTTCTTTCAGATCATATTTCCTTGCTCTGCCTCTCTTTATTTCCAATATTCCAATGCTCCCTTGAATCTTTGCCCACTTCCACCATGGTCAGCAGCCACCTTTGAGCATCCATCCCCTTCTCCTCACCTTTGCTGTTGCTTGCACCCCCTGGGCTGTACTGGGGGGCATTCCCACATGGACTGCTCATGCTGGGAGTTACCAGCCAGTGCTGCCTTCAGGTGGAGAGAGCAGTGGGAAGGCAGTGTCCACAGGCACTTGGAGCAATGTGTCCCTGTACACAGAGCACTTTGGAGGTTGTTCCCTCCATTCCTTGACAAGTACAAGCTGGAAATGCTCCTGCTGCTGCTGCACAGAGCCCTGGGATGCTGATGTAGTGCTGGTGGGACATGGACCAGGAGCTGCCATCAGTGTCACATCGGCCTTGGCTGTCACATCCCTCCCACCAGCTGCTGGGGCTGGACCCAGGTCTCTCAGAGAAAGGCTTGGAGTGGTGTCTGGGTGGTTCCTACCTTGGCTGGTTGCTCTCCAGCCCCGTGCAAGTGTCTTCCATCCCAGGGGCAGAGACACCAGCACTGCACTCTGGCCAGGGTCTGGGAGAGATCTAGTGGTGAGTGTCCCTAAGTGGACTGGCAGCAAAAATCCCTAAACATCTCCATGGACCATGATGGTGCCTGGAAAAGTTCCAATACAACAGAGGGGGACTTTAGTGCTCGGATGCCTGAGCTGTTTGTCCTGAGGGTAGTGAAAATACAGGGACTTGTTGGCCTGGGGAGGTGGGTGTGTGGGCAGCTCAGGGGTTCAGGTGCAGAAGACTCTGTGGTCACAGGAGGAGGCAAGCAGGATCTCTGCCTTCACCCCCATCAGCGAAAGCATGGAAAGGAGTGCTGGGACACTTTCCTGTGGCCAGCTGATGTGGATGGCAGAGGCCAGCAGTGCTGCTGCCAGGGTTTCTGAACTCTCAGAAGCCTGAGCCCGAGGGAGGAGAGATGCCATGGCAGTGCTCACCAGGATTTGAGCTCTGATGCCCAAAGTTAAGCCCTTCCTTTGGCAGTGAGTGTGTCTGGGATGTGACAGCTGGGAACAAGTCCACTTTGTCCACACTGGAGGCTGGACCTCCAGTGCCACCAGCCAGATGTGCACAGTCTCCATAAGCAGTCTCTGGTGTGAAGCCATGCAGTGGCAGTGTGCAGGAGCTGTGTCTGCCACCCTCCCTGCCTGTGTTAAGGTTCCACGTTAAGGGCTTGGCAGCTCCTCTGGCTGATGCAGGGTTGTCACAGCAGCAGGGCTGGAATTCTGGAGAGAAGGAAGGTGGAGGAGCAGCCTGTGGGGTGCTGGACAGGAGGGAGGAGAGAGCAGGCACTGCCAGCTGGACACTTGTCCCCAGCATGGTGCAGCAGTGGAGGCCAGGCCTGTTCCATGTGAAGTGGGGTAGAAACTGAGCTTAGTCCTGTGGGTGAGCTGGCACCTCCAGCAAGCCCCTTGCCCCCAGCAGAGCACAGGATGCTTGATTTTGGGCAGGAGTAAGAGAGCCAGAGCTGAGAGAAGTCAGAGAGGTCAGGGGCTGTGCTGGTAGCAGGTGGATAACTGGTGTCACAAGGGAGCTGCAAGGTGCCTGTGCTGTTTGCTGTGGCTCTGCAAGCAGGAGACATCTGGCTTTTCTTACCTTGTCTGTGAGTTTAACTTTCTGTCCTTTCTGAGTAGCGTGAGCTCAGGATGGCAAGGGAGATGCAGAGGAATTGGGTTTTTGCTGATCAAAACCAAATCCAACAGACACATCGTTGTGAGCACTTACTGACCTTGCAGGAGTGCAGAGGCCACAGAGCTTTCTGTGGATGAGAAACCTGCCTGGGCAGCCATGGAGGGGCTTGGGGATACTGGGGGTGAGATCTGTCTCTCCCTGTGCATGGGAATAAACTGCTGGGTGTGTCATTGGGACACTCACATCCAGAGATGGATCTCAAGAGGCAATGGCTGTCATGGTCCAAATGGGCAAAGTCCTGGTCCTCGGGCAGGCATTTCACCCTGGAAATGGAAAATGGGTGACTTGGCAGCTTGGCTGTGTTCTGGTGTGAGCTGAGCTCCTGCCTGCTGCCAGAGCCCCCAGGGTGGCCACCCACCCAGGGCAGCAGCCAGGGGAGCCACCTAACTCCTGGGCAAGGGACACCCAGGTTATCTGTGGTGCTCCACATGTGTGCCAGAGCTGCACAGGGCTGTTTGCAAACAGGCTGAGCTGGAAGGTGCCCAAAGAGGGGCTGTGACAGGAGGAGGGAGGACAGGGTCATCCTGCAGGGCTGGGGCTGCCTTGCAGCACAGGATCCCAGGTGCAGGGACAGCCAGGCCACCAGGAGCAGATGGGCTGTCTGCCTGCTCAGTCCAGCATCCCCTCTGCTGCTCCAGCAGGGAAACTTTGCAAAACATGGGTCCCCACCCACCCTGGAGCACTGGATGAGGTGCTGGGTGCCACCTGCCACTGGTGGGTGAGCAGGGTGCTGCCCAGGGAGACACCGGCACTGGGGACTGCTCCTGGCACAGGCTGTGCAGGGGATGCTGGGCCCAGCACAGCGGTGCCTGTGCTGTCATAAATCTGCCTGGCATCAGTGCAGAGAGCGTTCCCACTGACTTACGGCTCCTGTGCTCCACCAGGATAGGAAACAGCGTCTCATGGCTGGCTCTGCTGGCATCTACTGCGTCATGAGCTGTCCTTCCTCCCCGTGTGACATCAGTGAGACACGGAGAGTGGCTGCTGCTGAGGGCAGGGGTGCTGTGCTGGCAGCTCAGACCCATGTCAGGGTCTGGTGGCTCCAGCAGCACGGTGAGAAGCAGCTGTTCCCACACAGGGAAGCTGTTTGGTTGTGGCAGAGCAGTGTCATATCAGTGTCATGTCACTTTTAGTCCCACCTTGCACTGAGGACAAGGTGGTGGCCAGGTGTGAAATGGTGCCACCCCTGCTGTGCTACCTGAGGGCCCTTGTCTCTGTGTGTTACCCTCCATCCTTGCCTGTCAGTGCTTGATCCTCCCAAAGCTGCCTTGCTTGCAGAGCTGAAATGGCTGTCAGGTTCCTCTGCCACCACCAAAGAAGGCACCTCACCTGTGGCACTGCTCTCAGCAGTGGGGCAGCCACGCTCACCCTGTGGCTCTGGCACCTGAACAGACCCATGGTGGCAGTGGATAAGGCTGGGAGAAGCCCAGGGCAGCAGAGCACAGCCAGGGCTGTGCAGGGTGGCACACTGAGCACTGCTGCTCTCGAGCCAGTGGTGCCAGGCCAGGGAATGCCACTGTCCCAATCCCAGGGAGGATGTGCCTGCCTGGTGAATTGAGACTCACAGGTTCCCCTTGAGCTCTACTCTCACCAGCCTTGTGGCTGCTGCTCTCCCAGCCCATTCTGGGTGTTCTACAGAGGCATTTTCCCCCAGTGCCGTTCTCTGTTGCTGCCTCTCTCCACACTTCTGCTCCAGCTCTGCGAGGTCTGACCTGTCCCACCCCAGGGCAGCAAGTGTGGGGCACTGGGCAGCAGTGGGGTACCCTGCTCTGTTCCTGGCAGCACCTCAGCCCCTCCTCTGCACTCTGGGTCTCGTTGGCCAAGTGCCTTCTGCTTCTGTGCCTCAGTTTCCTTGTTCTTGCAAGGAGAATGTGTCTTGAAGTGTTTTGGGAGGAAAGGGAAATGCCATGCACCATCTCTGTCCCTGATGTGATGGCTGTGGTCACCTCCTAAGGCCTCTTTGCCCAGGGAGGTCCCTCTCCACCTCCCAGCACTATAAATAGATGTGATGCAGCTCTTGGCTAAACAAATTTTCTCCGCGGCTCTTTTCTTTCCTACTCAGAATTCAGGGAACATCATTTTGGTAACCAAGGTATTTGCATAATCAGTATTTTGTGGTAATTGCTCCCTTTCAGAAGAGGTGCTTATCATCCCATCGGGTTTTGAGGAGCTTGTGCTATCTTTGAGGCCAGGCAGGGAGGTGGTTTCCAGGGGGGAGTGGCTGGGCTGCTGCCCTGTGGTTTGGGGGATGCTTCCCCCGGGATGAGCAGGATCAGAAGAGCCTTTTGCCTCTGGGCTTCAGTGATCTGCTGCAAGTCCTTTCCTCCGCCCGTGCCTCAGTTTCCCCTTAGTCCCAAAGGCTCTGAGCTGGGAGGGAGGAGATGTCCCAGTGCAGTGGGACACAGGGGGTCCCTCTCTGCAGGACCTACCTTCTGGGGCCGTTCCTTCTCTCCCTGACGCCGCGGCACGGAAAAGCAGCCTTTGGGAATGGCCCTGCGGTGCTTTTATAGCCCCCAGCCCGGTGCAGCAGGGTCACCCGGCTGCAGGAGACGCCGCGGCACGGGGAGGCGCTGGCGCTGTGCCCCGTGTCGCTGTCACCGCAGCTCCCGGCGGGCGAGTGGCAGCCAGAGCCAGCGAGCCAGCCTCGCCCGCCCGGCAGCGTGACTCGCTCCAGTGCCAGCTCCCACTCGGAGCGTCCCCACGGAGCCCGGGCATGTGTCCCAGTGGCAGCGGCTGGCATGGGGAGCCCGGCACCCCGGCCTGGCTGGGCAGCCTGGGAGCTCTCCTGGGCCAAGGGCAAAGCGGGCAGCCTGCTCCGGGACAAAAAGCAGCAAAGCCTGGTGCTTCCCAGCCCTGGCAAAGGTCGGGGAAGCTGTGAGGAGGGTGCTGCCGGCGGGGATGTGGCAGCCGGCGAGGGAAATGCCCAGCTGTGAGGGCTCAGGCAGCCCAGTCCTGGAGGAGAGGCAGGCAGCTCTCTGCAGGCTGCTCTCAGGGCTGCTGCATTCCGCCCCTGCTGCTCTTCAGCGCTTCTGCCTCGCAAAGCCCAGCTGTGCTGTGCACAGCTCCTGGCGTGCCTGTGGGCCTGGCCAGGGGTGATGCAGGAACCAGCCCGGCAGCGGTGCAGAGGTTAAAGCATCCCTGTGCTCCCTGGCTGCGGGAGGGAAAACAGCGTGTCCTGTTCTGCGCCCGGGCAGCGCTGGTGCTGCCTGACCTGACTGCTAAGCAGGGGCTGGGGCTCCTTGCAGTGCTGATCTCGGTGCTCACCGAGCCATCCCCACGCCTGTGCCCGTCCCTGCCCCGCGATCATCCCGGGGTGGCTCTGCCGCTCAAAGCCAGCTCCTCTCTGCCTGCCCCATCCTCCGTGCCCTGCTTCTGTGCTGCCACCAGCCCGAGAGCACAGGCTGCTCCTGCCCGGCACCGACTGTTCCCCCAGCTGTATTGTCTCTATTTATCTATATAAAATTTCATGTCATTCATTGTCCTAAAAGGCTGGCAGGTAATTCTGTAATTACCATCCCTCCTATGGTGTTGGCCTCTCCTCTGTCCCTGCTAGTTGGATATCCTCTTCAAGTTTAATCCCCTGGGAATTTACTTTGTCTTTGCAATCCCCAAGGAAACCGTGCTGCTAAATCCAGGGCCCAGTGGTGGCCTCTGGGAAGCCCTTAATTCCCTTCCCCATTAGCAGAATGCCCAATTAACAACCCCTTGTGACTCCTCTGCTGGTTCTTCTACTGACAGAAGTTGTCTGGGGCTGGCTGTGTGGGCTTGGATGTGATGGAGTCCATGCCTTCTTCCCAGACAATCCAGCCTGGGGTGCTGGGATGTGCCAGCACTGTTTGTCTCACACTCTGCAGACCCCTTTGATTCCTTCCAGGGGCAGGGAAGGCTTCAAACTGCTTTGCACCCACCACTTTGCCTCAGAGATCCCCCAAACCCCATGGAGGTTTCTCATTGCAGCCCCCCAGGCTGTCTCATGAGCAGGGTGGGTGATGGGAAGGGGGAATGCTGCACTGGAGCATCTCCCAGGCTTGGGGCTCAGTGGCACAGAGCATTTGCAAGGGTCCTTTCTTCTGGTGAGGCAGAGAATGCTGTGAAGCACTTCAGTGCTTGGTTGGTTTTTGTGCTTTGCTTTCTGTTCCCTTTAATGGGAATTGTATTCTGTGCATGGAGCAGCTGGTGATGCTTCTGGCTGCTGCTGCATCACCTTGGAGCAACGCTCATGAGACTCCTCTTTTCACTGCCTGTACAGACAACTGGAGCTGAGGAGCCCTGGGTCTGTTCCTGCTGTGACCCTACTGATGAGAGAGACATTTCTGAGAAGGCAGGAGACACCTGGTCGTGCCTGGGGTGGGGACACACGGAAGAGACCTTGGGAGCTGTGGGGGTTCACACAGGGTTTGTATAATCACAGCCAGCAAAGCACAGTGTGTGCCCCACTGATGGGTAACAGCAGTAAAAGGCTGGCTTTTAATTGTTATTTCTTCTTTAAAAAGGTGCTTTCCTCAGTTAGAATCCTCAAGTTGCAGAGGGGAACCAGGCCTGAGCCAGGGGAGGGAAGAGAGCATTCCCCAGGGTGTGGGGGCCTTTCCAGAACTGTGGGTTCCTCCAGGAAGGAAGAAAGGCTGTGGGAGACAAGCTGGATGCTCCAGTCTCAGCTGCCATCCCTTGGCTGTGTAAGAGGGAGGTGCTGGGGTTTGCTTTGTTTCAGCTCTTCAGAGGGGATCCCTTAAAAAGGGAACATCTTTCCTTGCTGCCTGTTCAGGCAGGGTGAGATCCCAGTCAGACACTCTCTGCTGATGTGATGCTGACGCCTTGCCTGTGTTCACCTGCCCCTGGCAGTACTGCTGCACATGAGGAGCCAGCAGGGAGCTGGCTCGGTGGGTTTTGCAGCACTGGAGCAGGGCTGAGGCTGTGGTCAGGAGGAATGGTGCTGGCACCCGGCCAGCGGCACGTGGGGGCTCTGAGCTGACAGTGCCCATCACTTGCTCATCCACCTGGCACCCCTCCAGCACAGGGACCCTGTGGGAATGGCTGGAGCACCAGGTGTGCTGAGCACAGCTCCTGCAGGCCCCTCTGCTGATGAGGTGGCATTTGTTACCAAGCTCCAGCACAGGCTGCTTCCCCAGGAATCACCTGCTTGTCACCAGGAGCAAAGGCCACGTACCACACCTGTGGTCTCTCAGTCCCTTTGTGATTTGGCTGCTCCTGCCTGTCCATGAAGGAGCAGAGGAGTCTGATCTCCCCAGGCACAGCTCTGAGGGGAGTGGGAAGCACATCTCCATCCCCAGCACCGTGTCTCTGTCTCGCAGGGATTTGCTTCCGTGTCTCCTGGTGAAGGCAGAGCAGTGGTGCTGTAGGCAGATCTGGTTGCTTCGCTCTCCAGCAGCTCAAGGGCACAGGCCAGGGCTGGTAGCCAGGGCAGGGGAGAGGATGCAGGGCTGTGTCCCACAGGACTCAGCCAGCCCCACCAGCACTGGCATGAGGAGCTGTTTTGCCCCATGCCAAGCTCTCCCACCAGGCATTATTTGGAAACTGCTCCAGACCCTGAGCTTTGTATTGCCTGTGGCCTCCCACATATCCTGACCCCTCTGTCTGCAGCAGCAGGACTGGTGGGGCTGTAAAAAGGTGACCAGAGACCTGGGAGCATCTCACCTCTGTCCTGCAGACTTGTGGTACCAAAATGCTGCTGGGTAATCCATCCCCAGTGTGTGCCCAGGCTGGCACAGAGCCATGGCTCCAGGGATCTGCTCCTCCTTCCTCCACCACTGGCACTGGCATCAGGATTTGCAGATGCTCTTGGCCAGAGGACTTTGTCTCTCCTCCCTTTTAATTGCCACAAGGATAATTGGTTTTGTTGAGCAGGGGGAGTCCATGAGCTCTCGTTCCTCTGCAGCACCCATGCAGCTCCCTGCCAGCAAACTGAGTGCTGAGAGGTGCCAGAGCATCCCGAGGTGGGAGCTGAAATCCCCCACTCCTTGCCCCAGCTCCAGCTGTCCCAGATGGATGTCCATGTGGCCCCAGGATGGAGCTCACAGCTCCTGTGCACCCATGACCACGAGCTGCTGGCAGCCAGGAGGAGTGAAGGACCAACTGGCTCATCTGCTGAGAGCATTTGATTGATGTTGTTATCGTTTTGATTACCTTTTTTATAGGCTAACAGAAGGATTTTAATCTGAACAGTGAAGCAGGAAATGGGAGAAGCTGTGCCTGGATCTTGACGAGGAGGCAGCGAGGGCTGGTGGCTCCTTGTCCACACCCCTGGGAGGTGATTTTGGAGCTGTGGGCCAAACTGAGTGTCAGGTGGAGGCATTCCTGATCTTAGAGGAACTGCAGCTGCCTCTTGTGTTATTTACAACGCAGCTGGAGCCCAGGCAGCTTAACCCTGACCTCACAGCTGCCCAGAGCCCGGCGCTGCCTCGAAGCATCGATCTGAGCTGGCAGAGGAAGGGGCAGCGAGCTCTGAGGCCATGCTCAGCTCTCTGCTGCTTCTTATGACTCAGGACAAAGTCATCTGATGTCATGCCACCAGTGGCTAGGAACTGTCATTCTCCAGAAGTGCCGAGGTGACAGCTGTGGGGACCACGGGCGGTGTTGTCCTGGCTCTGCGGTGCTCTCTGATGTGGATGTGCTGTGTGAACAGGCAGGCTGGGTGGGAGAGCTGCTGCTGCTCTGCTAACTGGGCCACCTCTCCTCTGAGGCTCTACCAGTGCCCTGCAGAGGGTTCAACCTGCCCCAAAATTGATTTCTTCCGTGTCTCCTGGTGAAGGCAGAGCAGTGGTGCTGTAGGCAGATCTGGTTGCTTCGCTGTCCAGCAGCTCGAGGGCACAGGCCAGGGCTGGTAGCCAGGGCAGGGGAGGGGATGCAGGGCTGTGTCCCACAGGGCTCAGCCAGCCCCACCAGGACTGGCATGAGGAGGTGTTTTGCCCCATGCCAGGCTCTCCATGCCACCACCAGCTAGTCCCTGGAGGGCTGTTCAGTGTGGGTGTGAGGTGGGCTGGGCTGTAGCACGGTACCTCCATCTCCATCCTTGCCCCGTATCACTGAAGGGGTGTCGGGGACAGCCAAAGGTGATACAGAGACTCCATCCTCAGAAGGCATGAAGAGGACTTTATTATCACAGGACTTTAAATCCACAGTTCTTATAGAAACAATGGTGGACCTAAGACCTGATTGGCCTTTAGGAATCTTCTCTCACCTATTGGGCAAGAAGGGATTTGCTTCTTGTAAACATGTTTGACAAACAGAGATTGCCTGCCAGGTGCAGAGATTGACATAATAATTGTTTTAATTCTTCCTCTGAGCTTTCTCACAGTTTCTCACAGCTTCCCAGGAAAATCCTGGGAGAGCTGTGTCTCTCTGTGTTCAGAGGATAAGTGATTACCACATCCCCGTGCCTGCCCCAGCTCCTGGTGCTTCAGTGGCAGCCAGGTGATTGTTTCAGCCTGATCCCATCAGCCTGCAAAGCCCGTGGCAGCAGGCCATGAGTGTCCTGCTGCAGGAGAAGATGTGCAAGGAGCAGGTGACAAAAGCAGTGGCCAGCAGCCCTTGGCCAGGGCACTGCCTAGAGAGGTGATGGGCTGGAGGCAGCGCTCCACACGCCAGGCTCTGAGTGCTGTGCCATGGCAGGGGTGCCACAGCCCCGTGGCAGTGTTGCTGCAGGGTGTTGTGCAGGATCATGTTGCAGCTAATGCAGTGTGACAGTTTGACACGTCCTCCTGGGACAGCCAGAGCTGCCATGTCATCTCCAGAGCTGTCACTCCATGCCACAGCACAGCCTTGGCTGTGCACAGGCGGCGAGGGGAGCGCTCTGCCCGTGCGTGAGGAGGGAGAAGGGCTCTGGGCTCATTCACATGTCCTCAGATGATCAGGAACATGTCACTTGGCACTGGGATGTATCCTTCAGAGAGATGGAGCCAGCTGGGGCAGAGAGGAGCAGGGTCTGACATCCCCCTAATCCAAGGAGGTGATGCCGAGCACCTCCCTTAGAAGATTCTGGCACGAGCAGAGCATTGCCTGCCAGCCCCAGCGAGGGGTTTCACACCCACCCAGGCAAGCTGGGGCTGCCTCAGTGCCTTGGCTGGGGAGCCAAGGGCATGGCACAGGCTCCTTGGGGCTGGGGTAGCCACTGACCCCTGGGGGATGCTCACATGGGGCACAGAGAAGGCTCTTGAGGCAGCTCCCGCCCAGCCCCACAGTTAAGCCTGGAGCTGGATGTGACATTTCACAAGTAACATACAGGAGCAGAAGGACACAATGCTGCCTTTCCCAGCCCACTGAACTTCATCCAGGATGTGAACAGTGTCCTGTATGGACCACTGTCCCCTGGCAGGAATTCTGGGGCACAAGGTGCCCCCATGGAGCAGCCCTGGGGGATGCTTGTGGTCCTGTACCTCCCATTTCCCTGCTCTGCCTCCTGCTTTTGGTGCTCTTCAAGAGCACTGAGGCTCACAGTGCTGAAACCCTTTCTCTCTGAGAGAGAAACAAACGTGGCACACGCCCAGGGGAGCAGAATTACCCGTGTGTCTGGGGAGGCAGGGACTGGAACCAGACAGGCTCTGACAGCTTCCAGGAGGGCTGGAGAGACCAAGCAGCGTGCCAGCCACGCACAGCTTGTCCTGCACGGCATCAGCCCCCGCTTTGCCTGGCTGCTTTAGCCATGATCAGCCTGTCCAGGTACCAGGAGCTGCCTGGTTTTACCTGTCCTGGCTGTGAAATGCATTTGGGGCCAGTGCTGGGGTGGCAGCCACGGGCTGCTTCCTTGTGGGATGAGCAGTGGGGCCGTGCCAGTCCTGGCAGTGGGACTGGGAAGCAGCATGTGCTTCCAGGCTGAGTCATGCTGAGAATTGTTCCTTGTGCCTTGTTACTGGTCCAGTTGCAATATTCACTTGGCAGAATCAGCCCATGCTCCCTCCCTCTCTCCCCAGCTGTGTGTCTGTCTGTCCGTCCCTCCCACCTCCTTCACAAAGCAGCAGAGTAGCACTTGTAGGGGGAAAAGAAAATGAAAATCTCTACCTGGAAGCTCTGCAGGGCTGTAAGGTCAGGACAGCAAACACTGGTGCTTGCACTGCAAGTCACGGAGCCGGTGTGCTGGGCAGCAGGTACTCACCCAGCTGCAGCTGCAGGGCTGGGATCCATGGGAGGGGGGAATTGATGCCAGCAGGGCCAGAAAGGGGTGGCAGAGATCGAGACACACAGCTCCTGAGAGGGCCTTGCTGTCCTCTCTGCCAGCCAGGCTGTGGCACCTGCACTGCTCTGTCCCCCCTCACTGAGCTCTCTCTGCTCAGCTGCTCTGTGTCTAGGTTATTTTAGCTTTGATTCAGCTCTGAAATTGCCTTGGCTGAAACTCTGTCTCTATTGTTTTCAGTCTGCAGAAGCATCATTGAACGTGTCAAAAAGATAAATTGGAGAAAAAGAGAGGAAGGGGGGAAAAAAAAGGGAGGAGTGCAGTGCAGTTGGTGAGGAGAGCCGTGCTGGTTGTGGTTTCCCAGAGCAGCTGGCTGCTCCAAGCCCACGCTCCCTTTCCAGAGGCAGCTCCTTGCAGCCCTGTCCCCTTCTCTGCAGAACTGAGACTCCCCTCCAGACATCCTCCTTTACCATCTGCCAGAGGGCTTTTGCCCCTTGGCAAAGCTCATTTAGGCTGAGCATCTGTCCTGCCTGAGCCTTGTCTGGGAGCATGGTGAGCAGTCTCTGAGACCTGCTCGCTGTCTCTGCCCTGCCTGGTGGATGGATCAGCCAGAGCACCATAGCAGGGCTCTGGAGATCAGAAAATAAGTAGGATGGGCAGCAAGAGGGGTCCTGGGTGGGGCAGGGGCTTGGAGCAGACCTGTGTGTGTCCTCAGGGGTTTCACTTGCTCCTGGCCTTGTGCACACCTTGGGGTCCAGCACCAAAACACCTGGTCCGGGGTCCATGGAGCTGGGGAAGGTCTGTGCAGGGTCAGTTTGGGCTCCAGCCCAGCAGTTCAGGGGGCCACTGTCCCAAAGCTTTGAAGAGAGATCAGGCTTCTTCATCCCTGGAAGGATCAAGCCTGAGGGATGAGGTTTGGGGTCTTTTTGGGATACCATTTGGTTCTGGAGGGCATGGTGCTGCCCACGAGCCAGCACTGGGGCTGTGGCATTGAACAGCGTGGAGTGGGTTGCTGTGTAACACCTTCATAATTGCTAATTACCTCTGGGAGGAGGGGGAGGCACCTGGGAAAGGAGCTGGCAGTGAGTTATGGGAGGTTGCAGAAGTGGTTGTTGCTGCTGCTGAGGACACTGGAGCAAATGAATAACCTGTTAAATAAAATGTCAGCCAGGAGTGGATGGGAACTGGCATTGCTTTTTCCGCTTGCACTTTTCAAAATTAATCTCCCTGTGCGTGGTTGATTTGCTTATTCAAAATAGGCCGTGGTGGAGGGGCTCTCCTGCTGAACCCGCTGGCACCAAGGGCTAAATTGTGTAAATTCCGTTATCCAAATGCTCCTCTGAATGGCTGCAGTAATCTAAGGACATAATCCATTGCCAGAGGAGAGAGGTTTTCAGAGCCTAATTCCCTTTGTTTCTGGAAACAATGAGAATGTGAGAAATGAAGCTGAGAAATTGCCGTTGAGCTCCAAGCTGCAGTCCAGTGCTGGGAAAGGTGAAACCATTCCTGCCCCAGGTGCCTTTCACACCTGAAACGGGGAAGATCGATCTGTGTGAAAACTCCAGGAGGCAAATACTGAGTGGGTTCCATTAGATAAGGCTGGTTTCAAATGGAAACTGATTTGCATGGGCTGATTAAGCTCATTACTACAGCAGGAACTCAGAAAATCATCAGATCCCTGTGCAGCAGGAGCGCTGGGCTCTGCTGCAATGATGCTCGGTGTGCAGCACTGCTGTGCCTTCAGCAGCATCTCCTGGGACTGCACACAGCACGTGGCCGGTGGTCACTCTGCTGCCAGCACCAGCCTGAGCTGGCCAGATTGTGACACCAATATTTATACAAGATTTGGGCTTGTTTAGGAACCTGTTGGGGCGTTTCTGTCATTACAGGTGCTTTCAAAGCTCCAGCCCCACAGAGCAGGGCTGTGGGCAAAGCAAAGCTGTGGGCACCCACAGCATGTGGGGAATGAGCTCCTGGCTCTTGCTGGTGCTCTGGGCCCGTCTGGTACCCCAGGGACCAGAGGGCTGTGTGTGCATGCAGCCCACAGGGAGCCTGGTGCTTGTGTCCTGTGGGGACCAAGTGTGCGTGGTCCCACGGGGACCTTGGGACATGCCAGGAGCAGCTCTGTGTCCTCATGTCTCTTTCAGACTGAGAGCAGATTTGGATCAGATATTAGGAAATACAATTGTTCCCTGTGAGGATGGGCAGGCCCTGGCACAGGCTGCCTGGGAAAGCTGTGGCTGCCCCATCCATGGAGGTGTGCAAGGCCAGGCTGGATGGAGCTCTGAGCAGCCTGGTCTGGTGGAAGGTGCTGCTGCCCATGGCAGAGGGCTGGAACTGGATAAGCTTTGAGATCCCTTCCAGCCCAGGCCATTCTGTGGTTCTGTTCCTGCAGCGTTTCCCCAGGTGAGCACCTTGTGGTGCCCTGAGGGCGAGGGGTCACAGGGCTGTACACAAACAGGTGCTGCTGCTTCTTTCATGCAGCATTCCTACACCCACGTGTTGAAAACAGAGTCCACGTGGGCAGGTGTGCCTCTAAATATATATATATATACACACCTGGCAAATGCACTGCACTCATGAGCACACACAGAGTCTGCAGTTTGCAGGGTCCCCTCCTCGCCCTGCACCCCCAGGGCCACCCTGGCACAGGCAGCAGAGCTGGGAGCTGATTATGAAGAGATTATAAAGAGGTATAAACTAAGCCTCTCTGCTAGAAAGGCCAGGAGCCCCAGGCTGGAAGCATCACACACAAAGGCTCCTCTGCTTTTGTGCATTTTCTCTTTTTAATGTTTTTGCCTTTATCTTTCATCAGCTCAAGAGTTTTACTGAGCCCTGGAGCATGGAGAGGGATCCTAGAAAAGGCAGGGGTGGAGGGGACTCTGGGGCTGTGTTTGTCACCTCCTTGTGCAGGTTCCTGTGTAGCTCTTGCCAAGGGTGGTGACAGCACTGGGGGCTTGTTGGGACAGTCCCTGCTGCCATGCAGGCGAGCTTGTGTGCCAGTTGTGTCACAGCTCAGGGACCATCTCACCAATGCTGTAGCACCAGAAATGCTCCAGTGTTTGCCCCTCTGTGTCAAGGCCAGCTCTCACGCTGGATGGGCTGGCAGGGCAGGGCTGTGGGGTGAGCTTCCTCTGCAGCCAGGGGATGTCACGCAGCCATCTGCACTGGGGATGGTGTTATCTGTCCTGCTGTCCTGCCTCCTCTGGCACTCCTTCCCCCAGGTCCTTCCGTGCCCTGCTCTGCACTGTGCTAGGTAGAGATAGGAGCCCAAGTCATCCACTGAGGAAATTGCTCGCTGTAAATCCACAGTGAAAGTCCTGGCATTCCTGAAGGCCCAGAGGAAAGTGCTTGATTGGATTTTCAAGCCTCTCTGCCAGCTGTGGGAGAGGAGGGCTGACAGCCTCCCTGAATCTTCCTCACTGGTGCCTGGGAGGGGATGCAGGCTGTGCCTGCTCGCTAATGGAATGTAAAGGATGTGTAAATCTCCCACCTTATTTAACTCCCCCCTGAACTTTATATGCAGTGATAAATTTCTCCTCCTGCAAATCTGCTGGAGCAAGGTGGGCCTCGGGTGCCTGGTGCCCACGCAGGTGTGGGGGCAGCCATTCTCCTGTGCCATGCAGCAGCCAGACCCTGTCCCTGAGGGACACGAGGCTCTGGGGACACGCTGGGAGCACTTGGGGGCTCCTGCAGGAGAGGCTCCATTGGGGTTCAAGCTGCCCCTGCCAGCAGGAGAGGGGCAGGAGCACCTGGGGCTGGTGTAATCCCCCTCCTCCCCACGGGGCCAAGGGTGTTTGCCTCCAGTCCCACCAGAAAGCAAAGTGAATAAAGCACAGAGATCTCCTGAGTTAAAACTGCAGCAGTGACAAGCAGAGAGTGGCCAGGCTGTGGTGGGGAACTGGTATCACTCCAAGCCCCCATCATGCAGCTGAGCATCACACAAAGGATGGAGAAAAATGCTGCAAATTTTATTCTATTGCTCCTTATCTCTGATTAATCCTCTTATGTGTTCATCTCATTTTATCCCAGTGTTGACTGTCTGTTTATTGTATTTCTGTACTCCTCACAAAGACAAAAATCCCTCTGAGTCTTGCCTGGCTGGGCGGGGGGGGGCTGCTGCTGCTGGCACCAGTGGAGCACCACAGAGGGGAGGACCAAGGTAACATGCCCATGGCCTCCACAGCAGATGGTGGCAGAGGAGAGGCTGGAAACCAGTTTCTCCCAAGCCCTAGATTAGTGCCCAGCTGCTTTACATTTGCCCAAATGTAAAGAAAGATTCCCTAAAAAACAATTGTCCCATGGTGTGGCTTTGCAGCCCATGCTCAAGGCAGGTTCTCAATGCACTAGAGAGGAGACAGACTTTTCTTTTCACACCCCTCTCTCACTGCAGGCAGATTTGTTAGAGCCCTGCAAGGGAAGCCCTGCCTGTGTCAAGTCCCTCTTCTCCAGCCCAGGCTCTCCAGCTCTGCTCAGTTTTGCCAGCAGCCCCGTGGTCCTTTACCTGCTGCTGCCTGAGTCAGGAGCACGAGCCTTCTGGGCCTGACCCTATTGCTAAAGGATTTTGCTTTGATCCTCTTCTCCAGCTGGGGAGAACAAAAATCCCTTAAACAGCCAAAAATCATAGGGAAGATTGGAGGAGAAATTTTTTTACCTGAGTGGGAGCCCCTGGTTGGAACAATTTGGTGGAGGAGGATGGTGACTGTAATAGCATTAAACAATTTGGAGGAGAATGGTGTTTGTAATGTGGTGGAAATTTGCACAGATGAGGGAACCCACTGTCTTTGGGGGGCATTTAGACAGGTTCCACATCACCCCAGCCTGTCCCAAACTTGTGCAGGCGTGGCCAGGCTGTGTGAGTGAACAGTCTGGAGCTTGTCATCATCTCCCACTCAGCATCCTTCACTCCTGCAGGTGCTGAGTGCTTGCCCTGGGACCCGAGGGCCTCCAGTGGCACACTCAGCTGCAGTCCCATCTCTGGCACACCCAGGTGCACCTCGGGCAGCCCATGCAGGTGCACTGTGCCAGCCAGGTGGGCTCAGGTCCTCTCTGCTGCTGCACATTGATCAGACAACTCTTGGTGTAAATTCTCCCAGGATCTGGCAAGCTACAGCAAGGAAAATGTGGAGGCCTCTGGCTTTAGTAGCTGGAAATTGCTTTTCAAACCCAGTAGAATTTCCAGCCTCCCAGCATGCTGTGGCAGGGAGCTCCTGGGATTAATTGGTTTCTGTGTGGCAAAGTGCTGCCTTTTCCATGTGTCAAACCTCCTTCCACAGGTGCCTTCCAGTTCTCATCAGTGCCAGCTCCCTGCCCAGTGTCAGGCTGCTTTCAGGGACCACCATGGTCCCTCTGCTCCTTTCTAGCCTGGAATCCCAAGTCTCAGCTGGGGAAGGCAACGACTGTGTGTGTTTGCCTGTGGAAAGTGTGATACAGGCTGAGCTGCACATTCTCACTGCTGCATCTGGCTGTGTCTCCCAGGGCTTGTTTCAGGACAGCCTCTCCTTCTGCAGAAGCTGTTTTTTCTGGTGACCTGAGCATGGCTGGAGGTTGTGGTGACACACAGGGTCTTTGCTAGCCGTGCTTATACTCCATTTTTTGGAATTGGCGTCGTTACTTTGGAAATTTTTGAGCCCCTCCTGCCCCCAGCACCTTGTTGAGCCAGCTCCACTCCTTGCCAGGGGGCAATAAGTCCATCTCTGCCACCCCCAGGTTGTCTAGGGTTTCCAGCTAGCTCCCAGCTCACCTGGCCCCTCAGGCTGTGTTTATCTCTAGGTGAGATGCCAGGACCATTTAAAAAGCTGCAGGCTGAGCAGCAGAAGGCTGCAGCTGCTGCCCGGAGCCAGGCTGCGGCTGCTGCTTCGTTATTTACAGCTGCCTTTGGCTGCTCATCAGCTTCTCCAGCAGCTCTGCTGGACACAGCTCACTGTCTGCTTGTCCCTGCTCTGAAAGCCAGGGGTATTTGTGCCCTCAAACGGGAGCCATCTGGCACCCCACCTTTGTACCAGCAGCGTACCCAGCTCTCCTGCCAGCTCAGGACAGCCAGCTCCCTCTGAGGAGCTCTGCTGATTTTAAACTGCTTCCCAATATTGACAGCGAATCCAAGCTGGAGCACAGGGGGTAGAGCCCTGGGCCATGGCAGAGCTGTGTGCAGGCTGCATTCTCCTCGCTGGTCCATGAAGGACTTCACCTGTGAAGGCCAGGGTTACTCTGCTGCCCTCAGTGTTGGTCTCAGCCAGGCTGGCACCCCTCGGTCCAGCTCTCCTCGCTTCAGCCAGCTGGTGAACCCTGCCAGAGCAGGGGCAGCATTACCAGCCTGTCTGTGTCTGTGTGGCTGAGCAGCTCCTCAGGAAGGACAGCATCTGTTTGCCCATGCTGGGGGTGTCTGACACCTAAACGTGGGCCAAGTGGCATCAGCCAAGGTGCCCAGCTGCCTGCTGGGTGCAGATGCACGGCTGGTGGAGCAGACACACTTCGTGGTGGATCCCGTGCCAGTCAGCTCTGCCTGCTCTGCTTTTGTCCCTGCTGTTGGTCCCCACGTGCCCTGGCAGCCCCACGGCTCCATCTGAGATGCAGACCGGGGTGTGAGGCTGGAGCTGCCATATGTTCCCCATAAAAACCCTTCCTGGCCCGTTCCCCAGCGTCTCCTGCCGCTGCCACACGTGCTCAGGATCCCACATGCCTCGCAAGGCGCTCACCAACTGCAGCCTGGCAGATGGAGGAGCTGGGCACGGGCTTGCAGCAGGAGAGGCAGGACTCTGTTCTTGGGTTGTTCACGGCAGCAGAGGAAGGGGGAGGAGAGCTGGCACCCACACCTGCAGACTGCCCCTCTGCAGAAGGGACAAGACCTTCCCATCCCCACTCCCCATCCTGGAGCGGAGCTGTGAGCCCTTCCTTGGCTGCACAGTGTTTTCACCTGGTGCACTTGTCTAAAGGCAGCTGGAAATGGTGTGAGTGTCCTGGGTAGATGGAGACCATCGTGCCTCCCAGGCAGGTGGTGCTGGTTTGTTCTGGTGGCAGATGGCCAGTCAGCATTAAGAGCAAAGGCAGAAAATCAGTCCTCAGAGGGAGCAGAGATTTATTGCGGTAGGAAATTAAAAACGGATGCGTCAGCTTTTGGAGTAACTCCTGTTCTGCCTTTATCTGTTTGGGGGGATGAGGGCTGTGTTCAGCCCTGTTCCGTGGCAGGGAGGTCTGAAGGTGCTCAGGAAGCTGAAGGCGCATCCCTTGGTGGTGGGTGTATCATGATGGGCAGTGACTGCACCCAGCTGATGTCTCTCTTACCTTGGGTGGCAGAGTGTGACCAGATCAGTGTCAGCTCTGAGCACAGCAGATGAGTGTCCCAGCCTCAGGAGTGGGATATCTTCATGCCATGTCACTTGAGACACTGTGAAGAGCCAGGTGCTCCCACAGGGGTACATCCATGGTGGGCTCCTGCTGCTGCTCGGCACAGAGAGGTTTCTCCTGATAATTCCTTTCACTTTGTGCTGAGCTGTTTTCCAGTGACTGTGCCTCGGTGGCATTTTGCCATGGTGGTCACCGAGGACACAAGGGGATGCAGAGCAGGCTCTTGGGCTAAGGGTGGGCAGCAGGCAGGTAAGGACACAGGCAGGGTGGGGACATGGACACAGCCATTGGCTCCCTGCAGTGGGATGGGGTCAGTGCTGGCCCGTGCCACCAAGGTGGTGGCAGCGTGGCCCCAGGGTGAGGCTGGGTTTGGGTGCTGCTGATGGCACCGGAGCTGCTGAGATCCAGGGATTGTGTCATGTCCTCAGCTCCCTGCTGCGAGGGCGAGCCCGTGAGCTTTGCAGCCATCAACAGCTCTCTGCCTAGAAATTAAAAGAAGAAACACAAAAAAAATCAGGCTCCAGGGAAGTGATAACTCCTGGGATGCAGCCAATTACCAGTGTTAGGGAGAGAGCTACCTTAGCCACTGCTGGCTTCTCTGACCTCTCACTGTGGTCCAGGTGAGCACACGTTCATCCCCGAGCCCGGCATGGGAGAGCTGCCGCAGGAAGGACAGAGCCACAGCCTGGAGAAGGCATGTTGTACCTGCTGCTGAGCATATTACTGCTTCTCCAGGAGTGGATAAGTCCTGCTTAGGAGGACGCTTGTCCTTTTATTTAATTTCCTGGTAATGCTTCTGCAGCGTCCAAGTCTTATCAGGAGAGGAGCAGCTTAAGAGGCCGGTAAAGGAGTTTTTATTGTCAGTATCCATCTCTTTATTCCCCTCTTCCCTTTGATGCTGGATGGCAGGCTGGTTGTGGCTGAAGTGAGGTGTGCTTTCTTTTCCTTTTGTCTGCTAAAGCTGCAAAGATTTCCCGGCTAACCAATTCTGATGGTAATTTCTGCTGCGGGAGACGCTGCTGTCCCTGGTCCTGGCGGTCACCGGCTGTGGCTCAGCCGCGGGTTCGTGGGGAGGAGTGAGGGTGACACCGATTGCCCACAGAGGGACACATCTGGGGACACAGCTGGGCAGCGCTGGTCTGGGACTCGCCACCCACTTTGCTGTGACTTGGTGAGCAAAGCCTCTGTTTGCCGGAGCCATCACACTGAGCTCAGCCACATCTCCGAGGCATCCAGTGCTCCGAGCCCTGCTGCCCATCCTCGCCTTCATCTGCTGCGGGGGGCTGGAGTGGCTGTGGGCAGCACGGCTGTCCCCTGGGATGCCAGCAGCTTGGTGACTGCTGCCTTGTGGCAGCCAGCTCTGGCATTCTCCCTGGCCATGCCGGGCGTGTGGAGACGCAGCGCTGCGTTCAGCCTTTTCAGCTGCACACAATGGCCTTGGATAACGTTTGTTTGAGAAAATTGCTTGAATCGCGTGATTCTTTTTGTTGTGGTTGTTACTGTTGTTCTTTTAAATGCTCGTGGGAGTAGCAGAGCGGCTAATGAGGCACAGCAGAGACAGTGGCTGGGGAGATGGTCTCCGCTGCTCCCCTGCAGCTGCACTCTCCTGGCGCTGCTCCTGTGGGAGCGCTGACGGGTGCGGTGCTTCCCGTGCTCAGGCTGCCCGCACCCTGCTGCTCCTCACCAGTTCCCCTCCCCAGGCCTCGCTGTTTTCTTCTCCAGCCATGTGCTGCTGCAGGCGGGAGGGGAAAGCCACCAGCCCCATTCCAGCTGGGCGCTGGGAATGGTCACCTGGCTGTGGTGACATCCCATCGTCACAGAGCACAGCCCACCCGTGGCCAGCGCTGCATCCCTCACCCTGGGCAGGCTCACCTGTGCTCAGAGCTCTCCTGGTTCCCATGGCAGACATGGCATTCTCCCTCAGAGGGTTTTGGGTGGTTACCTGGGGATCAGGCTTGGCACAGGGCTGTCTTTGCTGACCGTGGTGTCCTCAAGCTCCAAGCTGTGTGTGCTGATGTGGAGCTGCCAGGAGCTCCTGTCCCCTCCTTGTCCCTCTTGGCTGTGCAGCAGGTGCCAAACGCAGCGCTGGGAGCAGGTGGGGGTGTCAGAAATGCAGACAAATAGCATTAGATGGATGATGCATCAAATCCTAAACTGATAAGAGATGGAACAATTGGTGTGTTGTCAAAAGGCCGGGAAGGATCTCTTTTAAATAGACTAAATAGTCTGGACAGGAACAAGCAATGAGCAGCACAGAAACAACAGCACGTTCACCACTTTGTTTTTCTGGCTGGGCTGTGCGTGTTGCCATCTGTGCTGTGCTCTGTGGTGCCCCGTGGTGCTGGGATTGCTCCCCCATGGCAGGCTCGCAGCCTGGAGCCATGGCTGGCAGTGCTCTGGGATGCTTTGGCATCTAGGGCAGCTTTGGCATGACCTTGCCCTGGGCTGGATCTTCCCATCTTCTGGTTGTCTCCACTGCAAGGAGTCTCTGGGCTGATGGTGGAGATTTGGGTGTAGTAGCACAGCTGAGCCTGCCTTAATCCCAGTTTTTAGACTGGCTAAACTTGTTTTCACTTATCTCTGATACTGTTGAGCTGTATTACACAGCATGAATAAGCCAACCCTGGGGTTTGCTGTTAAAGCTCTGCAGAATGGCAGAGAGAGCTCTCAGTGGCAGGGCTGCTGTCTCCCCTGACCCTCAGGGAATGGCCAGAGCCACACCGCCAGTCATTAACCCCACAGGGATCTCCCATCTAAGGAGTGCGGTCTGGGGCAGTGAGGGGCTGGGAAGGGATGGTGTGACTCACCCTTGAGTGACATCTCCATCAGTGTCCCCTGCCTAGCTGCTGGTGCTGTGGCAGGGACGGGCACTGAGCAGCACGGCTCTGTGCGGCAGGCTGAGGCCGTGCCAGGAAGGGGCTGGGAGCGCTGCAGGTGAGCGGGGTGCCCTGCAGCCCGGAGGGCTCGGTGTGGCGGGCAGGGCTGCGTGCTGGGGCGCTCACAGCCTGTGCCTGTGCTTGCAGCGCAGCCATGTGATGCCGGAGGAGCGCGGTGGCGATGATATGGAATGTGGGCAGCTGCCTTCGGCCACGCTCCGACAGGTGACGGTCCAGCGCCACCCCCTCTACGGATTCGGCTTTGTGGCTGGCAGCGAGAGGCCCGTGGTGGTGCGGTCGGTGGCGGCAGGTAGGGTGTGGGGTGCTCCTGGACACAGCTGCAGCGTGCCGGGAAACACAGCAGCACTTCCCCCCGTGGGACCCCTCCCTGGGCTCCTGTGCTCTCCTGTCCCCTCTGCTGGGTCTGCAGGGCATCCTCCACAGTCACATACGTGGGCAAATGCTTTGGGGATGCTTGGGACCCTCCTGCTTCCCCTCCACCCCGCAGCTCCGGGATGCCTGGGTTGGCCCTGACCCTCTCTCCTGGCAGGCGGCCCCTCTGAGGATAAACTCCTGCCAGGAGACCAGATCTTGGCCATCAACGATGAGGATGTGAGTGAAGCCCCCAGAGAGAGATTCATCGAGCTTGTCAGGTGAGGACAACGCCTCTGGGGAGGGGCTCTGCCAGGCTGCTGTGCCCCTGCCAAAGCCTCGCAGTGTCAGTGCACACCCACGTCACCAGTGGTCACTGCTGGGGTGGGGAATTCTCAGCCTGAGCAGGGGGAGAGCCTTGCAGCAAGTGCCATAGCCGTTTCCAGCTGGCCAAGAAGTGGGAAAGAATCCACAGCCACGTTGTCAAGCACCCCAAGGAGCCCACAAAGGTCCCCGCCACCCCTGGGCTGGGAAGGGTGGGATGTGCTCTCAGCAACCAGTTGCACGTGTTGAGGTCCATCACCATAAGGTCCCATCCATCTTCATTTCTCCTTTCTGTCACAGGAAGGCCAAGGACTTCATCATCCTCACGGTCCTGCACACCCACCAGGTGAGACTGGCAGGGCCGTGGCCAGCTCCAGGGGAGGCAGGACAGGGTGAAAAGCCCTTTTGGAGACAGAGGTGGGGTCCCTGGAGACCCTGGGAGACCACTCAGGCAGCTCAACAGATTTGTTGGAGCCACGTCCCACCACCCCGAGGCTCTCCCAAGCCGTGGGGTCTGAGGGCTGCCACAGCCCCTTGGGGTCAGTGGGCGTGCAGCCATCTCCCTGTCCTTGTCACCAGGAGGGAGGGAGGGGAAATATCCCCAGACCCATAGGGTTTGCGAGGACATCCCGTGTGTGTGATGGAGTAACCCATGGAGCCAGAGGTGGCAGGGAGGGGTCGCTGCTGGCCCGGGAGTCCCTGGGGAGCTGGGAGGGCCGGCTGCAGGAGGGCTGGGGGTGCTGCGGGCACAGCAGCCGTGGTGCACTGGGACACACTGAACTGTCACGCCAGAGGCACCGCCTGTGCTTCAGCGAGTCTTTGATGCTGGGAACGGAGAGAGGTGTGAGAGCTCCCCTGTGCTCCCCTCCTCTCCGGGAAGGAGGTGCCCCACCCAGCGCTGCTCTGTCAGGAGCAGGGCTATGTGCCACACTCCAAAAAGCTTTTTTCCTCCCGGCCCGGGGTGGCTGCCAGCCAGGACAGGCAGCTCAGCTGGTGCTGGCACCATCAGACACACGCAGCTCCATGGCACGACTGGCTCTGTGCTGGAGTGAGTGCAGGCACTGCCACCAGAACATCCTGCAGGGATGCCCGGGGTGCTGCCATCTCCCTGGGGCTGCAAACCCACATCCAGGAGGTTCATCTCATCCAACTGCTGCCAGTGCCTCCAGGCAAGACCTGGCTGACATCTGCTGGAGCTCAGCCTGCACAAGGGGTGCCAGGCACAGGTGCTCACTGGGGTGCAGCCTCCCTGCCCCCCTGATGTTGCTGGTGTGACTTCAGGGGCTGCTGCTCATCGTCCTGGCCCTGCCTGCAGCTCTGTGTAACCACAGCCAAGGGGATTTGCTTTCCACCCTCCCCACTTCATGGTTTGCTGCCCACTCCCCATCATCACACTGGCTCCAGAGGGGTTTCCTCAGTGTGTCTGCCTTTCCCCACACCATGGCTCCGAGGGCAGGCAGGTGATTTACCCAGTGCTCTCTTTCCAGTCTCCCAAATCTGCTTTCATCAGCGCAGCCAAGAAGGCGAAGCTAAGGTCCAACCCGGCCAAAGTCCGATTTTCTGAGCAGGTGACAGTCGGCGAGACAGACCCAGTAAGTGCTGCCCTGCCTTCCCCTGTGCTTCACGCCCTGAGGTATCCCCAGCGCCAGGGGCTGTGGGGTGGTTGGGGCTCCTCTTCCCTGATTTAGGCTCTGCAGCTGAGAGCAGCTGTCTGGCCTGGGGAGCCCCACAGGACTGATGTCCTTGGGCACAGTCGGTGTGTTGGGTCACTGCTGGGGGGACTTTCTGTGGTTGTCCCCTGTCCCTCTGAAGGAGCCCCAAAAACTGGCTCAGAAACCTGGTCTCAACTGAGTCCCCCTGAGCAGCCAGGGGAGGCATCCAGGCAAGGGCAGCGCCTGCTCTAAGGAAGATCTGTGGCTTCCAGCCTGATCCCAAAAGCTTTGCAGTGCCTCTCTGTGGGGCAGGGTGACCAGGGCACTGCTGAATGGCTGTGGAAGCTGAAGAGTTCCAGCCCAGTGCTTTTATCTCTCAGTTGCAGGAAGGTTTTATTAACAACAAAACAAAACTGAAAAAAAACCCTGTAAAGCGTTTCTAGCACGTTCTATTTTTAAACAAAATCAATTAGGTAATTATCTGATTGAAAATCTTCTCACCAAATAAAATCAGCATTCTCCCAACTTCCTGCAGAGGGGATGGGCAGGGCTGAGGGGAGATAGGCTTGGGGTGAGGGTCAGGAAAGGGGATCAGCTCTGAGCCACCCACGTACCTCCTGTCTGGGCCAGCAGCTGGGCAGCGGGACAGGCTGCGGGCATGGGCACCGGGGCGTGCTGGACAGAGCCAGGGGCTCTGTTCCTGCTGCAGCTGCTGGGAGCCGGGGAGGTGAATCTGTCAGGCAGCTCTGAATTGCCTCAGCCCCGCGCTTCTTGATGGCTCAACGGAACGCTGGCTTTTCAGGGGAAATGTGCCTCTTAGCACAAAGCCCAGTGCAGCAGAGGATGCCACGAGCGCTCCATCACTGACACTCTCTCTCTCCTCGCCCTCCCTCCGTCTCTCCGTGCCCCCCCACCCTCCTCGCCTCCCCCTTTGCTGGCCCCACATGCCAGGACATGTTGAAGAAAGAAGCTCTCCTCCTCATTCCCAACGTGCTGAAGGTTTTCCTGGAGAACGGGCAAATCAAATCCTTCACGTTCGATGGCCGAACCACTGTGAAGGTGAGCCCCTCCTCTCCCCCACGGCTCAGTGGCACTCCTCTCCTCTCCTCTCCTCCCACCTGCCCGATCCATTTTTCCTCTCCTGCTTCCCGAGCACGATCAGCAGCGCTGGGCTGGCTGCGAGCTGCTCTGGCATGATGGATGGCCTGTCTGCCTCCCCAGGCAGCACGCTTTGCAGCTGGCAGGGATGGGGCTTTGCTGGCTCTGCCTCTCCTGACTTCTCTCCTGGCTGTGAGCCTGCCCTCCAACCAGGCTGGATCTCCTGCCAGGGGCCAGCTCCCTCAGCACCACCCGGGGCTAGCCCAGGGGCTGCTGGTCACCTCCCGCTGCACGGTCACTGGCACCATCCTGTGCACCCTCTCAGACTCATCCTGGCACTGCCCCGGTTGCCAGGGACCAGTGGGCTCTCAGTGAGGTCCCAGCTCCCCCTCAGGAAGTAGCAGTGCCTGGCACCCAAGCCTGTCCGTGCGTTTGCAGGACGTGATGGTGACGCTGCAGGACCGCCTGTCGCTGAGACACATCGAGCACTTTGCCCTGGTGCTGGAGTATTCCAGCCCGGAGCAGAGCCACCGCTTCCTGCTGCTCCAGGACAAGCAGCCGCTGGCCCACGTAAGCTGCTGGCTGTGGGAGGGTGTGGGATGGCCGAGGTGAGGGGCTGGGCACAGAGGGCCTCCCTTCCCCCAGTGTGGGCTCGGCTGGTGTAGGCACACAGTTTGGGGTCATTGGGATGGGATGGGCTGGCCCAGCCTCATCCCCAGTGGCACAGCTGTGAGCAGCACTGACAGCAGCGAGCCATGGGGTGCCCAGGTGTGCTGAGCACCCACCAAAGGGAGCAGAGAGCACACAGGGGCAGTGCATCAACATCAGGGGTGTAAAAGGCTGGGCTGAAGAACAAGAAAGAGGAGATGCTTACAGCTTACTACTTTCTGAAGTGATCTGATGTATGGGTTACTCTGTATGAGTTGAAGCCTTCTGAAATTGTGTGGTGATGCTCTGTGTGTCGTGGCCATCTCAACGGTGACATATGCTGCAACAGGCTGGGATTGTGCTGAGGGGTGGCACAGCCTCTCCTTGCCTCTGGCATGGTCCTGCAAGCTCAGGGGTGAAAAAGGGTGGTCTAAGAGGGAGACAATCAGGGTTTTATCCACCCCACACTGACAGCACATGGAGCTGGTCTGTGCTCTAGCCTGGGCAGCTGCAGACTGCACTCATGAGCATCCTTGGCTGGGAGAGCCAATAAGCTGATGCTGCACAGAACCAGGGATAAAATGGGGGTCATGGAGCAAACATTAGCCTGAGTGGCATAAACCCTACAGCACCAGAAAAACCTGTCCCACCAAGGAAGGCTGGGATGTTGGGATGAAAGGTGGTGCATGGAGGAGAGAAATGAAATACAATGCCAGAAGAGAGGAGAGGGCATCTCGTGCCCTGCAGCCAACAGTTCCTGGGTTCACTGCTCCCCTCTGCTCCTGCCACAGGTTGTGCAAAGGACACACTACCACGGCATGAGATGCCTCTTCCGTGTGAGCTTCTTCCCCAAGGACCCAGTGGAGCTGCTGCGCCGGGACCCTGCAGCTTTCGAGTACCTGTACATCCAGGTAGGGACTGGGGGCTGCTGGTGCTCGTGGCCCACACGTCTGCCAAGGCTGGGCGCTGTGGTGGCACCCCTCAGGTGGCAGTGGCTGTCCCTGGGGCTGTCTGAGGACACCTCTTCTCCCTCCCGCAGAGCCGCAACGATGTGATCAGAGAGCGCTTCGGCACAGACCCCAAGCCGGAGATGCTGCTGGGGCTGGCTGCCCTCCACATCTACATCACTGTCTCTGCCACCCGCCCCAGCCAGAAGGTCTCCCTCAAGAATGTGGAGTGAGTCCTCCTCCCTGCCCCCAGGCTTCCACACACCCTCCTGTGTTGTCCCTTCCCTGTGTCCCAGCGATGTTTTGGGGTGTGGAGCATGAGATGCTCTGAGCTGGGCGGTGGCTCAGGAGCTTGGCAGCAGTGACAGCCAGCCCTGGTCCCACCACGGGGCTGTGTAAGACCCCTCACACTGACGTGCAGCAGCCAGGGCTGGGCACAGTTGCTGTCAGCCCAGGATCATTTCCATGGGAACCTGGGCTGGTTTTCTGCCTGCATCCAAGGCAAGGAGAAGGCTCTGTGGCCGTGTAATCTCAGCCTGTCACCAGCGACTGGCTCAGCCCTCCTGTGGCTCCTGGGGGACCTAAACCCATACCCAGCCCATCTGTGCAGGCTGGTTTGGCCCACTCGGCACAGGGAGGAAGGAGGGAGGGGTCACCCCAAAAGAGGTTTGGGAATTTGCCCTGCATCCCTACGTTTACATGAAGGTGAGTGGGAGCTGGGGTCTGCAGCAGAGCGTGGCACTGCTGTTCCCCAACCTGAAGCTGGTAGCTGTGTCACCAGCCTGGGGTCCCATCCCCTTGGGGACCCGAGCTGGGGGCTGCTGCTGCTCTGGCTGTGGTGCCAAGGAAGTGCTGGTGTGGCTCCGGCTCCCTCTGACGGCAGGAGGATGCTCTGGGACAGTTTTGTGTCCCTCTCTGCTCGCTGGCAGTGCCTCTGACCTGGCAGCTCATGCAGGTTTCCCTCCCCACAGGAAAGAGTGGGGCCTGGAGCCCTTCCTGCCCCCCTCGCTGCTGCAGCTCATCAAAGAGAAGAGCCTCCGGAAATCCCTCTCGCAGCAGCTCAAAGCCCACCAGCACCAGCCTGGCGGCACCAAGGTGAGCCCAGCCCACAGGGTCCCTGGTCAGGGCTGGTGGGGTGGCAGCCTGCCCTCCACCCCAGCCTGCTGTCCCCAGCTCCTCCGGGACTCATTAAATCCCCTGGGATGGGAGATAAATCCCAGACAGCCAGGTAGACTCTCTCTCTCCTGAATCCGCTCTCAGGAGCTGATGTGGATTGCAGGGAGAGCAGTGAGGATCAGGGCTGAGATCAGCTGAGGCTTGGCTGAAGTGGCACACATCAGCTCATTGTTATCTCTGCTCCTGGGCTTGGAGAGCTCTGGCAGCTGAGCCATCGCCTTGGTCCCTGCAGCCTTCACAGCTCCCCAGGGAGGGAGGGAGGGTTGTGCATCTCAGGAGAGTTATACATCAAGCACTGGGGCTCTGAGTTACCTCTCAACAGCTGCCCAGGATGGCAGGGGAGTGGAGACCCCCCTCACCCACGACTCAGACTCGCTGCCATGCCCAGAGCTGCCTGGCAACTCCCTGTGCCCCCCTAGCTGAGAGCCCCAGGTCTGCCCCAGCCTCCTGCCTCTCTTTTCCTGTGCTCACGGTGATCACCTGTGTGGTGTTTTGTCAGGTCTCCACAGCCCAGGCAAAGCTGCAGTACCTGAGGATCCTGAACGAGCTGCCGACC
Organism: Pyrgilauda ruficollis; assembly: GCF_017590135.1. Classification (NCBI taxonomy): domain Eukaryota; kingdom Metazoa; phylum Chordata; class Aves; order Passeriformes; family Passeridae; genus Pyrgilauda; species Pyrgilauda ruficollis. The sequence continues at coordinate 14,530,488 of NW_024528821.1, read as the reverse complement.
TTCGCTGGGGTTCTCTTCAACACCGTGGGGCTGGTATGGTACTCCAGGCTGGGCTGGGAGGTGCCTGCTCCTGACTGTGCTGGGGGGAGCCAGGGCATGTGTGGCTCCCACAGAAACCACTCCCCTCAGTCTCTTGCTCTGCCCTGCTGAGCTCCGAGCCCACGCAAAGTCTTGGAGGCTCTGCTGTCAGCAGGTTGGGTTTTGGGGTCTGCTCTGTTCCTGCCAGCCTGTGGGGCAGAGAGGTGACCTGCTCAGTGAAGTTGGAGGAGTTTCAGGCGTGTGTTTGTAGCTAGATCGTGCTCTGGCACATCCTGCCATCCATCCTGGAGGAGGGCAGCTCCTGGCAAAGGCCACTGTGGTCCCTGCTTGCCAGAGCTGGGCTTGCTGTCCTCTCATGGGTGCTGCAGCCTGATCCCTGCCACAGTGATCCTTCATCTCCACTGCTCACCCAAGCCACCTCAGCAGGAGGAAAGCCACCAGCCCAAAGAGGAGCTGGCTCACCCCTCATCCCTCTCACTCCACCTCCCCCGCAGAGGTCCCCACGCAGGTGTCACCTCTCTGCCATCCTTCCCTTTACCCCCACCCGTGGTCTCAGCACTTCCCTGGCTTCCCATGCTTTGCCTACTGGGTTCCATCTCTGGCAGCCTTTGGTCTGCTCTGCTCCTCACCTCACAGCTCAAAGGGCTGCCTGCAGGAAACCTTGTGGTGTCTGCTTGGTGCCACGGCAGAGCAGTCAGAGCCTGCCCCTGACACTGCCTGAGTACACAGCTTTTTTGTTTTTATCTCTGACACCAAAGCAATGCCTCTGAGCCAGCCTGTGAGTTGAACTGTGTTGAAGTGGTAAAAAGTATTCCCTTATTATCTTCTGCAAGGGTCTGCCCAGCTCCTCTTCCCCTCCACGTCTGGCTTGAAGCATCCTTTTAGACCAGAGCAAGAAACATCCTGATTTCCAATCAAGGCTTTGGTCTTTCTTCTTTTCTAAAATCCATTCACTCCCTCCTTTGCTTCCTTCTCTGGAGGCAATGTCAGATCAGACAAATTTGTAACACACTTGCTTTAGTGTAGTGACACCAGTGAGCCTGAATATTTCATGTGGACAGTCAGTTCAGGGCTTTACTTCTAAATAGCCTTGGCATCCTGCAGATCACTCCCAGCTCTGCAACGGGGCTCAGGGAGGCAGGTTGGTGGCACTAACGTGGCACTAACCTTACCTACTGCTCTACCAAAGCCATCCTGGAGCTGACCAGGCTGCCAGCACTGAGGCTTGGCTCCATGGAGAGAGCCAGGTGCAGGCTGTGCCACGCTGGGGAGTGTCTGTTCACCCTGCCTGTCTCTCTCTCTCTCTCTCCCCATGTGCCAGCAGGACGAGAAGCAGCCAGCCACCACCCTGCTGGTGGGACCCCGGCACGGCATCAGCCACGTCATTGACCTGAAGACCAACCTCACCACGGTGCTGTCAGAGTTCAGCAAGGTCAGCAAGATCCAGCTGTTCAGGGAGAACCAGGGCGTGGCCCGGGTAGAGACGAGCATCCTGGATGCCAAGGTAGGAATGGGTGCCATGGAGATGAAACTGGGGCTTTGGGGCCAGCCTTGGAGGGGATTCACATCACAGCTGTGTGCTGGACAATCTGCTTGGGGATTCCTAGAGAATCCAAAACCCCTTCACACCAGGGTCTGCAGCATCTCCCCTGCTGCTCTGACTCCTTGTGCCACGCAGGAATGGCTGCTGAGAGCCACAGGGCAGGCATGGTGACATTCTGGCCATGACTGAGGGCCACAGGGCAGGCATGGTGGCATTCTGGCTATGACCCAAACACCTAGCTAATGGTTCAAGCAGGGTCCTCAGGGCAGATGGGGGTGACACAGGCCAGTCAGGTAGCAGGACCCTTTGGAGGCAGGACAGCACTCACCTGTGCTCAGGGCTGGAGAGGAACAGTACATGGCCATAGCTGGGCTGGCTGCAGCCACTGGAGGGGACTGGGAGGTTTCATGCATTAGTAGCACTTGTGGAGCTTGTCAAGCCGGGCAGGATTGTTGAATGAAGTGGAAATGAGGGGAAGGAGGTGTTGGGCTCAGTGTGAGCACAGATGGCTGTGTGTCCCTGGCCCAGTAGCCACCCCCTGGGTACCTTGCCAGCTGCCCCTGTTATGCCCCCCTTCAGCCCCCAGAGCACTCCTTGGCACACCCTCCTGAGCCCTCTGTGTTGTCATCCCCCATCTCCTGCTGTTGCGTGTGCAGTGCTGCTTCTGATAGTCAATCCCTGTGCTCAGCCCCTGCCACCCCTTCTCACCCCTCAAGGGTCCCAAACCCTCCAAGAAAAGTGTCAGCAGTACAGTAAGATCTTTATTTCCTTCAGTGGTGCCTGGTGCAGCAGCCACAAGATCCTAAGGAGATCCTCCCTTGGCCTTTGCTTGGTTTTTAACAAGCTGGGACATGACTGACAGACTCAAAGGCACATAGTTGTGTGTGTCCCCAGGGCATCCTCGGTGTCACTGCCTCCCTGCCCCCTGGGGAAGGACAGCTGAGAGGCGGAGATCTCACAGATAAATGCCAAGTCTCCTCTCCTCCCTCTTTGAACTCAACAGGACCGAGTTAGGATTGAGTTTGGAGTTAATCAGTCAGGAGCAGTACTTGGCAGACACTGTGGGGCCAGGACTCTGTGGGGCAGGGAGGTGCTGCTGCACAAGCCCTCTGAGCCTCTGGCTGTGGGTCAGCTTTCCTGCCCCTGCATTCATCCCTTTTCCCCCCAGACTGATGAAGCTGAGCTGCTTTGCCAGCTGTCTCTGCGTTTCATCTCCTGCAAGGTCTCCAAGCCTCAGCCCCCTGCAGCCCTTTCTTTGCACTGTTTCAGTCATAGTGTCACAGATGTAATCATGCTGGATTTGTTTAGGATTCTCCTGCTGCCTCCTGTCCTGGTGGATTTTAGCACTTTCTCCTACCCAGCTCATTAATTCCTCCAAGTCTGTTTTCCTGCTGCCACTGTGCCTGGTCCAGCAGCTCTGCTCACCTGCAGTAACACCCCAGGAGCCTCTGCCAGAGCTGTGCTAATCCTCATCCCCTCTGCTTCAGCTCTCCCCTCCACAGCCTCATCCACAAATCCCTTTCTTTGAATTCCTAATCCAGTGGATATTTGGTCAACTGTAACATTTTTAACATTCCCTCTTCTGCATCCCACGAGGTCAGTCATTGTGCAGTTCAAGCCTTGGTGTCCTGCTGTGCCTGGTAACCCTTCAAAGATCTCACCCTCCCCTGCTCAAAGCCCTCCTGCCCAGCCCCTCCAGCTGCCTGGGCTGTGCAGGAATCCATCAATTTTCTCCTTACAGAGCAGGAATAACCGTGGGATATTGGCTGCACCACGAGTAGCCCTGCTGGTTCCTCCTGCTGCCCACGCCCCTTGGATTTGTGTGTATAAAATCACCACTTTAATGCATTAATAACAGGCTGCTCATGACCCTGTTCCTGCTCGTGGCTCACTGTGAGTGAGCATGGCTGTCCCCAGTGTCACCCAGCCCCATGGCACTGAGCTCCTGGGGTGCTGCTGTGCTCTCCCCGGTGTGGCAGAGAGCACTGCTCCCCCCAGCACAGACTGGCCACAGGAGGGACAGATGCTCTGGAGGCTTAGGTGATGCTGGCATCCATCTGCTCTAAATTAGGTGGCAATTCCCACGCAGCTCATCCACAGATCGTGCGCCGCTGCTCCCCACAGCCATTCCCCGCTGCAGAGATCCACTCTGTGCCTCCACCAGCCCTTTCCTGCTGCAGGACCCTGCTATCCAGCCCCCCAGAGGCTGGAGAAAAGCCAGCTCCCTGGAGTAAGCAGCTCACAGCCTTCCTGCGAGCACGCACGATGGCTTTATCTCCAGGAGAAATTCCAGGCAGCTGCCTCTGGCCACCAAAAGCCCCTCTGCCTGCCTGGAATGGAGCAAGCACCCCATTTATGGATCTCAGCAGGCTCAACAGCACCATGCCAGGGCAGAGGCTGCTGTTATCTGTCTTCATTTAGCCATTATCCGAAGGGCTGGGTTTTAAAGGCAGAATGTTTGCTCCAAAATGAGGCATATGCTAATCCTACGCAGGACAGCGATGGATGAGGCAGGCTAAGAAAAGCAGGCAAAAAGATCATTACCTCACAGTGCTAATCTGCTCTCTACCATTATTCTATTGCACTGAACGTGTCACTGGCTAAAGCCCTAGGTTGCAAATCAATCAGTTTCTGCTGTGAGCTGCAAACCATTAGAGGGCTCAAAGTAGTGTCCTGGCTGCTCTGGGGACCTGTCAAATCCATGTCACCCCTGGGAGCCTGTCAGAGCTGCAGTGTAGGAGGGGATGTCCCCTGGGCTATTTCACCCTGATGCCTGGCATTGCTGCTGTCAGGGGATGCTGGGGCAGCTCCCAGCCTGAATCTGTAGGAGGTGCTCACTGAGTTACTGTGGAAACACAGATGGTCAATGATGCTGTAGGGTTTTGTGCAGAAAGACCATCTTGAATTTCTAAGTGTAGCTAAAATGGGTTAAAAAGGGGGTCAGGTCATGAAGTAGCCCTCAGCTGCGAGGTCTGAACACCCTGACCAAACCAGCCAGCACAGTCCAGACATCCTTACCTGCTGCTGAGCTGCAACCACAGCCCAGACTCACCTCAGCCCTCAGCCAGGAAGGAGCTGGGGGAGATTTTCAGGTAACAAACAGGCTTGAGGAGATCATAAACCATTTGCATTTTTTTTGGGCGGAAAAGAAATGCTGTTTGTCTTATGAATTATTCACTAGGTAGTTAATTGGTTTGTTTTGGAGCTTTTCCATCCTGGGCTTCAATTCCTGTTTAAAACAGACCAGGGATACAAACCCAGGGCTGGGACCTCTGCTTTGCCTTCTTTTGCCACTGTGGCAAGAGGGGGGCAAATGCTGACAGAACCCCTCAGAGAGGATCCACACAACCTTGGGACAGAAGAACAGAAACCTGCAGGCTTCTGCTGCTGGTTCCAAGGATTTTTGTTCCCTGCCAGGTCTGTGAGAGCTGCAGGGAGGACAGGAGCAGGTTTTGTCTCAACAGTCAGGGAAGGAGTGAGCAGTTCTGCTTGGGAATGCTGAGGAAGTTCCCAGCCTGCAGCTGGGGGCAGGACTGCACCACTGCAGTGCTGCAAGTGGTCATCTGCAGCTTCCAGGGGTCATTCTCACCTGGCAAAGCCTCCTTCTGCTGGGACTGTTGCTTCTCTCTTCTTCCTCCTCATGTTTGGGCACTGATCCTGGAGCTCATGCATGTGCTGGGGGCAGGGAGGTGGCACAAGGTGTCTCCTGTGATCTTTATGCATTAAGTGCACCTTGCCAGGTTCAGGGGCTCTGCACCTCCCAGGGGCTTCCTCCTCCTGCTGGGACCAGCATTTGAGAGTGGCCAATGCTTCTGAGCCAGCTCAGAACCGAGCTTCAGGCATGCACCTCCCTTCCTCCCTGGTGCAGCAGTGCAGAGCCTCCTGTACCTCCCAGGATCCCAGGAAGGACAATGTCAGCCTCTCCTGCCTGGCACCTGGGCAAGCCTGGCAGCCTGGACGGGGCACAGGAGGTGCCTGCTCCCCGAGGCTCCCCGGTGCAGGAGGCGTGGGGGAGCTGCTCGGCTCCAGGCTCCCCTGGCTGTGCAGCTCCACAGCTCCCACGGGAGCAGAGGGCTTGTTCTTTCTGAAATGGCTTTTCCAATGGAGCATTCCTCCTTTCTGATTTACACAGCTGCACACCGCCGGGCTTTTTGTTATTAACAGTCTTGACATTGGGAAAAAGGCTGCTGAAGCACTCTGAATGTGAATGACAGAAGGTGCTTGGGGACAGCCGGATCACCTGAGCCTGGACAGGCTGTGCAGAGGAGCAGTCCCAGGCTGTGCCCTGTCCCTGTGCTGGGCTCTGGGGCAGGAGCCCCTGCCACTGGCTGCTTGCCTGGCACAATTCAATCAAAGGCATCGGGGTAATTGACTTTGGTCTCCCAGTAGGGCCTGCAGCCAGCCGGTGCTTAAGCTGAGATCAAGACTTGAGAGAGGAAACCAAAGGAAAAATTAATTCAGAAAGGTCCCTGGCTGCTGCTGCTGCTGTGCCTGGAATGTGGGTACTGGTGTTGGTGTTCAGGGCGTGCTTCCAGCCTGCCATGGAAAAAAGAGCTCCATGCACAGCTGGGGTTCAGCCCTCTCCTCCCCTGCTGGAAGGAGCCACGGAGCCCCTTCCTCTCACAGGTGATGGATGAGGACCCCTTGAGCCTTCCCTGCTGGAGCCAGCCCCAAGGCCGGCTGTGCCCCCTGGGCTGATCAGGGCAGGGATGTGCTGTGCTGCTGAGGCCAGTGCCTGATGTGTATTTGCCAAACCCCAGTCTGAAAACAGTGGGGAGCCACAGCAGAGTCACCAGGGCAGGCCAGGCTGAGCTTCCTCCTGCACTGACTGAAGCCCTGGGATTTCTCCTACAGGAAGAGCAAGGCTTTGGAGAGACAATGGGTCTGCAACTCTGATTCTTTACACCAAACTAATCTTTATTTGCATTAAACCATTCTGAAATGCCATCATCATCTCATGGGGGAGAGGGAGGGATTGAGATTTCCTTTGGCTCGGTACCTGGGTGGGAGGGGCAGACACAGATCCCTGCTTGCAGTGGGATGAAAAGCAGAGGAATGGGATGTCAAGCAAAGGAATGGGATGAAAAACAAAGGAATGGGATGAAAAGCAGAGGAATGGGATACAAAGCAAAGTGCTTCCCAGCCCCAGCACCACCCAGAGCACTGCCTGCAGGCACTCAGGAGAGGAGCCAGCCAGAAACACGAGAGGCAGACAACATGTGGAAAGGATGAGTTTCCAAGCCTGTAAAGCCAAATTTGATTTGTTCATTAAAAAAAAAAAAAAAAAAAAAAAAAAGCCCCAAACCCAACCAAAAAATGCAGCCCTCTAAGGAAGGAGAGACCTGCAGGTCTAACCAAGGCAGCACCCTTATTGATCAACAAGTGGGAAATGGTGGTCCTAGCCACAAGCAGCCTGGTATTGATAGGGCTGAGTTAATAATGCTTCAGGGGAGAGAAGGAAAGGTCAAAGTAGAAGTGAAAAATTGACTGCTGCCTCATTAGGCCCAGGTGCCTGTATTATTAAATAAAAACTTGGCAGTGCACCTCAAGTAAACCAAGGAACATAAATTATGTAAATTCATCTCCCATCTTTCTGCTGCACTGCATTAAAGGCAGCAGGGTAGGACCCAAAGTACAAGATAAAGGGGGGAGATTAAAAGGAAATGCATATAATCTTAGAGGTTATAGTATGAATAGATTGGGTCATAAATTAATTTCAGTATGAGGACTGTTAAAATCATCTAGCATAACCCTGGCCAGAAAATTTCCTGCAGACCTTTGTTTGAGCAAGAAAATACCCTCCAGAAGGACACTGAGATCTTATTTAAAAGCAGGGCGTTATAGAAAAATCACCTTATTAATAATAAGCTAATGCAAAAGTCATTTCTTATAGCCAGTATAAACATATTTTGTTTTACTTCACAGAGAGACTGGTTGTCAATCAGGAAACTTTGAATGAAAAGGTGTCCTTTCCTCATGAGGCCTAGAAAATCTAGGAAAACCATTATGCATGAAAGATCAAACCATCAATAATTTCAGGCTGGTGTTACACATTTAGATGTAGGAAGATCATCCGTGTGAAAATTTGCTTCTTTACATGTTGGCACATTACAGGTCAGAGATGAACCTCTACCTGGGAATCTGATGTTTGGCCAATTTTTAGAGCAGTAGGATTATCCCAGTAAGTTTGCTTCTGTGTAAAACGTAGAGTTTTCATCCTAAAGGTGCTGCTGTGCTGCCAAAACACAGACAGGCATTTCTGCTTTGCCCTGCCAAGGAAGCAGAGCCCTGTGGGGAGATACAGAGGGATTCACAATAAACCCCAGCCTGACCTCAGGCACGAGCCCCTCACTGCCTCTTGCAGGATGTTTCTAAGGGAAAGGAGGTGAATCCCATTTGCCAGAAGCCAAGGAAACCCAAAGCACAGACTGCAGTTCATCAGGGTTGTTCTTCTTTCAAGCAGCTCCCCACAAAGCTGCCCTGAATTTGCCATGTGAACCCCTCAGCACCCTGAGCTGGAAATGCTTGGTGCAGCTGCTCACAAAGTCAATATTGGCTCAGCTCGCCCGTGCCTGGCTGTCTCCACACCACCTCATTTGCCTTGCTCACATGGAACAGGGTGGCCAAGGGTGCCAGTGCCCAAAAATAACACCTCCATTAGCTGCCACCCCGGCACCTCCTCCTTGTGGAATCGTTTCCCAATGGAACAGAGCTGCTGCAGTCATGTTGTCTCTTTGCCTCTTGACGCTACAAATCACTTCCAGATCTGCTGGCCACTTTCAGGGGGATGTGGCAGCAGGATGGACATCTCAAAGGCAGCTGAGCTGCTGCAATCTCAGCAAAACTACTTAGTGGAGTGGAAGAGAGAGGCTGAGTGCTGTAACCCCGTGTGGGAAAGGCTCAGATCCTGTGCCAGAGCTCTGTCAGCGAGCAGCAGAGGAGCCAGCGAGGCCAGGGGAGAGGCACAGCCTGACTGCAGCAGCTCTGCTCCCCATCAGTGCCTTTGTGAGCAGCTCAGAACCCCTGAGCAGGACACAGACCCAGGCACTGTGGGCTCCCAGACCACGGGGAGGAGATGACACATCCACAGCACGGGTGGATGGCTCCAAGCTGCGCCTGAAGTGATTTAATCCCCAATAACAATATTTAAATGCTTGGCAATTGAAGAACTCTCACACAGCTTCCCTGTCAGTATTTCAGAGTAATCTTTTCTAAGCTGTTACATTAACCAGGTTTAAGATTCCTCCTTTTCAGGGCAGAGTGCCACAGTTAACCCCTGCATGCCATGCATTTATTGCTGGGAGCCATTCTGGAGGCTGGACTTGTGTCGCTGTAGGACACCAAACAACACGACGCGGACACGCTGCTGCTCTCAAGGTAGAAAGGGGAACTTTATTTTCTGACTCCAACATTTATAGATTGCTAAAGGTGACAGTGGATTGGTAGGTGAAAGTGCCACCTCTCCAATGACACTGGACAAACCAACAGTCTATCAAATTTCTCCTCCTCCATAAAAGAATGCAAAGCAATAAGTTATTTACATAAAGTGTGTGAGAAAGTTTGCTACAAGAATGTAAACATCAGAAGGCTTAGAAAAACTTAGAAAAATCAGGGCTACAGACTTGCTTGGAGAGCTGGTAGGGAGCTCACAGCACCCTGGTGTTTCATTGTAGTCAAGAAATACCAGTCAGGGTTGTTGCACCTCAGTCCTGTCACCCTTCAGGAGGACTCATCCAGGGGCTGTGTCCTGCCAGCAAGAACCTACAGTCCCATCCCTGGATGGGGGGAGCATCCTGAGCAGAGGCAACTGAGCAAAGATGGAAATGGGTCCTGGAGATGCTGGTCACCAGCTGGGGCACTGGAGCTGCCCTGGGGCTGCATGGTGAGCACTGACAGGGAGGCAGTGAAGGTTCACAACCCTGTGCCACTCTGCCCTGGTGGGATTCACACTTGGTGGAGACTATCCCCTGCTTTTCCTTTTGGAAGGGGACTCTCAGCCCACCTTGGCCTCTTGGTTTAATCTATCTCCCAGCAGTGGGTGTTTATCAGCCATTGCCTCCCTCCCCCTGGGACTTGCTCCCTCTCCTGCTGCTGACACTCCAAACCCTGCAGAACAGAGCAGGGGAATACACAAATATGTCCTCATTCAACAGATGGCTTGAAAAATCCAGGAGGGCTTAGCCCTGTGTAGAAGCCACTTGTTTTAAGGATGCTTCACACACAGAACACATGGTTTCCTTTCATCACTTATGTCAGCACTGGAGCTGGGCTAAGAGGTGTCACCCCCCACCACTGCATGCTGCCTCCTCTGAGCTATGTTGAGAACCTCTTCACTCCTCTCTCTCTCTCTGGTTTGGTACTTTCGCTGCCATCTGTGTCATCTCAGGTTTATTTTCCAAGATTCAAAAAGAGCCTTGTCAAGCAGGCAGGGGCAGAGCCTCTCAGCAGAGCACATTCACTTGTCAGGCTACTCCTCTTCCACATCAAGTTATTTCTTTTCCTTTATCTTCCTGCACACAGCCAAAGAGGGAACTTCTTTACCCTGGCTCTGGGAGAAATCTGCCAGGGGCTGACATGGCTTGGGGATCTCATGCAGCTCTGCTCAGGGCTGATGGCTTCACACCCCAGTTTGTTTCCCTTTATGGTCCAGAGCATGACACTGGCCTAAGGTGGGCCTTGCTTTGCCAGAATTGGCTTGGTGGCTTAGCAGAAAATATTAACCAGGGCACAAAACTGGCCAGTGGGTACCAGGAACTCTTGTGGTTATAAAACAAGACAACCAAAATAGCTTTAATGCTTTTCACACTGTGTAGGATTAAGTGTTTTTTAAAACAGCCTTGGTGTTCCCTGAATGTGATAAATGAGTTCTTCTGAGTCCTGGAGGGGTCTCAGTGTGCAAGAGACTGAGTGTGGCAGGACAGGCAGCCTGAGAGAGCAGCAGTTCAGCATCCCCTGTACCTGGGTACCAAGGTCCTTTAGGTGGAGGTGCTTTGTGCAAGGGGTAGGTGAGGGCAGGAGCTGCCTTTGCCATAAGGCACTTTGCCTGTTGAAGGCACTTGTGAATTTTTTCCATCTCATGGGTCTGTCCTGAGCAGTGCTGGGGACTCAGATGGAGCAAGGACCTCCCAAGTGAGCTGTGCTGACAGGCTGCTCTGCCCAGCCTGCTCCCAGCAGTCCCAGGACCTCTCTGGGTGGGTAGCAGTGAATCCCACCCCAGCAGCTTCCCTGGGCTAGCTGATCTCCTGGGACAATCTGGGAACTGGGAGTCACACTGTCTGCTGCTAGATTGTGCTGTGAGGTTACATGTGTCACACAGATCATGTCTGAGTTTTATTTCTCTTTAAAGCAAAGATCTTTTTTAGCATGCAAATAAATGCTCTCCTAAAAGGGAAGGCACCATCTGCTCCTAAGCACAAATTTAATTTTCCAAAGGGTTAGGTTTAAATAAGATCCACAGTCTCAGAGTGGTAGCTGGGGGAACCTGTAATGGGGTTTGGTTCCTTTGGCATCTTTCTGGAAGCAGATATCTTCATTTATAGCAGGGAGACACAGTGCCTGCAATGAAAGAGGGGTTCTGGCAGCTGGAGACTCCCAAACTCCCTGTGCTGCTCCCAAGGCCCTGCTGGTTGAACAGGTGCTTGCAGGTGGGCTCAGAGCACTGACATGGAGACAGAGGATCAGAAGGACGTTGCTGTGGGTCCCTCATCCTTGGGGCAGTCAGCAAGCAGGAATCACAGCTGCAGCCAGGCACTCTCCTGTGCACAGCCATTGGGCGCGTGAGCTGGAGCGAGGCTGTGCAGCTGGCTGGGAGTGCTGGGAGCACCAGCAGCTCACCAGTTCCACCAGTGCAGGGCCCAGCACAGCCCCTGTGCAGCTCTGGTCCCCATCAGCTGAGCCAGTGGCCCTCATTCCCTTTGCCTCTCTTGCCTTCCAGCCGCTGGTGTTGCTGATGGAGTGGCCTGAAGCCACCAACTTTGCCTGCCTCATCGCAGGCTACTGCCGGCTCCTGGTGGACTCTAAGAAGATGATCCTGTCCAGGGCCCCCAGCCAGCCACCCCCACCTCAGATTATCAAGGCAGGTACGTTTCAGCCTCTGCTTTCTGTGCCAGCCCCTTGCCCAGCCCCCTCCGCTCCCTGTGCTCAGCGCTCTGCAGCATCTGGAAGGGAAAGGCTTTCTCTGACACCTCCCCTCTGCTCCCATCCACCCTGAGGACCAGCACACTCCCTCTTTAACAGAAACCAAGGAGCAGGGAGACGCTGCTCATTTTGGGTCAGCCAAAATGACTTGTGGTATCAGCTCAGGCCCTAAACCCTCCCCATGAGCTGTGGTGGCAGCTCCTGGAGCAGCTCCAGGAGGTGCTGTTTGAGGACACCTGTAAGGCTGCCAGCCACAAGCTGGGCCCTCACAGAGCAGCCTGTGCAGTGCTGCAGGGACCAGCACACATTCCCTGGCTGGCATCCTGCTCCCAGGTGAGTGTGTGAGCTCAGGGGCTGCATTCCTGCTGCACTGGACACTGCTGCCCCCAGCCTGGGGGTCTGAGCCTCACGGGCAGCCCTGCGAGTGTGGCTGCTCTGCTGATTTCCTAATTCAGGAAGGGAACTTGGCTGTCCCAGCTTTTCAGGGAGCAGAAGGCTGGTCTGGACACAGCAGGAGCTTCTGTCCCAACAGGCACCAGTGCTGTCCCTTAAGGATGGATTGCAGGTGTGAGTCACCCTCCAAAAAGAGCAATGATTCTCAAGAGTGATTTCAAACAAGAGCCACCCATGAGCCACATGCTGCTGCTCTATCCAGGTGTTCACATCCAATATATTTTGTATAGGAAATATAAAATATGGGTTCAGTGACTGGAGATGGGCAAAATACCAACCCAGCAGCCTCTGGAAGGTCACTCCCAGACCTCCCAAGTGACACTGCAGCTCCAGAGAGCTGTGAAAGTCCTCAGTTTAGCTGCCAGTGTCAAAACTCCCTTCCCAAGATGGGCCTGGCTTGGGGAGGTGGGAGAAGCGCAGAGGGTCCTTGGGAAAGCACGGGTGCCTTTGAGGAAGGCACCCAAGCATGGATTTGACACCTGTGAGAGGACACACTCACAAGAGGGATCAGGAAAGCATCTGCAGCAACCTCAGTGAATCCAGAAAAGGCCTGGCAGGTGATTTTGGTGTAAGTATGAACAGTTTCCTCTCCTTTCTTCCTGTGTGCCTCTGACTGACAGCTGTCACTATGCTCTACCCTGGTTGCCCTACGGAAATTCATTTAATCACATTTTGCTGTGAGCAGAGGGTGTTTGTAACTGAACTGGTTTAGCTGTTATCAGAATGGTCCTTCCCTGGCTTATGCCACCCTGACACAGGGGGCACATGGCTGTGGGAGTCAGAGAAGTGGAGAGCATCCCACACCCTAGGGCTTGGAAGGAAACTGGCAGAACCCACAGTTCCTGGCCTCTCAGGGGATGCCTCAGCATGTGCAAATTTTATTTTTCCACATTCTAGCTACAGTGACAATAGCCAGAATTTTTTCCTGAGATTTTTCTTCAGGATCTTCATCCAAACCTCCACCAAAAAGAGTTGTAGATCTTGCCCTGCTCTTGTCAGTCTCCAGTAACCAATCTCAGTAACTCTGCAGGGGTGGGAGTGGGTGTGAGAGGCAGTCACAGGGGTAGGACAGCAGTGGATCTGTGCCAGCCCCTCTCTGGGTGGCCTGGTCCGTCCTCCTGGGTGCAGTGACAGCCTCTGTGACCCCTGGAGTGGAGCAGTTCCCTTGCAGGGCCAGAGCACTCAGGCACCCTTCAGAAGGAGGGGATTCAGGCTGTGTTGGGCAAACAGTCTGCTCGCAGTTCTGCTCTCCACAGCGCTGCAGGCTGAGCTGTCAGAGCTGGGCGGATCACAGGGAGCAGGGATGCTGATCATTAGCACATCCTTGCAGGAGAGAGCCCCACTGGGATGAATTAAGTTGGCCCAGACTTCCCAGGCTGCAGGCAGACTGTGCCAGAATCTTAAATGTAAAATCAAGCCTTGGACCATGCTTTTACCTAGAAGAGGAGCACATCCATCTTCCCTGAGGCCCATTAGAGCCTCCTGCTGAACAGCAGACATTTTTAGAAATGCACACGCTGTCTGAATGTTGTCAGTGAGATCCATCTCTGCATTTCCCTGTGGAGCCATATGGCACAGCCTTGCCCTCCAGTGTGCCATGCTGGAGCTACACAGGTGATTCACCTCCCTGTCCCTCCTTCTCCCCACTCTCACCATCAGCCATCATCAGCCAAGCAGCCCTGTGCCCTTAGTTGCTCTCTCAGCTCCTTGTCAGGAAGTTTTCTCCTTCCTGAGCATGCAGCAGCTGGATTTTGGGGGTTTGGCCCCATTCAGCAGTAGGCCTTGGCTTGGCATGGGCAGCCAGCAAGCCTCTGCCTCAGCTTTGCCACCCTTCTAGAGCCCACACATCCCCAGCTCTGGCAGCCTTGTGCTCCCTCACACAGCTGCCATGGCCAGGCATCAAAGACATTTTGTTTTTATTGGGATTTTAGCATTGCAGGTGATGAACAGTATAATACAAACATGTGTTGGGGGAGACAAATTGTCCAGTTTGTCGAGCTAATGAATTTAATTAGGATTTATTTGATTTAATTTATCCTTGGTCAGACAGAACCTGCATCCCCCGGCAGCCGCTCTCAGCACAGCTGCACAATCCAACCTGCAATGCAGACAGATTCCCCTCCTGAGGGATGGACCTCTGGCCAGAAATTCAAGTAGCATTTCAGCCACTTTCCCTGCACAAGGGAACAAGGGGAGGCTGTCACTGGGAGATAGTTAACAGCAAGAGCAGCAGGCTCTGTTACAGCCAGCCCGATCCAATAGCTGTCAGCCAGATAGAAATAGCACATGGATCACAGACAGCAAGGGACAAGGGCTGGGGGGTGGCTGTCACTGGAACACAGCCAAACTACAGTGGATGTCTCCCCAAAAGGCAATATTACTCCACTTTTAGTAGTCTCCTAATGAACACTGCTTGGTGTGGCCAACATTACCCAAAAATGGCAACAATTCCTTCTTGCCATGTAACATGTGAGCTGGCAGACTGAGGCTGGAGGTCCTTGTTGGAGCAGCTAGGCTGCTCCTGCTGCCCTCTGGACACAGCTGGTGGGTCACTGATGAGCACCTATATCCCTGTGTCCCAGTGCCAGCTGTGCTGGCCAGCCCTCCTCTGGCTCTGCCCAGCCCTGCCCCCGGCAGAGGGATGGAGCTCAGGGACCTGTCCTGGGACCAGGACTATTTCATGTCCTCATCAAGGACACAGTGGATTGAGAGCACCCTCAGCAGGTTTGCAGATGACACCAAGTCAAGGGAGAGGATTCTGCCCCTCTGCTCCACTCTGGTCAGACCCCACCTGCAGTGCTGCCTGCAGCTCTGGGGTCCTCAGCACAGGAAGGACATGGAGCTGTTGGAGCGAGGCCAGAGGAGGCCATGAAGATGATCAGAGTGCTGGAGCACCTCTCCTAGGTGAGAGAGTTGGAGGTTTTAGTCTTGAGAAGAGAATACTCCAGGGAGGCTTTTTAATAGGGCTTGTAGCTATAGGACAAGGGTGAGTGGTTTTAAATTGAGAGTAGATTCAGATTAGATACAAGGAGGAAACGTTTTATGATGAGGTGGTGAAGTGTAGGCACAGATTCCCATCCCCAGAAACATTCAAGGTTTCCTTGAATGCTGGACATGGCTCTGAGCAACCTGATCTAGCTGGTGTCCCTGCTCACTGCAGGGGGTTTGGACCAGACGGCCTTGAAATGTCCCTTCCAACATCTTCTGTGGTGCAGGACATTTCTCCTGCCCTCCTTGCTGGCAGACAGGCCCAGCAGGTTTTCCAAAGCCAGGTGGGCTGACTGTGCTGCAGGGAGCGTGGGAGTCCCACTGCAGTGCAGCGGGCAGAGAGCACACAGGAGCTTCCCCAGGCTGAGCAGGAGCATCCCCACACTGTTTTCCCTTCACCTGGGTGCTGCTGCTATGTGTTGCTGTTCATTTGGGGGTCCCCAGGGACCCCCTAAGCTGAGTGTTGGCTGGCAGCAGCAGGCAGGCAAGGAGACTCCACACGGCTTCTGAGGGTGCTGATTGATGAGGGTTTTTTGGGGGTCCCACCCCCGGGAGCAGCATGGTTACTGAGGGAGAAGGGGAAAGGGGGAGAGCCTAGGGGAGAGGTTGGCCAAGAGAGAGCCTGGTCTCCCCTGCACAGCTTAACAGGGAGATTCAAGGTGGGCACAGAATAAACTTGGGCCAGTGGGACTGCAGATACATGATCCTTCAGGGAAGGATCACAGCTTGGAATAAACCGTACATTTTGGAGGGGTGAGACACAGCATAGCTAGACATTTAACTGAAATGTAACACCACACTAATGTGCCTGTTGTGGTTTTGGTTTAGATTACATCAACGCACACAACTTCCACCGGCCTGCCACGGCAGGGCACATGGGAAAGAAAGAGAATGGGCTGGTGGGTGGCTCTGCCGCTGTCACCGGAGCAGCCGGGGCTTCTGCCACCAGGGCTTCGGACTCGGAGCTCATCCGCTTCTGCTACCTGCACATGCGAGAGCAGAGGAAGGAAAGAGAGAGCGGGACGGACATCAATGAAAACCTGATTTTTTTTGAGGAAACTCGTCCCAGGACCAAATCTGACCCCACTTCCAAAAGCTCTGGCCAAGGCTACAACGGGGCAGCTAAGGAGTACGACCCGGATGGCCTTGAGCAGGACAGGCAGGGCAGCAGGGCCAGGGCACACACCATAGACACCCACCTGCGCAGCGACGCCTCCCACCTGTTCTGCGAGTCCTGCCAAGCCAAGATCAAGAGCCGGCTGGCCTCGGGCACGGGGGGCAAGCCTGGCAGCACCCGCGACACCACGGTGGACTTGATGTCGCTTCCCCCTCCCGGGAATGACGAGGAAGAAGACGAGACAACATCCCTGCTCCCCGCCATCGCCGCTCCCCCTCCAGGCTTCCGAGACAACAGCTCCGACGAGGACGACCCCAAGCGCCGGGCAGCTGCCCAGGGCCAGGAGCAGGGCCGGCACCTCTGTGGCATCCTCTACGACGAGATCCCGGTCACTCTGATCGACAGCGTGCAGCCACGGACCGTCCGAGACCACGCCCAAGAGCTGGATGATGCCCTGGTGTCCACCCTGCAGGCGCTGGAAGCCCTGGCTGCTTCAGAGGATTGTCCACATCCCCCACCACAGCAGACAGCAGGTATTTTAGTGGCTGTAACTCCCTTTTTTCCCTGTAGCCTTTCTTTCCTACTGTACATCCTTCCCTGTAGTCTTCTCCCATCCTATAAGTGACTGTGAAGCAGCTTCTAGTAAAAACTAAGTTGTGGCAGCAGGCTGTAGCAGGAGCAGCCAAGTTGCTGCTCAGAAGATTTCTAAGAAGCTGAGGTGGGACTCCTCTCCCTGACAGAGGCTGAAGGAGTCTCTCTCTTTATCCCAAATCTGCCATATGCCACAATGCTGGGGCACGTCTCTAACCGTCCAGTACTGTGAGCATGAGTTCCTCCCACTGTGACCCCACTCAGCTGGGACCTTTGGCCATCTGTCTTTGCAGGTTCCCACCCAGGTTTTGCAGTGTGTGAGGCCTTCACAAGGCAAACCTGCTGCCAGGTGGGTGACTCTGGGACCAGCCTGTTGGCAGCACAGTCCTTTGTCCCTCTTCCCACCTTGGTTGCCCTACTCACTATGGCAGAGTACCTGTTGCCCAGTTTTCCTTCTTTCTTGTGACAGACACATCCCTATAGCTCTGCTACCACCAACAATGGAAAGCTTCACAGGATCTTTTCCTGGGCCAGAAGCTCTTGCTGAATTGAGCTAAAAAGCCAGCTCAATGCTGACAAGTGATTTCCCTTACAAGCCTTAACTCTTAGTTGTGAGAAGTCACAGAAGTTTCTCCAATGTGCCCTGCATTCCTGGGACCCTCCTGCTGCAAGGAGTTCCCCTCTCCTCCACACAGCACTGTGGTGTGAGGGTTGTTGTGGGGTTTTCTTTGTGTCCCTCCTCAGGTCTTATTGTCCTGGCTGCCATCACTCCTGAGTCATCCTTGGACTCTGGCCACGAAACGAACTCCTCGGAGCTGACCGATGTCTCGGAGATGGTCTCTGCTATGAAGCAGCATCAGAACGCAGCCTACTTCCTCACCCAACACATCAACAAAGACAACCTCCTGGCCAGGAAGGACTTGCCTTTCCGAATCCAGAGCTGTGCTGCCCAGGCTGTTCTCACCTCCCCCTACCCCCTGAGCCGCCAGGACCCCAGCTCCTCACTGAAGCCAGCCTTCTCCACCCAAAGTCCCAGCCTTACCAACTGCAAGAGCAAGCAGGAGCAGCAGCACGGGGAGCGGAGCTGCACCTCGGCTGCCCAGCCAGCCCTGACCCCCCAGCTCAGTGAGCAGAGCAAGGGGGCTTCAGTGCCAAGCTCTGAGTGCAAAGCTGCAGGTCACACAAAAGCTGCCTTTGAGGTATCTCTGCATGCCACAGCAGCCCCGAGCAGGGAGCAGGCACAGGATCTACAAGAGAAAATGCCCAAAGAGGTGCAGCCGAGCTCCAAGCTGCTCCTGGATCAGAAAAGCAGCGTAACTCCAGCCATCATTTCAGCTGCTCTGCAGCAGGTGGCAAATGCAAAAGCCTCAGTTCCCCAAGTGGTATCAGCCTTAAAAGAAGAACAGAACATGAATGGTACCAGCAGCTGTGCATCAGCCAGCAGCAAGCCTTTGACACTTAAAGGAGGTCCACAAACTGCAGAGACATTATGCAACTGTCAGCAGCAGCAGCAGCAGCAGCAAGTCTCTCTGCAGCAGCACTGTGAAGTTTCTCCAAATCCTAAGGAAGCTCCTGGCAGTCAGGCTGAAGCTTTCCACCTTGCCTCAGCAGGTGAGGAAATTATGTCCAGTAAGACTTTTGCCTCTAAAAGCTACCAGCAAAAAGTGAATAGAGATGCTCCAGGAAAAGCTGCAAGCGGAGAGACAGGTCAGAAGGCAGGTGGGGAAGCCACAAGCCTCGTCTTGCAGAAACACTCAGCTCCTTCAAACCAAGGACAGAAAATACAACAGGAAAGCTCGGCCAAAGTCTTAAAAGCTGAGAGCAGCAATGTGCACTCTCCATCACCTGGTAGCACTTTCAGGAGCACCAGTGAGGAAGCCAAAGGGCCAATCCAGCTGATGCCCAGATCCGAGAGCCTGCAGATTAGCACTGTGCCTTCCAAAAAAGTAGAGAAAGTCCTGGAGGTAACCCAACAAGATGCTGATGTCCCAGCTAAACCCAAAGCCCCCAAAGCTCCCTTCAGGCTTAGGAACCTGTTCTCTGCAACATTTCCCACCCGGCTGAAGAAGGAGACCGATGAGCGGCAGGCCCAGCTGCAGAAGGTGAAGCAGTATGAGCTGGAATTCCTTGAAGAGCTGCTCAAGCCAAAGAGCAAAAGTGACCTCCCACCACAGGAGTACCTGCACCCGCCTGCCCCTGGGCGCTGCAGCTGCCAGCTGAGGAGCAGTCCCGTGCAAAAAGTCCCAGGGATGTCCAGGGAGCAAAGGCGTAGCTGTGACTGCAAGCGGATTTGCAGGGGAATGAGGCCACCCCCCAACCAGCTGGTGGTACCAGAAGTGGAGAGGCGAGGCAGGGATAAAGTTCCAGATGACCAGAAGCAGGTGGAAGCCATTAGGCTGACCAGCATGAGCAGCCCTTCCAAAGGCAAACGGATACGATCCACAAGTTTAGAGTCCCGAGACAACCGGTCAGATCCAGAGAACGGCATGTCCTGTTTGACAACATGTACCTCCCGAGGGGAGTGCATGGGTGCACCCCAATACAGGAAGCTCTTGCGTCGCTACAGTGTCAGTGAAATAGATAAGACTGAAAGGACATCCTTGTCCTCTGACGTCTACCAGAACATCTACACAACCAAGCAGAAAGGCCCCCAGAAAGAGCCTGAGCCCAGCATCCTCTGTCCTGTTCTGAAGAGCAAAATCCAGGAAGCCGCTGGAGTGGCTGACCCCTCCTATGTCCAGATAGCACAGGACAAAAAGAACCAGAAGGGTTCAGCAGTGTTCTCTGTCCAGGAGGAGATGTACCCAAGTCCTGCTGAGCTGCGGGATGAAGACATGGAGGATGAGAAGTGCTGCTCCATCCGGTACTGCTTCTACTACAGAAAATGCGATGTTGCAGATGATGGGAGCGAGAAGGATGAGCTGTCCTATTCCATCCCCATGCAGATACTCCCGGGAATGAAGCTGGACAATCAGATGGTCCCAGTCATGAGCAGGACTCTTCAGGTCCTGGATGCAACAGCCTGCAGCAGTCCCAATGAGAGCCAGACCCAGGAGATAGATTTAAGGACCTCCAGTTTTGAGGGGAGCTTGGCAAAGATCAACACCCTTCGAGGCCATGCCTACAGCTTCCCCAATGGGTTTCTGCAGGTGCAGCTGGACACCAACGAGCTCCTGACCATCCTGAGGCAGTGTGTGCTGAGCCCTGAGGTCCGGGACTGCAAACCCTACATCTCCCAGCTGGCTGAGTACAAGCAGGAGCTGGCCCTCAAGTTCAAGGAGTTCCGGGCGTCCTGCCGCCGCGTGGCCGCTGTTGACAAGAGTCCCACCCACATGCTCTCTGCCATCACGAGCAGCTTCCAGGTGCTAAGCAGCCTCATCGAGACCTTTGTGAGGCTGGTGTACGTCGTGCGCTCGGAGTCCCAGCGCCAAGAGCTGCTGACGAAGGTGGAGGAGGTGGTGAGAAACTACACCTTCCTCCTGAAGGCTGCCGAGGAGTCCACGGCCAGAACGCTGAGCCACCAGCAGACTGTGGAGCAGCTCGCCCGCCAGTCAGCCACGGTCGCCACTGTCATGAGCACCCTCACACGCTCCCTGAAGACGTTGATCAATAAGTAAAGCCAGCTGTGAAGACCAACAAGGCAGTGTGTGCCAGGCCATGCTCCCAAATCTCACAGTCTGGTGAGGATGCGATGCCTGCAGGCCCACGTTGACCAGGGTTTGCGATAGCCAAGACACTCTTTGATCTCTGCAGAATGCATGGTGGTGTTGGTGATGGGTTTGAAGGGTGAATTCATGCCCTGTCACAAGCTGGGCCATCAGCTGGTCCAGGGGCTCAAGCAGCTTCTCTGCTTGTTGTCCCACACTGGCTTGTTGATGACAGTATTTGGGAGCTACAGGCACCCCATCTCCACACCAGTTTGGTTCCATGGGGTTCTGGACCTTGCAGAGACCAGAACCTTGCAGACCTTTGTCACAGTTTGTGGTGGGCCAGTGAGCTATCAGGAGCTGAGCTGAGATCTCCTGGCTTCATTTGGGCAGTCTGGAACCAAACCAGTGTCTTGCCACGTAAACAACTCTTCTGCCTCCAGGATCTTCCTGGCCCACAAACACAACGTAATTAGCAGCAGAAGGGATCTCTGGGGTGCAAGCCCCTGCTGCTGTGCTAGGGCTTGGGAAGCAGTCCTAGCAGGGGCAGGTTGCCATAATGCTGGCACAGAGCTAGGGCACCCTACTGGGCTCTGCTCTCACAGCTTAGGCCCCAGTGCTCTGGTCCTGAGCACAGGCACTGCCTCAAAGGCAAGGGCTTAATGCCTGCAAGTGGGGACAGTCCAGAGCTACAGGACTGTCAGTGCGACCTCGGTGCCAAGAAGGTCACGGAGCAGATGATCTCGAGTGCCATCCCATGGCACACACAGGACAAGGGGATCAGGCCCAGCCAGCACAGGGGAAAGGCAGGCGCTGCTTGACCAGCCTGGCCTCCTTCTCTGACAGGGTGACTTTCCGTGGGTGAAGGAAAGGCTGTGGATGTTGTCTGCCTAGATTTAGTAAAAAATCTAACACTGTGTTCTTTACTGTGTTCTTCAGCATTCTCCTGGAGAAACTGGATGGATGATGGATGGATGGATGGATGGATGGATGGATGGATGGATGGATGGATGGCCCCAGAGAGTGGTGGGGAATGGAGTTAAACCCAGCTGGGGCCACCACCAGTGGTGTTCCCCAGGGCTCAGTGCTGGGGCCTGTCCTGTTTAGTATCTTTCGAGGACACCCTCGCTCTGCAGGTGACACCAGTGTCGTGGGAGTGTTGTGCTGCAGGGCAGGAAGGCTCTGCAAGCAGCCGGGTGGGGATCGGTCTCTTCCCCCAGGTAGCAAGAGACAGGATGAGAAGAAAGGGCTTCATGTTGTGCCAGGGGAGGTTTAGATTGGATGTGAGAAAAATTTTTTCACTGATGGTGGTCAGGTATTGGAAGAGGCTGCCTAGGGAAGTGGTGGAGTCACCATCCCTGAAGGTGTTTAAAAGACCTTTAGTTGTGCCATTTGGGGAGATGGTTTAGTGATGCCCTTGGCAGTGCTGGGGGAGTGGTTGGACTCAATTATCTTAGAGGTCTTTTTCAACCATAACAATTCTGCATTCCTCTTCTGGATGGCTGAATCCATGCTAGAGACCCTGCAAGGAACCCAGATTGATTGATCTTTGACCACTGCAAGCCAGAAGGTGGGCTAGCAGCTGCAGGGAGAGAGACCACTTTCACACCATTCTCCAGAGGTCAGGTTCATGCCCCCAAGGCTCAGACCAAACCCTCTTCTATTTCTTTTCACTGTGACCATCAGAGAGGAGCCCTGGATCGGCTCTGACCGTGAGTCAGGCAGGGGCTGTCCTCCTTGCCAGGGTATTGGGGTTCTTTTTCTGTCTTCTCCAGGCTGGCTGCCATAAGAAGCATTATTTAGTTCTCTGAGGTGGTTATTTACTTGGAGTTGGGGTTTTTTGATTGTTTTGGACTTTTTGTTTTCACTCCTGGGTGAATGGTAAAATGATTCCTAGTTGTGTTCCTCCCCACCCCAAGGTTCCCCTCCTCCTCCCAGTCTAGTAGTAATAGACATAATCAATGAGACAGCCTTAACTGGTGTTTCCCTGCAGCCACCCACCCTCCAAAACAGAGCGAGGAGAGAAATGCAAGGTCACACATTGCATTGCCCTCACCCTGCCACCCACTGCAGTTCACGTCCCGCCGGGATCCCGGCGCCTGTCCCTGTCACCCCCTCTGGCTGGGCAGGAGGGCACAGCCCTGGCCTCACGGGGCTGAGGGCAGCTGTCCAACGCAGGCTTGGGGATGATCAGGGATCTCCGTGCGAGCAGTCGCTTCCCATCTCTATTATTTTTGATAAATATGCACATTGGAAATGTCTCGTTCTTCCATAGGAGCTATGGAAATGCACAAATGTGCTTTTAACATGCGCATCCTCGGAGTGCAATAACCTCCCCTGGCCCATGGCTGTCAGCAAGGCACAGAGCATCCTGCTCTGGGGACAGCCTCCTGAATTCAAGAACCATGTAGCAAATATCCAGTGGAAGAGCCAATTGGGACTCCAGTCCATGGTGGGCAATGCCTGTTACAGTGCTGAAGGCTGACAGGGAGACGTGTTTTCCTTTTCCCTGGGAATTACCTAGTATGAAACTCTGAGTTTCTTCAAAGCTCCCCGTTATGCCTATATCATTCCTCCATAAATCTCTCAGTCTAATACAGAGGAAAATTTTTTTATTGTCTGTATATATTATATATAAATAAAAATATATGTTATATCTATACACAAATTTATGTCTTGTTTTACAAACAAGAAAGATTAAATATATTAATCTTAATATCCAAACTAGCATTTGTGTCTTTTTTTTAAGAACTTTGTAGAAATGTGGCTATTCTTAGATGTACAAGACACTGTAAGCAAAACCTCCTATTTTTGTTGCTATAGAAATGCAGGTATCACAAACAGGTTTGAAATTAACTTGAAATTTGACTTGCCAATGTCACTTTTGTTTTGCTAATGGCTGTTCTGGTTTAATTCTCCCCCAGAAGGGGAAGGCAGCAGCAGTCACCCCTTCAGCTGGCCCTGGGCACTGTGGCTGTGCTGGGACACCCTCCCGCC
The DNA here is from genome assembly GCF_017590135.1 of Pyrgilauda ruficollis. Taxonomy (NCBI): domain Eukaryota; kingdom Metazoa; phylum Chordata; class Aves; order Passeriformes; family Passeridae; genus Pyrgilauda; species Pyrgilauda ruficollis. The sequence continues at coordinate 14,506,976 of NW_024528821.1, read as the reverse complement.
CTAAAGCTGGGGGGAAAGGGGGGATTTAACAAAGCCCTGCCTGATCCCTTCCAGGTGAGCTCCCACTGACCAGCTCCAGTCTGTGTTTTCACCCAAGCCTTTCCCAGCTCCTCTGCCTGGGAAGAGGTGACAGTGTGGCCCGGCCATCAGTGGCCTGATGGCTCTGCTGCCCTTTGGTACTGCTCTGGTGTGTCTGCAGGGGAAAGCCCAGCAAAGCAGAATGTCAGACCAGGAGAGAATTCAGAGCCAGACAAACAATTTCCTAGCTACAGATGATATCCAATGTACACATCTTTGCCTGGCACCATGAGCTGCTCTCTGTTTATCAAGGAGGAAGGCGTTGATGTGTGTTCCCTCTATATACCCCAAAGCCTCCAGGAATTATAAAAGCCAAGTCTAATAAGGATCCAACACAAAAAAAGCCCCTATAGGAACTGGGTCATTCTCTATACGGGGGTTGAACAACGTGTTGTCTAAAGCAAAGGCGGCAGCACTCAAGACTCACACACGTTCTCTCTGCCTCCAGGCTCGTTATTTTAATCTGCATCTCACCATTCCCCATGCTGAACTAACAGTGACACTGAATGGCACAAAACCCACCTATTTATAAAGCTGGATATGGATCAAAGCCATGGAAAAGCCAAGAGGTTTTCTAACAACCCCCAGAGCCTGAAAATGTTATTGACAGCAGGCAGTTTAATCAGCGATTTCAGACTCGGTGCCTAGTACCATCTAGAGGGCAAGAAGCACACCATCAGAATGGTGTTATTTGTACAGGGATGTTATCCACGAGCAGCCAGATGTCCCTCTGAGAGCAGAGGAGCTGGACTGGTACATTCCCTGCAGGATGACATTGATGTACTCCTCTCTTAGGTTCGATCCCTGCTCTTGTTGGGGACTTGTAAATACTCTCAAAGGAAATTATCCAGGTAAAACATTCTTGTTAATGGTTCCGAATCACAGCTATTTTTAAAAAATGCATCTCAGTAACACAGAACAGAGAATGAAAAGTGGTTTTTATTCCCCCAAATCTAGCTCCCATTTCACTGCCCATCTAGTTTATCTCCCTGCAGAGTGCCTGGTTCTCACTTAGCACCAACAGTTCTTCACCTCAAAGCCACTGTGCCCCAGGAAGTCACAGCAAGTTAAAATACTGAGTGATAAACCAATTTTTCTGCATCCCCTCCCACCAGAGCAATCTATCTGAGGGTGGCAGTTTGTGTTTGCTGCCCTTCAGCACCTTCTCAAAGCAAACCAGCGGTACCTGCCCTTCTCACATTGCCTTCCCCTGAGCGTTCTGCTGTAGCCTCACGGCTGGTGCAGATTTCCTCCAGGACCTTCCCAGCTCCCAGGCTCAGCCACAGCATACGCTCCTGGCCATCTGATGTCCCTGCATCCCCACAGTCTGCTCCCTGCCTTAATCTCCCCTAATCTATGTCTGCTCTCAAGGAGTTCTCACCTTGGCTCTACCAGTGACCATGGACAGAAAAGGAACAAAATTTGGGCCAGGCTGGTCCCTCTCATGCTCAGGAGACCAAGAGAGGATCTGGTGTGCTGGTTTTGGTTGGGGTAGAGCAGCTGGGTTTGGTTTTGTGCTGGGAACAGGGCTGATAACCCAGGGGTGTTTGAGCTCTCCTGAGCAGGGATTGCACACAGCCAGGGCCTGTCCTGCTCCTCACCCTCACCAGGGAGGAGCTGGGGGCACAGCCAGGACAGCTGATCCCAGCTGACCCCAGGGATATCCCCGACCTTATGGCATCACCCTCAGCACACAAATCTGGGGGAGAAGGAGGAAGGGGGAACATTCGGGGTTTGTCTTCCCAAGTAATTGATGGAGCCCTGCCTTCCTGGAGCACTGGCCTGCCATGGGAGGCAGTGGATGAATTCCTTGTTTAGCTTTGCTTGCTTGTGCCGGTTTTGCTTTATCTATTCAGCTGTGTGGTGCTGCTTTGCCAGCTGAGGTTAAACCTCACTACCTGGCTGTCACGGGTTAAAGTGACAAAGGCAGAGGCTGGAAAACCAGCAGGCCTCAAGCAGCAGTCCCAGGATAGGATTCGTGTCTCCATGAACTTAGCTGGTCATTGTCAGCTGGAGACAACAACTGGGCACCATGGCTGAGAGTACTTTGAACTCTAATCCCCATGGTGGAGCAGTCACATTCTCCTGTCAGGATTTCCATCCTCTCCAAGGTCTTGGCAACACTACACAGGACTTGCAGGAGCCCCAGATACAACAGCAGAGCGAGCTGAATAGCTGGGACCCACTGCTGCTTTCATCATGCCCAGGGGAGCTGGCAGTCAAATGGAAGTGAGTAATGTCTAAATTTTACCCTCATTTAAAGCATAGTGTCTGGGTTCCTGTGTGAAATATCCTAACAAATTCCTCACGTGGGCAGTCACAGTGGGGCTGGGCAGGACACCTATGGCTTTCTGTGCACGTGGGAGAAGTCTGCCAGGGAGCAAAGTCATCTCAGCCTATTTACAGCACCCAAACATGCCTCATATACACGAAATCAGTCTGCTTTCGTGAATATTAGGAAATTTTTCCAGAGGTTTTTGTGTCATGTTATGTAATTCCATGTCAGAGCAGACACCTCATCCCGCTGCAGCTGCTGCACGACCTCCCAGGCCAGCTGGGATGGTGCCCCTGGCTGTCACCTGTCCCCAACATACAGACTGGATGGAGGGGGGTTTCTGCAGCTGGAATATTAAAGTCATTAAAAAGCAAACACAGCATGCCCAAAGTGGCAGAAATTCCAGTGCTGCCCCTCTAAGGTTTGTTGCCTGTGCCAAGGGCTGGTGAGCAGATGAAAGGGCTGGGGACATGCACTAGGTCAGGACACTTTAAAATGCTTTACTAAATCCCACTTTGGAAAGGCACCTTGGAAATACTCTTAAATCTAATGAATATTCACCTCTTCCTAAGGCAAGACGGCTCGTTCCTCATACTTCTACCTGGGCTCCTTAGAAAGGCACAGTCAAAAAACGCTGAATGGAAACAGCAGGAACACAAAGGGAACCAGTCAGGATCCTTTAAAAACGATGTCTAAGCCTGTGTTGGTTCCAGTGGAGACCTGGCAATACTTATATTTCCCAGAATTGTCACTTTTTCCCGATAAACGGTGTGCTTTCCCTTGGTGGATGTGGTCCAGCGATGTCCTGTGTAACTCTGGGAATATTTACAGTGCTAAGGGCGAGCACCATTCCTGAACTTTCCCCCTCTCTGCCTGCCTCATGTCAGTCCCTCACCCCTCTTCGGCATCAACTTTCAACCTCTCTTCCCTTTTCAGCCTTCCAAACTTTTTGGCTTTTTTTTTTTTCTTCCTCAACCTCTACTTTCCTACCCATCCTCCAACCTTTTCTCTACCTCTACTTTTCTTTACTTTTTTTTTACCTCCAATTTTTCTCGGCTCCTGAGAGCCACCAAGGCAAAAGGGCAGAGCCCGGTGTTATTTCCATCGAGTGCCATTCATTAACAGAACCGGCTGTGAGGCAGTGAAGTCACAAGGCAACGGAAAGAAATAACAACCCTCAGCCACAGGCTTTTTGCATGAAAATGTGCTGTTGATTAGTGGCTGGTGGTAATTGAGTGGCAATTGTATGCAGGAAAGTGCCAAGAGGGGGACGAGGGCTACTTGTCTTAGTTGACATCGCATGAAATTTGATGCTGTTAATGTGCTGCTTGAAACTTCCTGGGAACTTCATTCTCAGCTTGTGACACACAAAGGTATTTCTGATTAATTGCACCTCCTTCGAATCAGGTAAGTAAAAAGATTTTTCGGCTGTTTGTGTGTTTGTTTTCAGGTTCTCCTTAGTTGGATGCTAATTTAATTCACAATTTTCAGAACTTGATGGAACACAGCACCTCAGGCTATGTCCTTTCTACTTGTCCAGGCCGGCTTGTGCTTGTCCGTACTGTAAACCACAGGAAAATCAAATAAAATCCTTTAGTTTGAAAGGAAATAATTCAATTTCTTGTATTTTGCTTTCAGAACGAGGCTCACCAGCTGCAATGAGGTGCTTTAAGGTGAATAAGGGCATCCACACAAGAGCTGAGACGCTCCAATGCACTTCCATGATCTGTGACCATTTCCCTGAGCGTCCTTTGACAGAAATCCTGACTCCCAAGCCAGTGCAAATTTGGTTTTCAATGGATGCAAGCACAGTCTCTCCTTTCATCCCAAGAACCTGATAAACCTCTCACCCTTCCAAGCTGCTCCTCCTCGTCCCTGCACGGCAAAGCACACTGCTCAAAGCCCAGCACTGGCTGAGGAACCTCCTGAGCGAGTTTTTGGCTTTGTTTAACTTAGACTCTGGTGCATTAAGAGCTTCTTCTTAAGCAAATCCCCGAAGTTATCCTGCTCCACGAGCTCGGGGAGTCGTTAGTGGAGGTGGACTTTTGTCCTCAGGAACAAAGCGCTGGCTAATCTACAAAGGCACGGTGGAGGCTGAGAGAGGAGGGAAGCAGGTGGGTGTGAAAGCACACCTGGCCGCCAGCTCAGAAAGGGAAAAAATATCTTTGATTTTACACAGAACAGGTTGCCAGTTCCTGGTTTCAGGATTAAGGATTTAGTTGGTTTTTTGTTGTTGTTGTCTTTTTTTTTTTTTTTTTTTTTGGGTCAGATTTTTCACTCCCCCCAGATCGCATCTCTGAGGATCCTGATAGGAAAGCTGCCTCCAAAGCCCTGTGGAGGGAAGCCCAGGCAGGGCTCATCAATGAGAGGCAACATTTGCATGTTTAAATACACCCTCTGCTGCCTTCAGCCTCAGGGCCCCACTGCCTGGGTCACAAATAAACTGAGATGTTTCTGTTTTCTGTGCCTGGGATGTTGGGCCACAGAAAACCCTCGTTCTGTATTCAATTAAATGGAATTGAAAACAAAAATGAAGCAAATGCTTCAAAACCAAGGTGTGCCCCAGATGAAAGGCCTGGAGGCAGCAGTGATGTGGATTTGGGGCAAAAATGTGTCTGCTGGAAATCTGGGAGGTATCCTCAAATCCCATCACTTGAACCATCAGGTAGCCACTCCCCAGTGAAGTTTTCGTCACTGCTGAGATTAATTTTGTTTGTTAAGACGATCAGTGATTAGCAACAAATTAGAAGCAAAGGGCTGTGTTCCTCCTTCCCCGTTCCCTGGATTTATTGTCTGTCACAGCACCTCAAAGCTGCTACAGCTACACCAGAAAATAATCAAAATTACCAATATTAATATTCCAGTTCCATCAATGCCAAGCATGGGAATCGATATCTATTTTTATGCAGATGAATTCCAAATTTAATGACACTGTACAGAGTGTTCTGCAAAGCCTCCTCCAAGTATGGTATTGTAGTCATTAATTTATGGGTCTTTGGGGATAGTGGCAGCAGCATTTGGGGCCAGGAGAGTTTTAAGAAAATAAAGAAAACATGGGCAGCCCCACCCCCCACATTTGTGGATGATTTTTTTCCAGCTGAATTCTCAAGGACTCGAAGCAAATCAATGTCAAATTCACTGCAGAAGTTTACTGCCTCTCAGAAATGCAGGTAACATCAGTAGGAATTACACAGTTGCATGAAAATTCTGAAGAAGCTGTCTGTGGCTTATTTTATACAGATATATATATTTTGTATATTTGTATAAATGTGTCAGTCTTCTTCCTTTGCTTTGTGGGGGAAATCACAAGCACAGACACACAGTGCAGAGTTCCCTGCCTGGTCTCATCATTACCCTGGACTTGCTGGTTTTGTGTCTGACAGAAACACAGAAAGGTGAACAATTATCAATTCCTGCATTTTCTGTGACGAACCACAGAGCCTTTTTATTTTGAAGGGGTTTGTAATAATATATACAAGCTGAAATTTGAGTATCATTTCCTTCAAAGTAGTGAAACGTAATTTGAGATAATTAAGTCTTAGAAAAAGGACAGGACTATATTGGCCTATTAACAACTGGAGATCGGATCAGAAATTTAGAACAAGAATAAACCACTACAAAAATCACTTTGGTGGGATTCTTGGGGGTGTCCCATGCAGGGCTAGGAGTCAGGACTTTGTGATTCCCTCACAACCCAGGATATTCTATGATCAAATTATATCCAGGTTTAAAGGGTAAAAACCCTTAAGCACAATGTTTAATTCTGCCAAAGATAAATTAACGTGCATAATGCAGTCCCATACAAACCGATAATTGACAGAAGACTGATTTGGTGTTAGTCTATAGTTAGTTTCATATGTAATTATAAGATAGATATATACATACACATATATGTATCTTATATATACATTTATATATATATAATATATACATCTATATACGCATACACATGTACAGATATATATACATATATATATGTGTATATACATATACACACACATATATATATATAAATCAAATACATACAATTTGGTATGGAATTGGGTACAAAATCCCGACTATAAACATAAAAACCCCTCAGGAATTAATCAGCCTGTTCCAACTCCCAGGCAGCTCCCAGGCGGGCTGCAGCCCTGACCCAAAATCAAAACAAGCCTTGAAGGGCTCGGCCGGCAGCCTCGGCCGGGGCTCGGCGGTGCCGCAGCGGGCCCGCTGCCACCCGGTGTCACCCGGTACCGCCTCACACGCGGCCCGCCGGGTGACGCCAGCTCCGCGCAGCGCCGCGCAGGGCGGCGGGACGGACGCGGCGGGCGCGGGCACGCCGGCATGCTGAGGTAACGGTGGCGGCGGGTGCGGCGGGGCCCCGCTCGCGGTGAGTGCGGCGCCGGGGCCCACAGCTACCCCCGGCTAGGGGGGCGCCATCATGGCCGCCGGGGGGCGGCTGCACCCGCGCGGCCACGTGGGGCCGGGCCGGCCGCGCGCTCTGCCCGCCGCCGCTCTGGCCAATCGCAGCTCAGGGCACCACACAGCGACCAATCGCAGGCAGCCTCCTGCCTTAGGCCCCGCCCCCAGCTGGAGGGCGCGCGCACCTCCCCTTGCCCTCAAGGGGAACGAGAAGCGTCAAGCCACGCCCCCTACTGCCGCTCCCGTGAGCGGAACCCCGCCCCCTGCGGCGGCACAGCCAATGGGAAGCGGCTGAGGGCGTGTCCTCGGGGCGGAGAGGCTATAAAGGGTCGGCGCGGTAGGCGGGAAAGGGTAAGATGGCGGCGTAGAGGCGACTGGTGTGACCTGTACCCACCGTGCCGCGTCCTCGCAGGAGGCGGGCGGGTCCCCGCGCGGCAGCCGCGGGCGCTGCGTGGCGGAGCGACGAGGAGGGGGAGAAAAAGGGCGCCGGTGCCGCAGCCGCCGCCATGCCCAACATCAAGATCTTCAGCGGTAGCTCGCACCAGGACCTGTCCCAGAAGATCGCCGATCGCTTGGGCCTGGAGCTGGGCAAGGTGGTCACCAAGAAGTTCAGCAACCAGGAGACATGGTGAGGCGGGGCGGGGCGCGGCCGCACTACAGCTCCCGGCAGGCCGCGCGGCGCTGCGGCGCTGGATACCGCGCGGCGTCCGCGCGGGGGGTGATGGGGGTTGTAGTTCGGGGGCCGTGCGGTCGGGCCCGCCTGCGGAGCTGCGCTCGGAGACATCCCCGGAGCGCTCCCGCCGGGCCCCTGCTGCCCCGGAGCCCTCGGGTGCATCGCGCACGTCCTCCCGGGCAGAGCCGGCACGAGGCCGGGCCGCGGTGCGCCCCGGGAGCCATGTGCGGCCCGGGCCGTGCCTCCAGCGGCCCCCGCCTCGCGGCGCGGGCCCCACGCGGGCTTCCCCCGCCCCCTTCGGGGCTTCCACCGCCGCCTTCGGGGTTCCTCTGCACCCGGGGCTCCTGAGCTGGGAGGGTTTGTGTGACCTGGCCGCTGTGGCAAGTGTTGGATTGGTGCAATTCGCCACCCGGACCTTGCCCCCTCCACCCCAAAGCCGCGAGCTGACGGGACGGCACATCTCGGAGTTACAGCTACGCTGATTAGGCTTTTTCTTGCTTAAATCTGAACTCTGATGACTTGAGGCTTGATAATTTTGTGTTTAGCATGGAGCTGGTACTCTTAAACTTCTCTGAGGAGACTCTCTGAGGAGAGTCTTAGAAAGTATTGCTAGAATTTTTAAGGAAAGAGAGGAGGCTCACACCTCCGTGCATCCCACGGTGCATTTGCAGTCACGCAGTCTGTTTCCCTCCAGCTTTGAAACCTAGTGTTCGCCTTGCTTTATGTATCTACGCTTTAAAAATCTTGCTGCCATCCTACGTAAAGCTAAAAATGAGATTTAAACTTGTTCAGAGCTCCTTAAGCTTGCTTTAGAGACTACACTAATCGTGTATACACCACAGAGTATAATATAAAGAGCCTTGATTGCTCCAACCCACTCCTTCTGGAAGCAGAATTTTTTTTCCCATGAAAATCCAGGATGTACATGTGACGTACAGTATTATGTTTCTCTTGCCATGGGTATCGATTGTGAAACCTCAGAGGTAGTACAAAGAGTTGTAGAGGAGTTATAAAAAGTTCTGTTTGATTTACAGCCCTTGCACTGTTCTCATTGTTCTTTATTAACTGCTCTTACCATCTAGCTGGCTGGCCAGCAGGTTCCTATGTCAGCAGGTAATGTGACTTGAAGACTTGAAAAACATCTCATTTACCCCAATAAACTGACAGCAGGTGATTCCCCAAAAGAGTAAGACTGTTTCAACAGAGTAATTAATGGACTTTTTTGTACCATAAATATCTTAAATCATCGTAATATTGGAGATGACACTTTGATGCTAACTGCTGATAATCTGACAGCTCCCCAGCAGAGAGTTCTCCTTGACAGAAACTCTCCATGAGAGACGGATGCATCCTGTAAGTCAGGGGGCCGAAAAGATGACAGCAGCTCACTGATGGATATTGAGCAGTAAGATATAAATAGATAACAGTCATCAAAAAAAGTTTGAAGAAGAGATCTGAAAGGCCAGAGGAGGAAATATTAGAATTAGAGCTCTACCCTGAGGGGCTCTATAAATGGTTTCTTTCCCACTCTTTCTGGTGCAGGTGTCTCCATACGTGCATTGGAGCTGGCATTTTGCTGCTGGCAAACAGGACCTTTGGCTTGTGTTCAGGCCCTTCATCAGCAGGGATTAGTGTGCACTGCATCCAGGAGAAAATTAACCCCAGAAGCCTTTCCAGAGCAAAAGGCTGGAGTGCTGCTCTGCTGGAGCCCGGGATGGCTGTTCTGAGTCTCACTCTGATAATTGGCTGCAGTGTTGCTTCGGTAGAGTTTGACCCCACTCTGGCTGGTGGCTGGCCACGGTCCTTGCTCCTTTGTGCACTGCTGCTTTTAGAGGTGGTGTGCTTGTGATTCCAGGGGAACAAGGCCTGCTCTGGGGTGTTTACATGCTCAGCTTGTGTTGACATCAAGAGTACAGGCTGAGTGCTTTTAGCCTTACTGGCTAGGCCATTAAATCTGATGAGTGAGCGCTGTAAAATAGCCACTGAGCAAATAAACAGCAGTGCTCCTGCTCAACAGCCTTGATTAGATGGCACTGTCACCCACAGAACCTTGGGGATGCAGTGCTTTGGTTGCTCTGCAGGCACAGGTAATGGCTGTGCTTTAATTTGTGTTTGGCTACAACTCTCTTCTCTTGTTTCCAGCGTGGAAATAGGCGAGAGTGTTCGTGGGGAGGACGTCTACATTGTGCAGAGTGGCTGTGGGGAAATCAATGACAATCTGATGGAGCTCCTCATCATGATAAATGCCTGTAAGATTGCCTCAGCCAGCAGAGTCACAGCTGTCATCCCCTGCTTCCCTTACGCCCGGCAGGACAAAAAGGACAAGGTAAGGGATGTGGTAAAGGTTTCTGCAGGGAAGATGAATGTACACCTTGAAAATCCTGACTGCTTGAGAGGATTTAAATGAAGTTTTGTCGCCTCCTCTGCATATCCAACTTCTCTTCAGTTCATTAAACTTCGGGATATTGGACTGCAAAGTGATATTTTCATAAAGATCTAGTTCTTCTTGAAAATGTACTAATCACTAGCTGATGAGAAGATGCAATGTTAATGAGTGCTCCTTTTAGTAACTGCTTGTGAATCACTGCCTGGAAGCAGAAGGCTGACATCTTGATGAAGGAGTTGAACTTGTCTTATACTGTCTTTTTTTTTTCCCGTACCAGAGTCGAGCTCCCATCTCTGCCAAGCTGGTTGCAAACATGCTGTCTGTGGCAGGTGCAGATCACATAATCACCATGGACCTGCACGCATCTCAGATTCAGGTAGGAGCAAAAATCAGGAAGGGACTTAACCAGTTCCAGTCTGAGCCTCTTGACTGCTTTCCAAGCTTTCCAGTCATCTGCTTTTTGGAGATATTGCAGTGATCAAGGCTTGGGAATTTGGGACTGGATGGGGAGGTGGGTAACAAGTTAACCTGTAAATGAAAGTATAGTTGTTCTTCTTCAGACTGAGTGTATTGAGTCTTGTGTAAATGAGCTAGTAAATGATCACTGCAGCTTTGTTGCCACACAGTGACACTGTTCTTCACTAGACCTTGGAGGAATGTGAGATGGAGAGTGTCTTTAAATTCTTAGCAGAGCTTTCTGATATTTAATGTGTTGTCTTGGAGAAGTGAGCAGTTAGTTCTGCCCTCAGGTGTCCTGGCACAGCTGCATTTGTGGGTTTAGTTGATCAGGACGGTGATCTGATAGCCTGCCTCTGGCAAGATGGGCAATCCCACTTGTGGGATTCATTCAGTGCCACCCTCCCACACAGGCTGGACTTGGTTCTCTCCCAAGCTGGTAGTGAATTGAAAATCATTCATAGGCTTCATTGGCTTAAGAACAAAATACCTCACAGACAAACTAAAGTCTTGACTGGGCTGTGTAAGAAAACTGGCAGGAATATTTGCCAGGGAGAGGAGAGGCTGCAAGCTCAATTTAATTTTCTTTTTCTCTACCTTGAGCAAGTGCTCAAGACCAAGAAACCAGCCCCATACAGCTCAGAGGGGTGAGGCAGAGGGAAGGATGTCTGTTGTATTGCTGCAAAGGGTAAGGTAGCTCCTGCCTGCTGAAGTAAGTGGGCTGGCTGTTGTTTTTTAACAGTTGGAAGTGCAGTCATTCACACTTCAGTATGATTTGCCCAGAAATACTGTCTCAGATGAAAAGTCTGTAGGGGCACAGCTGAGAAGGCTCTCAGAGCATGAAATAACTGAGCCCGAGGGGGTCCCCTCTTCCTACAGGGCTTGGAATTGGTGTGACTGAAAGGGCTGACCTGGCACCAGCAGCAGTGATGAGATTTAATGGGATCATTTGTGCATATGTGCTTCCAGCATCTGGCTGGTTTCAGCCTGGTTCCTGTAGCTGCTGTGTTGCTGAGCACAGAAGGAATGATGCTGAGAAGGGTCTGTTACCCTGTACTGTGAAACATTCCACAGGAGTAGCTGCCCCTCACTCTCCTGCCTGTTTACTCCAGGGTTAACTTTTGGCATTTAGTGACCTATGAGATTTGGAGAAGTCTGCAGGGTCACTGTAAAGGTATGGAACCAGCTGCATTAGTTTAAAGACAGATGTTACTCAAGCCTGTTTTGTAGATGTGAACAGTTTGGGTAATGAGCTTTAAAGACTGACTGTAAACAGGCAGCCAGCTGCTCTGGAAATGAGTGCATTTGCTGCAGGCTTTCTGCAGTCCCCAGGACAGAACTAGTTTCATTTTTGTGGAGGTGTTAAATATAAAGTGTTATTTATGCTGCTGAACTATTTCTGGCTCTGAAGACTTCTTACATTACTATTCTGTGTATCCCAAAGACTACTGCCCTTACATCAAGGGAAGTAAAAAGGAAAGCTGAAAGCTGTGGAAAGGTGATGACTGCATGCCTCATGATAGAGAAGGCTTTCTACAACTGTTTCTGGAATGGGACTTTCAGCTACATCTGTTCCTGTTGTCTTCCTTGCAGGGTTTTTTTGATATCCCTGTTGATAATTTATATGCCGAGCCTGCTGTACTGAAATGGATCAAAGAGAATATTCCAGAGTGGAAGAACTGCACCATTGTTTCACCAGATGCTGGTGGAGCCAAGAGGTGAGCTGTCAGACAGGTAGCTTGAGATGCTGCTTCTGTGTCTACTTCAATTCCTAAGAATGCTTGTGACTCTATTTTTAAAACATGTTCCTTCTTTCAGTCTGCCTTCTCTCAGGCAGTCTGGGACAGCTGGTGAAGAGTGGTCAGATATTTTTCCTAGGGAATGTTTAGAGTGTTTCTTGGGCTACAGGGAGGATTTAATAGCTTCTAGAATCACGGCTGCATAGGTAGGAATTGCACAACAGCTACCTCCCTTGGACTAAACCAATTTGTACAAGGGTGTACAAATTGCCAACTGAAGGAGGAAACAGTGTAGCTTACACCCCTATGCCAAGGCAAGCTTACTGCTGATGATTAATGATAATTTTTTATCCAGGCTGCTTTCTCTGCAGAATTAAATGTAGTCTGTTGAGGTATCTTCTTACTTTGTTACCCTGGATTTGAATATCTAGCTGTGATTTAAGCCTACTGCCTCTCTTCATCTTCCCTGAGAACGAGGAAGATAGATGGTTCCTTTCCAAAAAGCAGCAGCATATGCTATAGCACATTTCTATTTTGATAGCCTTACAATCTCCCATCTCCCTGCAGACAAACATGCCAGTTTGTGGGCAGCCCAGAATGTTCTCAGAGGATTTTTAGGAGAAACTAGGCTGTTCCTTGATGCTTCTGTCTGAGGGCTACATGTGAACAGTAGAGGGACACAGATGTATTCCTTAATTCAGGGCTGTCACACCAAAATGTTGGTGGGTTCTGATGTGGTTGACACGCCTCAGAGTGTTTGAAATGATGTATTACAGACAGCCAAGAGACACAGTGGAGGTCACTGTATGTCTTCTGTAGCTTTGCTGTGGTCCATGGATTGGGCAAGACCTCCTGTACATTCGGCTATTTCTGTAGCTTGTTGCATAACACAGTATATGAAGTGCCAAACCAGCCAGATATAATCTGGCTCTTGAAAAAATCTGCTCAAAAGCCTCTTATACTGAAATGTGTCGATCTTGGCTGATGCAGTATTTTATGGAGATATGCAAAGCCAAATACTTCAGTTTAGTTTAACAGTCTTGTGTAGGACCACCGGGATAAGTCTGATCTAGTGGGGCTAAGAGTCTGCTTACCTCAAGTGAAGAGTTTCTTGGGGGCATGTGTGTTTTACTCCTTCCACTCTTAATGCTTTTAAACTCTTTACTGTTCATCAGTATCAATATGTAAAGTTAAGATCCCTCTAGTAAGGTTGCTCTGCAGTCACTTTAATGGAAATAAATGTGAGGTGTGTATTTGAATTTCCTGGATGTGTAATCCTGTGCCAGTGCTTGTGTGCATGATGACTGAGTGCTTAAAGGAGTGGCAGTAAAGCCCTGTCATAGCACAACTTAAGCCTTTCCAGTGTAGTGTTACAAACATGACAACTTTCCAAGTGTTTGGATCACTTCAAATTTGCTGACCTTGCTGGTTAAGATTTGTTTTCAGCTTAAATGCAAATTAGTTTACAGTGGTCATGATGAAAGATGAGATCTATTTGCTGTCACTGAGAGAGATTAGATCAGAGGTTGCAGTTAGCTGCTTGAAGGGAAACCAAGGTGGCAGAGTGCCTTCTATTAATTGCTTGGGAACAGTAGCAGATGTGGTGACAGCTCCTCTTAGTGCAGTGTGTTTGATACTGAAAGAGCTTTGAGGTGCTGTGTGGAGCTAAGTGTTGTTTGGGAACTGTTCTCTCTTCAGAGTGACCTCCATTGCAGATCGGTTGAACGTAGACTTTGCCCTCATTCACAAGGAGCGCAAGAAGGCCAACGAGGTCGATCGCATGGTGCTGGTGGGGGACGTCAAGGACAGAGTGGCCATCCTGGTGGATGACATGGCAGACACATGTGGCACCATCTGCCACGCTGCAGACAAGTGAGTGGGGCTGACTGCTGCCTTCCTAAAGCGGGAGCCTGCTCTTAGTGAGCACTGTGTAATGGGTTAAGCAGAGTATTTGCATGACAAGTTTCACAAGGCTCATGCAGTTTCTTGATTATTCATGTCATACAAAATAAGGAAAAAACAAAAAAACCCAGTAAAAGTTCTTGCAGTGGGAATAGGTAGAAGACCATAGTATCTCTTTTCTTTCCCTGTGTTGAAAATGGACCATCACTCACCATGCCAGGTACAACTAAGTGTTGTCTGGTCCATCAGCTGGTTTTGTATTAGAAATAAGCTCTTCAAACTTTGATACCATTCATGCCTTTTACACTAGAAACAGCAACATATGCGAGGTGGTTAACTGTTAAGTACAGTACTAAAAATTAGCACAGTATTTCATACTGTATTAAATACAGTATTAAAGTATTAACACAGTATTTAATATCTGCTACCTTGTGTAAGCAAAAATTACAAAGGTGATTTGTATGATCTGTTCCAAATATTCCAGAGCTAAGAACAATGGGGTTTTTTCAGTGTGTGCTTTGCCTGTGGTGCATTTTATGGTACTTGTGAAACTGGTTTTTTTTTCCCCAAGTCAGTAGAGTGGGGGAATCAAAGGTAACCTGTTCCCTAAGCATATGGTGCTGTCTCCAGTCATGCTTACCATGTGCCCTGCTCTTATGTCAGCTTAATATTTGCTGAGAATTATTCATCCTCCTCCTTTACTCCCCCTTGCAGGCTTGTGTCAGCTGGAGCCACCAAAGTTTATGCCATCTTAACTCATGGGATCTTTTCTGGGCCAGCAATTTCCCGGATCAACAATGCCTGTTTTGAGGCAGTTGTAGTCACAAACACAATACCCCAGGAGGACAAGATGAAGCAGTGCCCTAAAATCCAGGTGAGCATCTATTTTCTGTCATTCCTGGGGGGTGGTAGCCTTGTGTGTTCACCTTTTGGGGGTGAAAATCCCACAATACTGTATAGTACTGACAGTGGTTCTGTTGGTACTGCCATCAGTGTTGCCTAGTTCTCTTGGCCCTATTGCTGTGGGGTAACAGACATGTTACACTGATATAAAGCAGCTTCTGTTGCAGCTCATTTCAAGCAGTTCATAAAGGATCTTTTTTTTCAAGGCTTGTTTTGCCTAGATCAGGTGTCTGATTTAATGGGGCCACGATGTAGGCAAGTAGTTGGATGTGTGCCCTTTGGAGGAGTGATGTGCTGACGATGTGCAATGCTGAAACAGAGGTAGACAGGAGCTTCTGATGTTGGTGCTGACAGCTTTGTTGTGTATCTGTCACTTTATGCCCAGCCTTTGCCATCCATATGAAAACTAAAAGCTGATAATGAGCCCCAGAATCTGCTGTTCAGCCAGTTCTCAATCCACTCATCCAGTGTACAGTTCTTGAGTTTTGCCTGTGAGGATTTCAGGACAGACAGTGTCAGAAGCCTTGCTGAAGTTGACAATATCCACTGCTCTCCCCTCACCTATCCAGGTAGTTGCTTCCTCGTAGGTGATCAGGTTGGTGCAGCATGATTTGCCTTTGGTGAATCGATGCTGACTATTCCTGATCATGTTCTTGTCATCTCTTGCATAGAGATGGCCTCCAGAATGAAGTGCTCTGTCACCTGCCCAGGGATTGATGTGAGGCTGACTGGCCAGTAATTCTGGGTTGTATTTGCTTTCTTCCAGTCCTCAGGCACGTCTGATCTTCAGGACCTTTCAAAGCTGATCATGGGTGCCTGGCTGTGATGTCTCCCAGCTCTCTCATGAATGTATCCCATCAGGGCCCATGGACTTGTGGATATCAAGTCTGGCCAAGTGTCCTCTAACCTAGTCCTCCCTAAGGAAGAGTCTTCCTTCCAACATTCCCTTACCCAGGTCTCCTGCTTGTCAGTGCAGACTGATGCAAAGAAGGTGCTCACTAACTGCTTTCTCTGCATCCTCTGTCACCAGGGTCCCCCTTCCCTTTAGGAACAGGCCCGCATTATTCTTAGGTTTTTCCAAATACATCAATAACAAAAGAAAAACATTCTTATTGTCCCTGATGTCCTTTGCGAGATTTAATTCCAGATGGGCCTTGGCTTCACAGCACCAACATCTAGGACACAAGTGTTTGGAGAAGCTCAGGCACTGCTCACACTCAGCCAGTACTGTGGTGTGAGTGTAGAGGCTTCCCCACTACTGGGCTGCTGGTGAAAGGGAAGGTGAACTGGTTGAAGCTGCAGTCAGTTTTAAGCTGCTTTTGGAAATATGTTATAAGCTGATTGTAGGCTGCTGTTGGGTTGCATTTCTTTCAGCACTAACTTCTGAATGACACTCCTGCAACATCTAAAACATTTCTGGTGTTTCACCTTGGTTTCCAGGCTCCACACAGCAGCTGGTGTAGGCAAAACGTTAAACTGGCAATCTCTGTGTCAGTAGCTGTAGCCAAAGATTGCAGTGGAGCAGTTTTCCTTTATATACCTCACATTTACACACTTGTGTCTGATGTTGAGGAGCACAGAGTTAAAGGATTTGTCACAAGTCTCAGGCTTTACTCTGCAGCTTGTTAATTTTTCCTTCCCTTCAGAGACAAACTATCTGGAAGATAAAAAATATTAGATATGATTTTCACTTGGTTTCCTTAATGCAGCATGAATATAGTGAGTCTTACTCCACTACATATGTTGAAATGCTTTAGCTGTGGGCATTCAGAGCTGGGATTTGGCTGAGACTCAGCTTTCCCTCCTGGTACCTTCCTGACCCCACCAGATGGAGCCAGCACAGCGCCTGGGAGCTGAGCTGCAGCGCAGCAGCTTCATCTCTCAGACTGCTGGCAGCAGTGGTAAAACCTCTTGGCTCAAGGGAAGTGATTTCATCTTGATTTAGACTGCCCTAACTTCTCTGCACAAAGTGAATAAGGTAGTCCTGTGGTAAACAGATTGAGCCTAGGGAGTCTGAGCAAAGCAAGGCAACAGTAGACTGTAACTCTGACAGACCAACTAGAACATTTGTAGTGCTATTTGTAGGGTATCTTCAGGCTTAGATGTAATTAAATCCTAATCCTGTGTAGAAGTAATTTATCTACATCTGGCATGTTAAAATGTGGGTGATGAGTTTATTCTTTAGGTTGTCCTTGACTTCCCAGCAGTTCTTTCAGGCTTGATGCCTTGTCTCAATGGCACTGATGCATCTTTCTTCCCTTCCAGGTGATTGACATCTCAATGATCCTTGCGGAGGCCATCAGGAGGACTCATAATGGGGAATCTGTTTCCTACCTATTCAGCCATGTCCCTTTATAACAACAGATGTCAGCTGCTGCTTGTATGGCTTTTTTTTTTAAAACCAAAAGTTGTTCAGCTTGTTGTAAAGTTCAGTAGAAGACTGCTTGTTCCAGTGCAGTTCTCCACATCTCCTGCATAAGTCAGGCTTACTGGCTCTGTTCCCAACACTGGGAGGCTGGAGGGGGAAAGCTCATCTTTGTAACAGCCAACTCCACCAGCACCCCTGTGCATGGAGCTGATCAGTAGCACTGACTCAATTCTACAGGTCTGTGGAGAGCAGGACTGACACATGGCTAATTGCCACAATTATTTTGAGGGGGGGAGGGAGAGGGTTTGTCTGTGGGCAGGGTTAGATGATCTGGCATGTGCACCCTAAATTGTTTGGGAAGTAGAGCTCTCTAGGACATGTTGATCTGGATCTACAGCAAGAGCCCAAGAGACTGCTGGCTGTCTTACCACTCTGAACCTGACAGAGCCCTTGGGGAGTGGTGGGGAAGGCTTGTGTCTTGGCCAAGCTTGACCCTTGGTGAAGCCCTGGGAGACACCATGGGGGTGGTTCTGCTACAGCTTCCTCCCATAAAAGGAGATCAGTGTAGCTTGCAAACTTGAATTCCTCTTAATTGTTGGTGAAATTAAATGCCCTTTAGTGCACTACACAGCAAAGTGAGGGTGAGAGCAGAGTCTGTGTTAGCTTAGTGGGGAAGGTGAATCCTGGACAAGTGTTCTTTTCTGAAAGCTCTGACATAGAGAACTTACGGTGGTTGTGTGTTTTGGTTTCTAGTGCAGGCTAAAACCAGCTTCTCAATTTCACAGCTTCCTGTTAGCCTTGCTAGCTAACTAGAGCACTGCTGTCATGTGCTGCTGCTGCACCTTGACCTGCTGTGCAGCCCCCTGACCCTTTTTTTACCAGTACAGTAGTAAACAGAGCCTCTATCCAACAGCAGCAGGGTTGTTGCATATAGCAAGTGCCTGCTCAGATGCTGGGGTGACCTGAAACACAACAGCTTTGTGTCCAGCTGGCTCAGCCTCTCACTCAATGCCTGTTACAGTCCTGTTATCCTGGAAGTTACTGACACATTGTCCTGCTCACTGTCTGCCTTTCCTTGAAAGCCTTGCTTCTTGCAAAATACATTAAGCCAAGGAGCACTGCAGGTTGCAGAACAACAAAACCTGAAGGAGCCCTTGGAGTGGGTCTGATGCTTGCCAGGAGTGTTTATGGCAATGGGTTGAAGAGGCTGGTGATACATAATACTAGCAGAACACCAACCTGACAGGCCAGAAAGTGCCTGAAAGAAAAATACCAAAACCTAGAGCTGGCTGAGGCTCTTGGATGTAATAAGTATCATCTAAAACTTGAATACTTTGAAAATCTACCAGACAATCGTAAGGTAAACTGCTAAGTCTCTCTTGAACTCTTACGGTTTATAGACCAAACTGTTTTATTCTGGTTTTGTTTTGGTTTGGGTTTTTTTGTTTGTTATTTTGTTTTTTGGGGGTTTTTTTGTTTGTTTGTTTGTTTTTTGATTTTTGTTTTTTGTTTTTTTTTTTTTAATAAGCACTCCTTTTTTATTTGTTTTTGAGCTGGAGGAAGGGAAAAAGGGAAAAGAAGGAACTTGAAATTACTTTCTAGAGTAACCAGCATGGCTTTGAGAAGCTGGGGGCTGGGGTATAAGTGAAAGATGGGGAACTAACTGAAAGATGAGGTTAAAATCTAGGGAAGTACTTCTTTAGTTGTGCCTTTTACTGAAGACTTCTCTCCCTTCCTAAACTCCTGTCCTGTGGCAACATTAACACTTCTATTAGTGTAGAGCTTTTCTTTTTGTATAAGAATTGGTGTTTGTCTGGAAATTGTGCATCTCTTGCTTCTTTGCTTTGCATCCTGCACTGAGCTCTCCTGAGTCTGTGATCCCACCTCCTGTATGAGAGCCCCTGCTGCCATCCTGCTGCTGCTCTGAGAGCCAAAGGCCAGGACAGCAGAGCAGCGCTGGGAGAATTTTCAGCAGCATTTGTGTTTAAAGTTAAGACCTGATGAAGGAATTAAACTTTTATTTAAAAACCACGGCCTCTGCCTGTAAATACTCCTAAATATCTTAAGTGACATGAATCTTCTGAGTTGGGTCATTTTAAGGGTAGATAATTAAGTACTTTTATTTAGAAGGGACCTTGGAAGGTCATCTGGTTTAACCCTTGTGCATGTGGCCAGCTGTGAGGTTCAGCTTGGCTCTGCTCATATTGCATGGAAGGAAAAGCATGGGACCAAGCACTGAGTAATTCCTTTTGTCCATGTTTGATTTCCTGGACTTAATTGTTAGAGGTGGTAGTGCAGCTTCTCTAGTACTGTTCAGTTATGTATCTGAGCAGATTTGTTCACATAATGTTCAGGTAGGAGACGCTTGAATATTTTAACAAGTACAAAGGAAGAATTTGTAAGTGTCTCACACAAAGCTGATGATCAGAGACAGTAGGATTATGTCCTGAGGAGCACTTGTTCTGACTAAACCCTGATCCTTTCTCATTGTGTGTTGGAGATGGCAAAGTATGAAGTCAGAAGGATGAGATGGCAGGTCTAGAGAAAGGTCCTTTGCTTTACAAGTAGACCTCCAGACCTAGACTGAACCATGGCCCCAGGCAAACATTTGCTGAGGATCACAATTGTCATCCATCTGTTAAAATGTCTTGCAGTACTGGCCAGTGAATAAGTGAAAAAAATGGGTTTTTTTCCCCCAAATAGCAGGGTAGGTGCTGTGGTTCTTGTTAGGATTATGTAGGAGATTTCACCTTCCTTTGATAAAAGAACAGAGTTTTACAGCCATTTGTACACAGGAGACCATTGCTATTAGTGAGTATATAATGTTTTCTTAGTTACTTTAATGAAACCAGGGTTTTCGGCTGACTCCCTCTCCTTGAGGGAGAGGGCACAGACTTAATATGCTGTATGACATTGTAGCTCTTACAAAGGATGGGAGATACCTCCTTGGGAGAGTTCTCATACCTGTGTAAAGTTACACTGCTCTGACACCTTCAGATCAGAAGGGATGGAGACTTCACCAAAGTCTGAAGGTGAGCTGTGGGGTGTCTTAGGCTTTCCTCACAGCTGCCTGAGTTACTACTGTACAAAACAAGTTATTTCCCAGGAGAAAATCTCAACTGAGTCATTGCTGCGCTCCTGCAGCTTGAGGTCTGGAGGAGCAGAGTAGGGCTCCAGCAGCTCCCTCTGCCACAGGCAGAGCCAGAGTGTGGCTGCAGGTGTGAGGATGCTGGTATTGGTGCTGGTAGCCATCTCATGCCTGTCTGCCGCCTGTAAATTCATCAGAACAAGGAACACATCAATCACTAGTCCTGTCTCAGCCTCACCCACCTGCCTGGGTACTTGGAACTAATGCCCACGGGGGGGAGCTGGGCTTGCCAGGTGTGCCTTGCAGGTAGCAGGATGTGGCCACTGTTAAAGCCACAATGAGACACACCTCAAAATAATTTGCTGGCACCTCCCTCTTGCCTTACTGATGTAAGGAGGTCTCCTGGAGTCGGTGTTTCTGTGATTAAAAGAAAGCAGCACCTTGTCTTGCTGCTGTTGGGCAAGGGGAAAATGGTGTTAACAAGCCCTTTTGTGAACAGGAGGAATGAGCCCTCCTGTGAGACACAACAGCCCCAGTATGCTGCTGCCTTCCCCAGTATGTGCTCCTGCCCTGATGGACGTGAAGGATTGTGGCAGGAGGCTGGGGTGAAAATGGGAGAAGGTGCTGTCACCCTGTAGAATGGCTCAGGCTGGCAGCTGTCATGGTGGTGCCCTGCAGGCAGATGGGTCAGGAGGCTGAGAAAAACCTCTGATCAGGGAAAACTTCCTGCCTCCTTCCTGTAGAGGAGAATAAGGCATTCCTGGAAATGGTTATTGGGAGGCTCTATCAGCCCTGGCAGCCTTGTTCTGTGCAAGATTTAAAACCCATCTAAAATGGCTGGCAGTCAGTCTGTGCTATTTCAGGTCAGGGCTGGTTTTGCTTTCTGCCTATCTGTTTATGTCTCATTTCTTTTGTTATAAATTATTGAAAGCAGAAATGCCAAAAGACGTAAGAAAGAAGCTGGTTTTGCAGTTACAGGAGGCTTTGCTAATTTGTCGGGGAAAAGCTCTTGCTAGGATATAAGCTCCTTTCTTGTTCTTTGTACAAGATGGGTTTTAGCAGCTCCCCAGCAGCAGCCCCACCTCTCCCCTGCTGGCAGTGCACAGGGTTGGCTTTAAAGCTGCTCTGGCCGTGGTTTGTATGAGTCTGGTGGTGCCTGTGTGGCTTGAGGAAGGGGGAGCTCCCCTTCCCCTGCCTGCATGGCCACCGTGGTGGCTTTGTGCCCAGACAAAGACCCGGGGGTTCCAAAGTGCTGCAGCATCAGGAGATGCAGCGTATTGCCCAGGGGCTGTGCCTTGCTGGCGGGTACAGCTGATCTGCTGAGGGCTGGGGGGATGGTGGGCAGGCTTTTGGGTGCAGCTGGTGCTGGTGAGGGGCTGTGCACAGGCAGGGTGGGGTTCAGGTTCTTTTGCACTCGCTGCCTGCCAGGGACAAAAGCTACGTCAGACTGCAGCATCCACAAAGGAGAAGCATGTGGAGAACAGGCAAGCAAAGGGGGAAGCTGAGGGGAAGGTGAGCACAGCCAGCGAGTGAACACATGGTAAAACATTTGTCTGACAATTTGCATGAAGGCAAAAAGGATTTCCTGTATTCATTTTGAAACTGAATGGATGTTTTGGTTCTCAGTGGCTGTGCAGGAAAGATGAGCCTTTTCTCACTGGGGCTGGGCTGTGTGGTGCGGGCTCTGCAGGGTGGGTTTGAAGGATGCTCATGAAGGCAGCCCTGCCTGGGGCTGCACCACCAAGTCAGAGCTGCTCTGGGAGCAGCCTGGCCTGGAGCTGTGCCTGCAGCCTCTCCCTCCCTCCCTCAGACACAGGAACGGGAGGCTGCTTCTCATCCAGACTCCTCTTGGAGGAGCAACCTGGCCTTAGATCTTGGCCTTTGCCTTTTCAGCGTTTGCCAGCTCTTGGCGCTTCTTGAATTCAGAGCCCATATTCTGGCAGGAGTGAGAAGGTGCCTCAGGGTTTGCGGCAAAGGGCCACCTCCGGCCGTGACCTGCTGTTGCTGGATAGCACCAGTCCCTCCTGCCAAGACGGCAGTCGTCTCGCTAAAGAACACAAAGCAAGTGTTCCCTCCGGATTGCTGGGGATTTTCTCTGCAAAATCTCCAATAAGCCCTGAGCAAAACCCAGAGGTTGGCAGGCCAGGAGGAGGTGGAGGTGAGAGCTGCTGCAGCACAGCTGCTACCCTTGGTGCTCTAACAGGTTCCTGTTCACCATGGCACCAAGATCTCTGCAGAAGGGTTTTGCTAAGCCTCATCTGCAGTCAGGATACTTTTTCTTTTGCCTCCTCCCCTTCCCCTCATTCCCTTCAGCACCTACAGGACCCTCCTGGCCCTCTATCCCTCTCTATCCTGGTGGCCAGCATGCAAGTGCCCCCCAGAGTGCCACTGTCTTTCCTGCTGGGATCACATAGGCTGCCTGCACTGCCCCTTGGCTTTTTCCTACCAAAGGTCTTTCTTCCACTTGCACACCAGCCCATCTGCACAGTTTGGGCCGCTCCCCAGGCTTGCTGCTGCCAAGCAAAAGCCTGTGAGAATGCTCAGCTTCTTGTCCACCCGTGCTGCTTCTTTAGTGGCCAGAGACAGCGTAGACATGAGCTGGGCAGTGGCCAAGCAGCTCTCACAGGTGTGAGAACAGGGTGCTGGCTTTAGCCCAAGGCTAGCTTTGTTCAAGTTCTGCTTCAGCAGTGGGAGCATCCCTGGACACATACATGGGCCACAACTGCCGCCGTTGCTCTGGGGCACCCGCTTCTTGGAGCGGGGTTGAGGCTGGGACAGTGGCTTTGGAGCCGTCTGGTCACAAAGGGACCGGCCTGCTGGCCCTCACACCTGGCACCCGGGTGCGTGTGCGCACAGGAGGGGCAGTGGGAACCATGCCCGTAGGTGGGGGCAGCAGGAGCTGTGTGACGCCTGTCCGTGTGTGCTGAGGGCTGTGTGAGCCGTGTCCCCGGTGACCCCTCACTCAGCGTCTCCCTCCCCGCGTCCCTCAGGCCCCTCACGCTCGGTCCCGCTCGCGCCCCCGTCGCGCGGCACGGCGGGAACGGCCGCCCCCTGGCGGGCCACGCGCTTCCCGGCGGGCGGGCAGCCAATGGGCGCGCGGGCTGGGCGGCGGCCGGAGTATAAAAGGCTCCGCCCCGCGCGGCGCGCGCTCCAGACTCACCTGGACGCGCGGAGAGCGGGATCGGTACCGGCACCGGCACCAACCGCACATCGCATCCACTGCACATCGCGCCCTACAGCGCCGCAGGTACGGGCTGTGCCGCGGAGGGGGGCCCCGCGTAGCGCTGCTGCGAGCAGGGACTCGCCGAGGCGCTCCGGGGTGGGGGCTGCGGGCGCGGCGGGTCCCGGGGGGCCATGGCCGCCTGCTGCGGGGAGGGCTTCCCGGCGTGTGCGGGCACCGGGAGCCGCCCCGCTCGGCTGC
>NW_024528821.1:14442075-14481689 GCF_017590135.1 Pyrgilauda ruficollis | reverse complement strand
TCGGCTGCCCGGGCCCGGCGAGCGGCGCGGTGCCCGGGGCGGCGGCGCGCCCCGCCCTGCGCTATTGTCCGCGGCGGGGGCCGGGGGGGGCCGCGGCCGCCTTTGTCTTCCCGTCCCCCTCCTCGGCTGACTGCGGCGGGGGTCTCGCAGGCAAAATGTGCGACAAACCAGACCTCTCGGAGGTGGAGAAATTCGACAAGAAGAAGCTGAAGAAAACCAACACGGAGGAGAAGAACACGCTGCCCTCCAAGGAGAGTGAGTGCGGGGCCGGGGCTGGCGGGGCGGGAGGCACGAGCGGCGGGGCAGTGCCCTCGGGGCCGGGCTCACCGCCGGGGCACAGGGGCGGTTTGGGGCGGCCGGGCTCTGGCCCGGGGAAAGCCACGGACAGAGGTGTGTGCAGCCCGGGGAAGCGGGCACAGGCACTCGGAGAGGGCTGTTGTGCCAAACTGATCCCTCAGGGCATCACTTTCCTGCGGATAGACGCAGACAGGTGCCCGACTTGCTGCCACGCACACGTGTGGCTTGTCATTTTCTAATTTGACTGTTAAACCACCCCACCTGGGATCAAAGCACAAAACTGGCTACCAGGGCCTGAGTGAATCCTCTGAACCTTCTCCAGTTCGTGCTTCCACAAAAAAAAAAGGCACTAGAGACTAATGGGTCTCTATTCTCTTGCAGCTATTGAGCAGGAGAAGGAATGTGTGAAGTCTTCCTAGAGAGAGATTGCCTGGCAGGAAGAGCGACTACTCAATTTTTTTGCTTTGAAATGAATCATGTGGGTTTTTTTAAATTTACATCACGTACATGTATAGAAAACAGCTGTATCACCTAACACACTGTCCCACTTTGCTGGCAGCTTTGGCAGGTGGGGGGACAAAGCGTGGTCCTCTCAGTCCATCAGTAGCCTGACCTGATGCCATCTCTGCTGCTTCAGCTGCCTCCTGTGACAGCACTGATCTTGCTCTGATGCAGTGGGGAGATGAGCAAGGGCTGTGGAGGCTTCTGGGCATGGACCCCTTCTGCCTGGGGGAGTGGGGAACCTTTCTGGCCTCACCTCCAGCCTGGGTCTGTCTTGCATATTCTTCACTGACAGTGTTCTGTAGCCTCACTCACAGTTTTTTTGTCTTCCTTGGGGAAAAATGAGAAGTTTATTATAAAATAAAAAATTGTAATGATCTACCTACGGCTCGTGGCTTCTTCCCTGACAAAGGTTGTGGCTGTAGCTTGGCTTGCCCATGGAGGGTGGGGAGGTGTGCCTGGTGCTGCAGCAGTTGCTGGTTCAGTGTTGCTCAGAGGTCGATGTGGGATGGTTCCCTGCAGGGTGAATCCAGCTTGGTGTTTGGGATTCGGTTCCTGGGGGAACTGGGAGCATTGCTGGCACGGTCCACTGTGCTCCACCACTATTGTGGTTTCTTGGTGCATCTAAAAGCAGAGGGTCTTGCTGCCTATGTGAGGGCTGAGCCTTCTGTCTTGGAAAACTTTGTGTCCCCTGCCTAAAACCTTGAGGAGCTGGGCTGGTGCCTTGTCAGCATGGCTGGAGATGCTGGCCTGGGTCTGCTGGTGTGGTGGCCAGGCCAGCTCTGCCCACCCAGTTCTTGGAGCACAGATCTCCCATCACTGCATGGCACTGCCCTTCTGTTCCCCTTGAGCCAACCTCCACCCCTGCCCTTGACTGAAGGTGATTTTTCAGCCCTGTAAGGATGGGTTTGAATGCAGTAAATCCCTTGGGTACTCTCTGGGCTGATCCCAGCCCTGCCTTGCAGGGGTGGAGATCCCCTGGGTCCTGCAGTTGGCTTCCAGCACACTGTGGGTGAGCTCTGACAGTGCCCCCAGGTTTATGCTGAGGCTTCCTGGCTACTGCCAGGACTTCCTCACCTCCACCTGGCCTGCAGGGTCACTGAACACACCAGCCCACTTACAGAGGAGGTGGAAGTAGACTAGCCAAAACTTGCCAGCTGACAATTTTGGTCAGTGTTCCCGAGGATCCTGGTCAGCTGGGGACAAACACGGGGCTGTTGCGCCTGTCTGGACATGGTGCCTATCTATGTGCCTGGTGCCTACACCCACACTGCCTGCCAAGGACTGCAAATAACACTGCCACTGTGATTGCCACTGCCTCCACCCCTTAAAAAGCAGAATTGAAAGAGCTGCAGGTAAGAGTTTGGTGTTTGTGCACTGTTGGGGCAGCGTGTGGGATTTTCCATGGGGTGAGGGGAGCAATGCAGAGGCCCAGCTGGGGCTGCTGCTCTGTTGGGCTGAGCACTGGGAAGGATGGCTGTGCCCCTTCAGCACGCTGATGTCCCCAGGACAGAACCCTATTCTGGACATGGGAATCTTTTCCCAGTGCCAACAATCAGGGTGGTTTGTCAGGGTGACGATGTGTCCCTGCTCAGGGGTGGTTTTTCTTATGGAGCAGAGGCACGCAGGTAAAGCCAGCCTGAACCTTTTTCCCCATCCCTGAGAGCCAGAGGCTGAGTTGAACCAAGTGAAGCTTTTGGGATGGAAACACAAAGTGGCAGGGCTGATCTCCCCTCCTCAGTTCCACTTTTGGGGTAGGGAGGTCCCAGTGGCTGCCCAGAGCACCTTGGCTGCTCCTGGCACCACCCCAGTGCCTCTCCCTACGACATGCTGCAACAGGCCCCTCTGTGGGCATGGAAAAGCACCAGGGTACTTATCTCTCCCTGAGTCACATGGACGTCTGCAAGGCCACAGCAGGAGTGTCCCCTCCCTGGCACTGCTGTGCTCACAATAACTTCCCCCTCACCCTGTGCTGTGCACACAGGCAGCAGAGCCTGCCAGGGGTTCTGGGCACCCCAGTCCCCAGTTTGCCAGCCAGGGCTAGGGCTGTGGGTTGCTCCACATGGCAGGGTGGCTGGTGCCAGAAGCTGGCAGAGCTCCAGCATTGACCTTGAGCCTGGAGAAGCAGCCCATGGCACACCCATGCATCCTGGGGAGCCGTAGACGTGTTGATGCATCTGGGTTTGGGTCGCTTTTTCACTGCAGCCAACCCCAGCATGTAGCAATACAGATTTAGACATGGGGTTAAGTGCTGGCACAGCCAGGTCTGTACCCCAAGGAAGTCATCCCAGAGGCTGGTAGTCCCAGCCTGGACCCAGGGACATCAGCTGGAGCTGGGAGCAGCTCCCCAGCAAACACATCTCTGTGTTTTGTGGCCAATATCCTGTGTTCACCTAAAGTGAGGGCAGTCCAGGCACTTTTCCCAACCACATCCCTGCCAGAATGGTGCACAGGAAGTACCAGAACACATTGCCTAAATGCCCTGTCCTCAAGACTGAGGGTAAAGAGTTACCTGTTTTGCTAACTGGTGTCCAAAATGTCCCTGTTGCCAGCAGAGCATGAGCCACTAAGGGGAGAACCATTACAAAAAAGCCTTTTCCATCAGCATGTTCCTTCCCTACTCCAGACCTCCACCTTTTCACCCTGGCACACATGGGCCCACAGCTGCCAGCGCTGTGGGAGGCCAGGACACCTGCCAGACTGATGTCCCCTGGAAATGTGGTGGCTTGAGCAGCATGGACTGCCCCAGCAGGCACCCACACACAGAGGGTGACATTCCAGGAGCTGGGCCTTCCTGGCAGGGTTCTATGACCCTTCCCTTGCTGGGCACCAGGTGAGTCCCTCATGTCAGCCCCCCTTGGCAGTGCCAGGAGAATATAATCCATGCCTCTCCCATGCAGGGCCCATCCTGCTGCTTTGGGGAGGTTTCCTCCCATGCTCAATGAGATGGTGAGCTGTGGCCTCACTGCAGAGGAGGGAGGAGGAGGCTGAGTCACCATCAGGAGGAATTTGGGCAAATACCTGGTAACCAGCAGCATGAGGTGAATTCAGATCAGGGCTTGTGGCTGCGATGGGTGTCTGTCCCTGCCACTGCTCCATCCTCTCTGACTCAGGAGAAGATTTAGCCCAACACACACATGTGGAGGATCATAACCCCATCTCTGGCAGGAGGTGCCTGAGTCAGCCTGTGCATTGCCCTGTACTGGGCTCCCCTGTGCCCCACGGCTCCCTGCCAGTCTGTGGCACCTTCCTGATGTCCTGCACAACTCACCCAGGGCAAGGGAGCCTTTTGGACTCTGGCAGCCAGGGTTTTCCATTTGTCACTCGCCATCTGGCAGCTCCCAGAACTGCAGCAGAAAGTGGTGAGAGCCAAGATCAGTCAGTGATCAAGGCCTAAAGCAGCTCCTGGATGGCAGGAAATTGTCAACCTCAGCCTGAACTGCGGATGGTCCGAGCAAACCTCCTTTAAGGTAAGTGTTTGGAACCAGAGCAAACAGGATAAGGTGAAGCCAGGCTGCACAGACAGGTGAATGCTGCAGCTCCCCAATGGGTGGATCCTGCCCACCCCCACCTCCCTGTTCCCTGCATCCCCGGGGAAAACATGTCACCACCTCTGTGTCACTTGGGTTGGCCTTTTCCTGCCAGGTCTCTGCTTCCTGCACAGACACATTGCCAAGCACAGAGCTCAAACCACCCCATAGTGGCTGAGGTTGAGAGGGGAACAAGGGGCAGCAAGCATGAGCTGCCAGGGAAAACCTCTGCTGGGACTGCTTGGGGAGGATCTGTACATGGGGATAGTTAAAGAGGAAAGCACGTGGCTGTAAAAGAGGAAGGCAAAAGAGAAGGAGCAATAGTGGGGAAATGAAAGTGTTGTGCGGGCTAGTGACCACAGTCCTTTGGCAAAGAAGTTGATAGTAGGCTACCACGATGTGTGAGAGTTGTGTGTGATGGGGCCACTTGGTGACCTGGGAAGGATGGACAGACAAGCTGTCCCCATCCTGTGGTGGGAAGGAGCACAAGAAGAACTCCCATGTGCTGAAGAACTCCCATGGCCATGGGGAGGGAAAGCCGCTGTCCCTTTGCACCCACAAAGGCACCCACACAGTGAGCCAGAAACCCTTGGACACCTGCGCTGGGAAACTGGCCTGTGGGCTGCACACACTCAGCACAACACAACACCTTCCCCGGCAGTGCAAACGTTATTGCTGCTCTTGAAATAATACCCTGGAGGTCAGGTTTACCAGCAGGAGCTTACTCATTCCCTGCCAAGGAGGGCTCAGCATGAGTAGTGGTGAACCGGGAGCACGCAGAGCTTCCTGCTCAGGACCAGGCTCCTGCCAGCACCTGGCTCTAGACAAAGCCGGGCAGTCACGCTCGGAGCGCCCCTGCAGCTCCCGCATTTGCGCTGCCCGCACCTGCCGGGGCTGTCGCGGCCCGGGGCGCAGGTGGGAGCGGCCGGGCTGCGTGCCTCGGCCGGGGACACGCGCGGCTGGCGCCGGGGATGCCGAGCCCTTCGGGGGCTCCCAGCCCGCTCCTGACAGCGGCCGGAGCTCAGTGCTCTCTTCTGGCCGCCCCGGCTGCATTCTACAGATTCCCGCGGGCCGGAGGGGCCGTGCCCGGGGCTGCGGCAGCATGTGCTCCTGCGGGAACGCGGCTCCGGTGTCTGCGGCAGCGCCCGCACTTGCGCCCGAGCCGGGGCAGCTGACGGAGCAGAGGAGCGCTTTATTTTAGGAAGCAGCTGGCTCACACAGGAGACATTGTTTATCATCTTTCTTGCCTCTGGTGTTTTATTACAAAGGATTATGGCATGAAAAGCCATTTTGTTCCCCGGTTCCCGATGCACAGACCCCTCTCCATGATTTATTCCTCTCCACAGGCAACAGCTGGGGTATGACATCCCAGGAAGCGGAGGGGGAAATAAGGTGGGGGCTCAAACCCATGGCAGTGATGGCAGCAGGGATGCACCCAATGCCCAAGTCATGGCACAGCTGGAAGGAGTTTTCCAGGAGTGCCTGAGGCCGCTCATACACCTTTATGATGTGAGGAGTGGGTGAGGAAATGTCACCTCACTCTGTCTGGCCAGTGAAGAGATCAGTGTTCTCTGCCGGGACACTGCTATCCCCAAGCCTGTGTCCCCCACATGCCTCCTGTGGCATCACAGCCCCAAACCTGCCTGGATAAACCTGTACGGGAATCTCTTGCTGCCCACAGGGAACCTGGGGCCAGGCTGGGCACAGCATGGTGCAGGGTACGAGCTCAGCAGCAGAGTGGGTGGGATGCAGGGTACAAACCGAGGGTCAGCTTGGGAATATGATCATTTGCACTCCCCCCCAGAATCACTTTCAGGCAGGGCAGAGGCACCTCCAGAGCCGCAGTAGGAGCAGCTTCTCTCCTTCCCTCTGTCCAGGCACTTTCCTTTGCAATCAACAGCCGGAATACCATGTGCCCCCTGTCCCCCTCCTCTGCCCCTGCTGCCGTGTCCCTTTCCTGTGGGTCCCAGAGCAGAGTCCGTGGCAGCACAGGCTGAACTCCCCCCTGCCCAGCCTGGCAGACTCCTCTGTAGTTTTCCAGGAACCAGCTCCAGAGCCATAGGCAGTAGATATGCGTGTTGCAACAGATGCCTTGTGCAGTTTGCCAAAGGCCCACCCTGTCTGTGCACCTACATCAGGGCAGAACTATGTCTGGTGCTGCCTCCTATGGTGATACCTGCTCTGTCACCCTGTCATCTAACATGTCCCTAAAAACCAGCCAAGGGGTTCTTGGGAAGAGCAGGGGATGGGCGGGGAGGTGAGGGCAGTGGTGCGTGGCTCAGCCACTGCCAGGCCTGCGGTTGCACGGAAGCTGGGACAAGCCCCTGCCTGCAGTGTTGTGTCTGAGAGGCAGCTCTGCAGCCCAGGCATCTCCCCCTCCCTGCTGCCTCAGACCAGCTCACAAAAACAAGATAGGTCACTTTTTTAGGGCAGGTTGAGCTGTGTGGGGTAGAGGGGGATGAATCATGGAGTCTTCCCCAGCTTTGCTCCACCTATGGAGCTCCTTCCTGGGGAGATAAATGAATGATGTACCTGACAACTTGCTCAGAGCTGTAGGCTCAGGGCAAATGGGGTGGCTAAGGCTAGGGTGGCAAGACTGCTCAGGAGGTTCCTGTGCTGGAAATTGTTCCAGAGCAGATGCCACAGGCTGGAGCTGCTGCTGGGTACACGTCTTGGAGAAGCAGCTGCAGAGCCGTGCACCGGGGCTGGAACAAAAGCAGAGCCCCAAGCCCCAGCTGCAGCACGGGACGTGTGATGAATTAATCGAGGCATGAGCTAGCAGCATTGTGTGACCACAGGCTGGCAGGGGGTCGAAGCTGGATCAGGGCTCCTCACCTTGGCACCAGCTTCCTGTTGTTTGCCCTAACTCCCAGAGCTGGCAGTGAGAGCCAAGGCAGCCGTACAATTGCTGCAGCCTCTCTGGGCAGGGATGCAGCTGAGCCAGGGGAGTAAAACCTCTCATGCTGAAGGAGCCCTGTGCCCTGAAGAGTCCCTGCCCCAGTGCAACCCCCTGGTACTGCTCGCCCAGCACATGGCTCCTGGGCCATGTCCCCATCTCCAGACAAATCCCCCTGCTGCCCAGGACCCACAGGCGAGGTCCCCTCCTGGCCATGGGGCCAGGGCAGCACTGCTCTCAGCAGCACAAGGTCATGCCCAGATAAGCCCATTCCTTAACTTGTGCTAAGTGTGCTTTAGCCATAGTAGTTACTAAGCAGGCAGCTCCTGTTGGGTCACAGAGTTTGTTGGCTGCATTTCTTATCTCTTTACTTTGCTGGGCTTTGGGAACATGTTAGTACAAACCATGGCTCTGTGCTTTGCCCTGGCACTGATGGCCTTGTTCTGCTGGGGGAGCTGCCTTGTGGAGAGGCTCAGGGAATACATCTCCCTCTCCTTACTCAGGACTGATGTGGGTGGCTTTATTGTGCAGGCTCAAGAGGTCCCTGCTCACCCTTACACGGGCTGTTTAAAACTACTAGTTAACAACTGGGAGTTTGTGGCAGCAATTTACAGTCTCTGCAGGTAGCTCCTCTCCCTGTATAGATGTCTTGTGAGGGCAAGACATCTATACAGGGAAGATCTTGTGAACTACTCAGGAAAGTGGACCAGCACAGATGAAGGCATCCAGCACCTGAGAGAATTAAATAATGCTGGAGGTCACCTACAGTGATCTAGACAATGATGATGTCTCCAGAGATGCAGAAGGTGTTCAGTGCACAGAAGCTGTGTGAAGGAAGATGATTCAGTGTGCCTCAGTGTCATTCTGGCAGCTTGGCAGCAATGTATTACCCAGGTATGAAAACACCAGCTTTGAAGAAAACACCTTCTTGGCTCCAGAACTTTGACGAAATATCTGTCCCTCCTCATGCCTATAAGCCAGTGCCTTGGCTGTGAGGAGCACCCAAGAAGTCAGTCCCCTCCTACCCTGCTCAGTGGGAGAGTGAGCCCCAAATACATGTGCTGTACTCTGTTTCTTCTTGCCTGAGCAGGGGAGGACAACAAGCAGTGGGATGGTGAACTCAGCTTTAAGCAGAAAGCCCACGTATGAGACATGAGAGGGAAGAGAGCTGTTAAGAGGAGGAAATCCCAAGAAGGCTGCCAATATAATTGCTGTAGAGACACAAGAAGGCTTTGCCTTCTTGTACTCTGCATTATGGTGCAGAGTACGAGCTCAGCACAGTGCTCAGCAGAGTAGGATGCTTAAGCCCTACTTCCTCAAAAGCCACTGGACATCACCTGCTGATGGGAAGTAGAGAATAAATTCTTTGCTTTCCTTAGCTTCTGCATGCAGCTTTTGCTTTATTAATCTGCCTTTATCTTGACCCACAAGTTCTTTTCCATCTAACTTTCTCCCTGCCCTATCTGCTGAGGAAGGGAGTGCTAGAGCAGCTTGGTGGGTAACTGGTGTCCACCACAGATGCCAAACAGGTTGTTATCCAGCGCAGCAAGACAACCAGACTGCACAGCCATTGGGAGCCAAATCAGACCAGGCACATCCCTGCTCAGGTAGACAAGTGACTCCACCAGCTGCCAGCACCCACAGATTACCCTGGAGGTACACAGGGTACCTTGAGCTCGAGCATGGTCAG
Source organism: Pyrgilauda ruficollis (assembly GCF_017590135.1). Lineage (NCBI taxonomy): Eukaryota > Metazoa > Chordata > Aves > Passeriformes > Passeridae > Pyrgilauda > Pyrgilauda ruficollis. The sequence continues at coordinate 14,472,775 of NW_024528821.1, read as the reverse complement.
CTGGGGTCACTGGCCATGTGGCATCTTTGGCTGAGCTGCAGGGATGTGCTGCCCTCCCTAAACCCTCCCCTGAGGATTAGGTGTCTGCCAGGCCTGACAGGGGTGGTGCAGGAAGGCAGAGCATGGCACAGTGCTGCAGCAGAGCATCATGCCTCTGCTGCCTTGGCAGGATCTGCCGTGGTGGCCCTTTCTTGTTCATAATCAAGGCTCACCCCTTACATGTTAAATTAGATCCCTAATCAATAAATACTGCCAAATAACAAGATTGCATGGCTGCCAGGAAAAGGGAACTTGGCAGGGGCAAGTGTGCCATGCTCAGAGGCTCACTCCAGCAATGCATGGTCCTGACAGAGCCGGCATGGGGATCTGGACTGGTTTGGAGGGATCTCCCAGTGGGTGGTGCAGGCTGCATCTGTCACTGGTACCAGCAGCATCCTGCACTTCTGTCCTGGAGCTGCTGTGTACAGTGGTGCCCCAGATGCACGCCCCTGGAGCTCCCACATTTTCCCCAGACTGCCCTGGTCCCCTACTGCCAACAGCCTCGACCTTGGACCCTTGTTCTGCCCTCCCCCTCCTCACCCTGCTAGGCTTTCCTTGTTCCCCATCTCTTCTGACAGATCACTGAGGCCAGTATTAATATAATCCCTGGCTTAATTTAAATCCTCCTCCCATCTCATGCTTTCCCGGGGGGAGAAGGGAATTGATGCACTTTTGTGGCACCCACTCAGCCCTGGAGCTGACACATGATCCAGATGGCCAAAAGCCCTGGATGTCCATACCAGAGGTCCCTGCTCTTCCCCCCTGGAGAAGGTGCCCAAGGCATGTTGCAGCCCCAGTGAGATGTGTCCCCAAGTTTCAAAGGTGTCTTTTGGTGAGCACCAGGCACTATTAGGAAGAAGAGTTGATGATGCCAACCACAGGGGAACACACAAGTGGCTGCTGCTCCCCAAAACTCCTCTGCGGCCACTTGCGGGTCTGGTTTCCCTCTCCCCCTGCTCTCACAGTCTGGGCAAGGCTGGCCACAATTCTCCCCTTCAAAGTAATGTTTGTATTAGCTGTTCTTCCCCGGAAACCTCCTTAAAGATATTCTCGCTCCTGGACCCGTGGGCGATTGTGAGGGTGGGGGAGTCTTGTTCTTTCGGGCAGCTGTCACTGAAGTGACAAAGTGGGGACGGGGGGACAATGAGAGCAGTGACAGAGGCAGGCAGAGAGGGGCACAGGCAGGACTGTGAGGGGAGTGACAGGGAAGGGCGGTGAGGGGCTGCGGTGCGACATGTGGGACTGTGAGGAGACAGGAGACCGGGGAGTGACAGGGACTGGCATTAAGGAGGCTGCGGGGGGCAGGGAACATGCGGGGACTGTGAGGAGAGTGACAGAGGGGACTGTGAGGGGACTGCCGGGGGCGAGCACTGCGGGGCTGTCGGCCACAGTGGGGACATGCAGGGACTGCGGAGGGGAGTGACGGGGGGTACCGTGAGTGGCACAGGGGGACACGAAGGGGACGGGACATCGAGGGGTGACAGGGGAGGCAGCGAGAGGGCACAGGTGGGACTGTGAGAGGGGAGTGTGAGGGGCTGAGGAGGCAGAGGGGGGACATGCGGGACCGTGAGGGGAGTGACGGAGGGACTGTAAGGGGGCTGAGGAGGCACAAGGGGGACATGCGGGACCGTGAGGAGGCTGAGGAGGCACAGGGGGGACATGCAGGGCCATGAGGGGGCCGAGGAAGCACAAGGAGGACATTCAAAGCCGTGAGGAGAGTGACCGCGGGACGCTGCGGGGCGGGTCCTGCCGGCCGAGGGCGGGCCGTGCCGGCCGGCGGGAGGCGCGTGCGCGGCGCAGGCGCGGGGCTGAGCGGCACCTGCGCCCCGCGGGCCGGGCGGCGGCGGCGGCCGGAGGGCGGTGAGGGTGAGGTAAGGGCGGGCCCGGCGCCGCCGCCCCTGGCCCGGGCACCTGCGGAGGGCGGGGGGCTGGAGAGCCGTCCCTCTACCGCGGCCCGTGCCGAGGGAGCCTCTCGCGGCTGCCGCTCCTCGGCTGCGGGCTCCTCCCTGGCCGCTCCCGTGGGGCGGGATGGCACCCGCCGGAGGGTCTCGCCTCCGCCGCGCCGGGGCCTGGGGAGCAGGGGGGAGTCGGACCCGGCGTGCCCACCCCGCTGTTGGTACCTGCACACAGGTGCTGGCGGCCTGCGAGAGCGGGTCGGCCCTGCTGCAGTGGGGTTCAGCCTCCGGAATAGGTCGCAACGGGACCAGCGATGTCAAGGCTGTGTCACGGCTGCCGGCAGCGTGCTGACCTGAGCCCTCTTCTGAGTCCTGCAGGCTCTGCAGCAGCCCGACATAACCTATTAGTCATTTTTTTAAAAGAGTCACTTGCTAACAGAGCATTTCTAAACAGAAATTCTGCTCGGGGCTGATGGCCTGTGCCAGGAGGGGCTTTGGTGGCAGTGACTGTCTTAGACATCCCTCAGGAAGGTTTGGAAAGGAACAAGGGTGTTGAACAGCTCACCTGCTCATGGGGCAGGATTTCCCCTAAGCCATGGGCCCTGGGGACCTGTGCTGCAGTTCCTGTTTGTCTCTTCTGACATTTGCATTTTAGTCTTTGCTTTAGAAATACTGGGTCACACACTGCTCCTCAAATAGCCCATCAGATTAGCTCAGCTGGACTTGGTTTGAGGTGTTTCTGTGCAGGGAAGTGAAATTCGTGAGCCTTTTGTGCAGAAAGTGTAGAAACTCACTTAAAGCAGAAGTTTCTGCTTTTGGCTTTGCGGTAGCACTGTTTGAAAGGGCTGCAAAAAGAGCAGAATCAAGGCTGAACAGGACCCCCGAGGTTAAGGCAGAAAGCAGGGTACGGCCTGGAAGGAGCAGGAGTGCTGATCTGAGCAGTGCCACACACTCCTGCTTCAGTGGGTTGGAGATGTCATCACTAAGCAGCACTACTCATCCACACCCTTCCCAGGAATGTTGGTAGCAGGTGCAAGCAAGCTCCTTGTCTTTTCATCCCAGGCTGTTCCCTGCTGTCTCACTTTCCTGGTTAGTAGATTCAGTTGTGTGTTCAACCCTCTAATCAGATTCCAGGGTGTGTGAGTAGGCAGGGCAAGCAGATCAGAGTTGTTATCATCCCCTGGATTGAGGGGAGACACAGGTTGCACAGCCTGTGCTCTCATGTCAGAGCTCCTTCAGTTTGTTCTGTTCTTACCTGGGGTTCAGCATGCCCATTGTACTGGCTCTGCCCTGGCCAGAAATGGGCTCTGTTCCATTTCACTCAGGGCAAGGGAAACTGTTCAGTGCTTTGTTCTTGCTGTTTTACTCCAGCCATCAGTACTGCACGTGCAGGTTCCTAGAGCTCTGCTGTTGTCCTTCCATCCTCAGTCAGCATCACAAACTGAAAGAGAACAAAGGCAGCTCTGGTAACCTTGATGACTGATGTTTGTTTTTTAGTGACTGAAACACTGGAGGAAGGTGTTCCCTGGACAGTCCTGGAGACAGAGCAGGTACAGTACAACAGCCCAACAAACCTCTTATTTCATGTCAGGCCTTTACCCTAGCCTGCAGAGTGTCCCTGGGAGGGGGAGCATGCATTGGCACTTGGCCTTGAGGGTGCTGACTAAGGAACCTGTGGTGTCTGGGTTGTTGCAATGTGAACCTGCAGCTGAGCCTGAGCAAACTGGGCTGTGGCAGGCCCTGCCAGCAAAGAGCAGCTGGTCCTGTGCCTGGGAAACCCCTTCCGAGCCACAGAGATCACGCGCAGCTGCGCTGGCAAGGTGAGTCAGCATCCTCAGGGTGATTAAGAACTGGCTTGACAAATTACTTGTATTGGTATTAGACCTGCACATCTATTGCATCCTTCCAGTAGAGCAAGTCAGAGAGGAGAAATTATTTAGCTGGTGATGGTACAGTGGAAAGGAAGGCCTGGTGATGGTTGTCCCTGGTGATTTTGCTGTTTCTGTGATAGCCTCACAGGATGCAGGCCCGGAGAGATGTTTTAAGTAGTGATGATGTGTTTGGAAAAACTGGACAAGCTTTGTGATACAGAGTTTTTACCAAAAGTAGTGTAATTGATACTAAACTCTCAACAGTTGTTTTTGCCTTGCACTTAAGGGGTCATGTGCTGCATCCATTTTGGACCTGTTGGAGGACTTGAGTGCCTGAAAGTTTGTCCAGTTCCTAGCTCTAAACTCTTTAATAAGAGAGATTAGGATGGTAAGATCTCTCTAAAAACAGACATCACCTCCTATATACAAAACTTCAGAAATGGGGATGGAAATACCATATTCTGTTCTTCTGCAGAACCCACAAGACAAATGGCTGTTTTGTACTATTTCTGAACGCTGCAGATTGCCTTGGTACCCTGCCCCTCCGTCCTGCTGCAATGAGTGGCAAGTCCTTGCTCCTAAAGGTCATTCTCCTTGGAGATGGTGGAGTTGGGAAGAGCTCCCTCATGAATCGGTACGTCACCAACAAGTTTGACTCGCAGGCGTTCCACACCATTGGGGTGGAGTTCTTGAACCGGGACCTGGAGGTGGACGGGCGATTTGTGACCCTCCAGATTTGGGACACTGCGGGGCAGGAGAGGTTCAAGAGCCTGCGGACGCCCTTTTACCGGGGAGCAGACTGCTGCCTGCTGACCTTCAGCGTGGATGACAGGCAGAGCTTTGAGAACCTCAGTAACTGGCAGAAGGAGTTTATCTATTATGCTGATGTGAAGGACCCTGAGCACTTCCCATTTGTAGTCCTGGGCAACAAGATAGACAAACTGGAGAGACAGGTGAGCACAGAGGAGGCCCGGGCGTGGTGCATGGAAAACGGTAACTATCCGTACCTGGAGACTAGTGCCAAGGATGACACCAACGTAACAGTGGCCTTTGAGGAAGCCGTGCGACAGGTGCTGGCGGTGGAGGAGCAGCTGGAGCACTGCATGCTGGGCCACACCATTGACCTGAACTCCAGCTCCAAATCGGGCTCATCCTGTTGCTGAGAGTGGCTGCTGCTTTGGGAGCGGCACTCGAGCCAGCGGCTGGATCAAACACACCTGGGCAGCCCTGGGCCACTCTGAGGAGAGTGGCCACAAGGACAAGAGGTGGTTTGCTCACTGGGGAGCTGCAGCCTCACCATCTGAATCCTGCCTGGAGTTTTCGGGCACAGAGCATGTTATCTGCAGGAGGGAGCTGTTAACAGAGCATGTGAGCATAGTCTTGCTTTCATCTCTGCCTGTTTTAGCAGGTTTTAAAGGGTTGAGTTAAAGCCCTTTAAATTCCCTAAAGACAATAGGGATTGGTTCTCTACCAAGAACTGCCTGCAGAGCAAAGCTGAGAGCATCCTAGACACTGAAGTATTTTAGTCCTGAAATTAAAAAAAAATACTAGACCCACTCATAACCATACTGCCAAAGGAAATCCCACTCGACATACTGAACAAAACCTGTCATAAAGACTCTGGCCCATGTGAGAAAGCCAAATACTGGAGTGGCTGGGATGCGTGTCTGTTGTTTGGGATAAGTGCGTTGTGTCCTGAGGCTGAATTATGATGAAAATTGTTAGAGTTCTGACGTAAAGCCACATATGAAGGAGAGATGGGCCTGTGTTTGAATGTGACAGTATTGTTTCTTCATAGCTGCCTATTTCTGGTCTGTTTTTCCTCACCTCTAACTTTGTCTTGTGTGAGTGTTATTTTTTGGAGAGACTGTCTGCTTGTTGTTTAATACATGTTTCCTTGTCTCTTGTGGAAGCTCAGCCTTGAAGCCCTGGGTGAAAACACTGATGTGGACGCTCACTGGGTCATGTCAAAGGGTTACTCAGGAGATCTGGAGTGTGACACTTCAGCTGGTTTCTGTCACAAGTAATCACTGTGTTCTCTAGCAGACCAGATGGCAGGTGGGTGGGCTGTCTCCTAGGTGTGCAGGTGGCTGGGGGTCTCATGCGTGGTCAGCTGTTAAACCCACTCGCTGTCTGGGACCAGTGACCCCTGTGCCTCATTAGTGGCACAGCCACGCCTTCAGTTGCTCCAGCGTGGATGTTCCCATGTGAATGCTGCAGCATGGAGCCATTCAGCTGCTGTGTCAGGCACGGTGCTGCAGGCACAGTTAGCCCTGCCATCAGCCTGGCCCTCAATCCCTCATAGGAAAAATCCAGGATGCTTTATCTGTAATTCCTGTGACAGACTGGTCAAGTGTCTGCTGGGTTAACTGACTGCTGTGTTCAGTCCAGTGGGATAAAGCTGCACCGCTTTCTCTGTTCAAGGTGGCTGAAAAATGGGCATGGGGGGCCCAAGGAGCCTTCTAGAAGGGATGCCAGGCTTTGCTCCCATCTCCTGCCCTCTGCTAGGTGTTAGTCCCAGGCTGGCTGTGTAGCGGAGATGAGCTTGCTGACTGCTGTCTTTGCCATTCAAACCTCGTGCCCTGCAACCTCCCGTGCAAGCATTTGGCCAAAGCTGTGGCTGCCCACAGGCACGTAGGAGCCTGCCCCGAGCACGTATCCACTGGCTGCCGGGTGATTCCCACTGTGATCAGCTGCTGGGTGGTGAATTTTATAGCTCAAATCAAGCAACCCTCCCTTAAGCTGTGCTTTAGAGCAGGGCAGTCTCTGCCCTGTGCTGGCAGCTTGTCCCCATCAAGGCACAGTCTCTGAGCATGCAGAGCATGAGCATTTTCCCCCATTTCTTCTGGGGTAACCCAGGGAGATCTTGCCCTTGTCTGCAGGGCAACCGTGTGTGGAAAGGACTGGAGTATTAATGCTTTAGGGGGATCTAATTTCTAAACAGGCCTGAACAGTTGTATTCATAGGGAGTGAATGCTATTTAGGCAGCTCCCTGAAGGAGAAGATTCTGCCTCTGTAGGTGAAAGAGATTTTTGCAGGATGTTATTGTTACTGTTTATTTAACTGTGTCTGACCTCCTGAGGCCTCTGGATTTTTCTTCATTAGCACTGCTTGATATTTCCTTCAAGGTCCCAGGCTCTGTGACCTGTGGTTCCAGGTTCCATCCCTGAACAGGCTCATTCCCTGGAGCTGGTTTGTGCAGGGGCTCAGGGTGAGAACAGACTCAAGTCCCTGTATGCTGGCCCCCCGGCAGGGGAGCTGCTGAGGGAGCTCCCTGCAGGTGAAACCGCCACTTTCCCATGGATCTCCTGGGACCTGTGTGAGGACTGGCACCTCCTACGGAAGAGGGCAGAGATTCAGCATGCCACGGTGCAGGAGGCACATGTGCAGCTGTTTGCAGCACCCTGGTAGCTAAAGCTCAAGAGCCTTGTTGTGCACGTGTTACACAGCACCTTTTATTTCTAACAGACATTGGATCATTGACTTTTTTTATATTAAACCCCCCTTATTATACTAGGCTTACATGTTTGTTTGGTTTTTTTTAAGGTAGAGTATAATATATTTCAGTTGTTTAATTTATTTTAAACGAAACGCACAATTCCCAAAGGAGCCAGGATTTTGAACTCTGTTGCAAGGTCAGTGCCAACAGCCATCCCTTCCCGTGTCCCCCTGTGCTGCTGCGGTTGTTGCTATTGCTACAGAACTGGAATTGTAAAACCAAGATTCTACCTTTATTTAAGCAAATAAAACATGGATGTATTCAAGTGAGTTTGGGAAGTGGCTGCCTTCTTGGTTTATCAATGTCAGTTTTTGTTCTTCTGAGGACTGGTTAGTTACAGCATTGGCAGAGAGAAGTTGCTAAGGGATCAGAGGGATATTCCTTCATGTACCTACCTGGACCAGGAGCTGAAGGATCAGAACTCAACAGCTGAATCCAGTGAGCGGTTTTGGCTTTTCAAGAGAATCAGAAAACAGTTTCAGAACAGAAATATTCCACATGGCTTCCTTCTGTCACTACATCTTAAATTCTCAGCCTGGGCTCTCAGCAGCAAGTCCAGTACTTTCCTGTGAATTCTTCCGGTGATCTTGGAACTGGTTCCTCGGGCTCCAGGGGGTTTTAGCCAGGCATGATTTCCATAGGATGCTGAGAAGGAAATCGGCATATGGGGACTGTTCTCTTTCACTGTCCTGCCAGGATGGCTGCTTATTTTGGGAGACTTTCTCTGTGTTTGCAGAGCCTGCTGTTTCTTTTGGCAGAACGTTTTAGTTTATTTTCCTCCCTGGTCTGCTTGCACTATGCGTGATTCCAGGAGGCAGCATAGGGTTCAAAGTCCTTGGAAACCATGCATTTTAAATGTGGGCTGGAGTGTCTGGGGTCCTCCAACTACTTCAACTATTCAAAAGGCAGATGAAAACACAGTCAACACTGGTAGGAGATGGCTCTGGCATGGTGGGGTTGTGGGGTTTGGGTGAGGCTGCCTCACATCAGGAAGGGTCTGCCTGAAAGCACCAGAAGCTGCTGACTCCCCTGGTGTGAGGTGTTTGTAAGGAAGTGCAGGCAGAGACAGGAGCCATAGAGAGGCCATTCCCTTATTCCCCACTTTCCCTCTGTAAGCTGTGGCAGAGGGCTCAGTAGGTTTTGTCATGGCATGGGGAGAGGATGGATCCTGGAGGGCAAAGGAGTGTTTCCAAAGGAAGGCAGTGAGCTGCTTCTGTGTGGGGCAGATGCTGTAGCATATCCCAGTGTGTTTGGAGAGGAGGAGGGGTGAGGAATGTCCTGATCCCATTCATCTTTCCCACTGCCCTCTTGAGGATTCTGCTGCTCTGGGCCGGGAAATGCCCCTGAAGAGCTGTGCAGCTGCTTGGTGGTGGGCTAAGGGAACTGGGTTCTCCTCAAGAGCCACTCTGAGGAGCATCAGTGGCTGCAGATGCCCTGGAGCTGCTCTCTGGTGACCAGGGGTGTTCCCTGAGTGCAGCTCCTCCTCAGCTCTGGGGCTGCTCCTCAAGGCAATAAACTCTGAGGAGACTAATGGGATCTCTGGATACAGCATATTCTTGTGTGAAGCTGAGGTTGAGCAGAATTATTAAAGAGTTAAAAATGCCCCTTGGGAGCCTCTGAACCCTACTCCAAGCTCCAGTTTCAAACAGAGGCTTGGGGAGCTCTGACACCAGAGCACTGGTGTGTTCTCCTCTGGACTGAGGAGCACTTGGCACTGCCCAGGTGGGAGGTGGTGGCAGCTCCATCAGTGGTTATCTGAAGGCCACAGGTGAGTCAGAGTCCCTTGACAGGGAGATTGGGCTAATCTGTGAGATGGTGGTTTGCCTGCTGAAGTGATTGCTCATGTAAAAGCAATCAGAGATGGACAGAGATAGGCCATGGCCCCAGTGCTTGCATAGCTGGTGCAGGAGCTCTTTCCTCGTGACTTCCTGGGGTCCTTTGGGGGCTGATGCACATGGCCACGTTCAGGTACAGGACTCCTGGAGCAGGCTGCATGGAGAAGCTGTGGCTGCCCCATCCGTGGAAGTTAACTGGGATTGAAGTCCAGGGAGAACAGAGCTCTGAGCAACCTGTTCTAGTGGAAGTTGTCCCTGCCTGTGGCAGGCAGTGAAAGCTGGATGATTGTTAAGGTCCCTTTGAACCCAGGCCATTCTGTGATTCTGTAACTTTCCACTTACTATTCCCTCCTCATCTTCAGACAGAAGCTCCTGGCAGAGCTGGACCATGCAGAGAGGGAGAGAAAGCAGCTGGGTGCTCGATCAGGTGCAGGTGAGGACTTTAGCCATGGCAGGTGGGTGTCAGTACCATGCCACGGCCCTGGCAGGCAGAGTTGCTTGCCAGGCTGGCTTATCCAAAACACAGCTCCGTACTAGCCACTGTGAAGAAAACTGCCCTAGCTGAAACCAGCACATCATCCTACACAGCCTTTCCAGGGCTGAGTCCGAATCCATGCTGAGAGAAATGAGCCTTTGGTGTGTTTATGGTGTGTCCTGGTGGGCTCTCTGTGCCGGAGGCTCGGGGGAGGGTTCCGGGCAGCGCAGGGACGGGGACTGGGGCTGCGGGGAGAGCCGGGGCTCGCCGCCGCTTGCCTCGCAGCCCGAGGAGCCGCTGCATCGACGGCCGCGGGGAGGAGCCGCAGGACCGGGGATGCGCGCCCGGAGGCTCGGGGATGCGGAGGAGCCACCAGCCCGCGGCCCTTCGCCCTCGGGGCAGGGCTGGGGGCCCATGCTCATCACCAACACCCCCTGGGTGCCGCCATCGCCTCCCCTCTCTTTTCCCCTCCCCAAGGCACACAGGGCCGTCTCCCGGGGCGGCAGGGCACAGGACGGAGGGATGGGAGTTGCCTTCTTGCCAGCAAGCCAGCTCATGGCACTTGCTCCAGGGTCCCTTTCTCTGGTCCAGCCTTTGCGGGAGCACAGTACTGCCGCATTTTAGCCGCAGGTGATTGCACTGTGTCCCCTGCTTGGAGCTTTCCTGATGGACCAAGATGTGGTTTAGTTTGGTTTGGTTTTTTACAGAGATAGGGTTTGGTATGAGGCAGAGCTTATTCCCTGTGTTTCCTCAGCCAGTTCCTGGAGGGTACTGGGTGCCCAGGAAAGGAGCTCTGAGGGCAGTTCCAATGTCCCCAGGTGGGGTGGCAGCAGGGCATGGCCAAAGGCACACCTGATGAGGCTACATTTAGCCCTGGGCCTTGCCCAGCACCCTGGCCTTGCTGGCTGCTCTCACACACCACTTCGCACTTGCTGTCCCCAGCCCGCACCCCGGCCGGGGGGGCACCAGTCTCTGCCAGGGGAAAGAGATGGTGTTTTGTTCCCCAGCTCGCTCCTGCCCAGAGGCTGATTGTGCACACACAGGACCCTTTCAGCATGGGGAGAGGAGGGTGATGGCATCTGGGAACGCAGGGAACAAAGGGCCCCGTTGATGCTGGCTGCAGCCCCATGGGTTTCTGTCAGCCAGGGCAAGGCCAAGCTGTGCCACTGAGCTGGGGCAGCAGCAGTGCATGAGCTAAACCTCCCCTGGCCAGGCTGCATGGGCAGCTTTGCTGCCTGTTTGGAGGGGGCTGAAGCCAGGGAAGAGAGGGGGGAGTGGGATTTGGGTTATGGTCCTATTTAGGAAGACTAGTGAAGGTCCCACCCTGCCACTCCTGGGCATGTGGCTGTGCCTGAAATCTGCATTTTTGGGCAGACCCGTGGGGCTGGGAGCATCCCTCTGTGGCCTCACTTCCTGGAGGCCCCTAGGCACAGCTTCTGGGGAGATTTCCAAGAGAAACAACATTTGAATCAATAATTTTTGAGCATCTGCTGTGGAAAAATGCACCTAAGGTTTTCTGGGGCAGAAAGGCAGCAGCCAATGCGCTCCCACACACCAGCACCGTGGACATGGTTAACAGTCCTGCAGCAAATGGCACCACAGAGCCACAGACAGAACATGTTTATCTCTGTGACTATCCAGTGTGCCCCTGTGCCTAAACAAGACCATCCTGTTCCACACAGGGCTCTCTGCAAGCGAGACAATCGCCCACCCTGCATGGCTCTGGCCATGTTCATCCCACACATGCTGCCTTAGTGCCAGCCAGCTTGGCTTGAGATGTCCTGTTAGTTTTGTTGTGGTTTTGTTGTGCTACATGAGGAGACATAGCAGAGGCTGTCAGCACGTGGGCCGAGTGTTAAAGGGCAGCAGCAGCACCAAACACAAGCAAGCAGCTGCTGCAAGACCCCAGCTTTCTTCAGGGTGGCTGGAGAAGAAACAAGTGGTTTTAAGGGCCCCCCACCAGCTGGGAACAATGATTTTGAAGTCAGAGTTATGAACCTCGTGGAGTGGGCAGAGCCCTGCAGGGGCTGCTGGCCCACACATGGTTTCACAAGTACTGCTCCTCTGAGACCTTCTCTTCTGCAGCCTCCCTTTCCCTGGAGAGCCTCCCCTTTTTTTTCTTGTGGGGGCATAAGGTGGGAAAGCCAGCACAACAAATGGACAGGCAGACATACATCTTGTTCAGAATGTTCTTAATTTTAATGTATTTTCTTTAATTTTTATAAAATACATCCTGTAAGATAAGTCTTTAAAAACTTGCTCCTTTTTATTGCTGGTTAACAAGTTGAAATTCTAGATCAGAAATGAAGGAAACACTTTCAGTTGATTAACTCTTTTTGCGTGTGTATGTGTGTGTGTTTGTGTGTGTGCGTGTGTGGGGTCTGGGGACAAAGGTGGGAAGGAGGACCTGGTTATTTTTTGTTAAATGGATATGAAAAAAAACCCCAGCAAACCCCCAAGAGAGATAGCACTGATGTGAATTTCCAGATCTTGACTGGTTTCTCCCCACCCTGCCACCCCTGCTGGCATCTCCCCCCTCCCCATCCCGTGTGCGTTGGTAGCCTGGCCAACCTATTTCAGCATTCCTGGCAGCAAGGATCCTTCAAATGCACTGCTCAGCAGATCTGCCTCCTTATCCTTGCCCCTGCTGAAACCAGCACTTAAAAATATATATAACAATACAGACATGAAAAAAAAAATAAAATCCATGCAAGGTGGAGCTTCAGTCTGCCACTGAAATTAGTTTCTCCAATAAATAAACACAAAGATTAGCACTAAGGAGAGAGGCAGGGAGAGCAAAACAAATCACCAGTTGTCAAGGAGGACTGGAAAGAGCACTTCTGCAGATCTGGCTGGATCCATGCTACCCAGCCAGAGGGCTTTCCTCCAGCTGGAGAACAGTCATGGAGAAGAGGTCTCCACCCAACCCCTTGTCCCCCATCCCTCTCCATGGGAAAAGACTGGCACCAGTAAGGATCTGGATTGCAGAGACGGGCTGTGTTTGCACCTTGTGACCCCCAAACCACCACCTTTCCTTCCCTCCTCAATTCCTTGTTGGGTTTCACCTGGAAGCAAGATGCTGCCAGTCCCTCCCACCCTGGCAGGCACAAGGCAGCTGTCCTGACTTGCAGGAAAAAAAGTGAGGGGACGAGAGGGACAGAAGGAGGGGTGGTTACATTTGAAAAGGGGGAGAAGCGAGCCGAGCTCTCTGGCACAGTGGAGGTTAGAGAAGCAGACATCACCCCAGAGAAGAGCACCATTGTGAAGGGCACTGGCAGGGCAGGCAAGGCACGCGGTCCCGAGGGTTATCCCCTGCCTACGGAGGGATGGCTCTGGCTTTATGCTCCCAGGGCTTGCTGCAGAGGTGTCCCCTCCTCAGTCAAACCTATTTGCTGCCTCTCTGCTGCCTGGAGGGTAAAGCCAAGGGTCCTCCTTGTCTACAGAGACACCAAACTCCTTTAGGCTTTAATAGGAGCAGCTGGGTTAGGGCTTTATCGGCATTGGGATCAGCACTCTCTTCTCCACAATGGGAAGATCCTTGCCCTGAACTCCCTTTGCCGTGGCTGCAGCAGGCGATTTAGGTTAAATTCATCTTTCTCTGCTAAGGGAAAAAAATCCTTCTCTTATTCTCCATCCATGGGTGGTGACAGCAGACAGCTCCAGGAGAGTCTTTAGCAATGGTACCAGGACTGGGCCAACTTCCTTTTCTCTCTAGGTAGCCTCTTGCTACTCATAGAGCAACCTACATGGATTTCTTCCTCCCAGGAGCTTCAAGGCCTTTGCTCATCCCTAGGCAACACTGGGACATTGGAGAAAGTCCCTCCTCTTCTCTGGCCGGTGTTGATGGGCTTTGCTCTAGAGCGAACCGGTTACGGATGAGCAACGAGAGAAAAGTGCATGAAGAGGCATCCATTGGTGGGAGGCTCTCCTTCCTGGTCACGCTCAGCACAATGGATGCGAGGGAGGAAGAGGAGGGGAGTCATCAGCGAAGGCAGAGTTAACGCAGGAGACCTGGTGTCAGGTGGCTGCAGTGTTAAAGCCTCGGGGTTAGACAAAAAAGGGCGTTTGGTCTGGCTGGGCTCCGCCTCGTGGGCTAGAACTTGGTGCCTCGGCCCATCAGCCTGAGGACTGCGAAGTTGTAGGTGGTGGCGATGATGAAGGTGACCTGTGGGTGGGAGGACAGTGAGCGAGGGGGCAGCCCCCAGCCCCACACCCCCACACACAGAGCAGTGCCCTGCAGAGCCCCGCAGCCCCGCTGCACCGTGGGGACGCCGCAGTGCCACCGCAGTGCCAGCACAGTGCCGTGTCGCTGGTGTAAACAAGAGGAGTGCCGGGGAAAGGCAGGGCACTCCGTGCATTGGGACCTCTCCCTGGCGGTCTGCTAAAGCCTCTCCAGATCCCCTCCTGCAGCCACCTCTACCTTATGGCCTGGACTCACCATCTGCACTTACGTGCCAGAAAACGACACGAGCACAGGCTCTGTCCCATCCATGCCCACCACCTTCGCTGTCCTTTTCCCCCACATCTTTGCCAGGCGGAGAAGAACGGCTGGGCAGGGGGAGCACTGACTCACCAGTGAGACCAGCGTGGCAGCTGCCCCCACGAAGGCTGCGATGAAGAGGTGGAAAGTCATCTGGAACTGCAAGGGAACAGGAGGGTGAGCTCACAGGGTCCCCTGCGCTGCCTGGGGAGGCCAGAGCCAAGGTGTCCCACTGAGGGGAGCACACATGAGGTGGCAGGAGTTACCTCGCTGGTCTTGCAGATGGAGAGCAGGTTGGAGCCACACACCTTGCCAGGGAAAGCATTCCAGGGCAGGACACCTGTGGAGATGTGGGAGTCAGGTGAGTGGAGTGTGGCTGACAATTGACTTCCTTGCTCAGCTTCCTACAGCCACCTGTCACACACCCCCCAGCATTTTGGGGCTGTTCAGCACCTGCCCTGCTTTATCCCACCCAATGTGCCTGGGCCCTGCCCTCCATCCCCTCTCCTCTGCCCTGAGCCCTGGCTCCTGGGTGGTGAACTCAGCACTCACCGTACATCCTGGCATCCGCACACAGGGTGCCAATGCTGGCCGAGGTCTTGGTGGGGTTGCCAATGGACTGGCAGGTGGTCCAAGTGTTAAAATAGATGTAGACAGGCACCGCGGAGCAGGCGAACACCAGGAGCCAGATGATGGTCAGGACGTAGGTAATGCCCACAAACTGCAAGGGGCAGGACAAAGCCGGGCACAGCCGTGGTTACCAAGTGGCCCAGGGCACGGACAGGGGAGCGCGAGGTTCCCCAGGCAGGGGAGGGCGTGGGGCAGGTGGGGAGTGCGATGCTGCCCGCACGCAGCTCTGCACCGCCTGCCAGAGCCAGCGTGTCCCCAGGCAGGCAGCACAGGACAGCAGCCAGGCTGGGGGCTCCTGCGGCTCACAGCACCAGCGCTGCTCCCAGATCCACGCCCGGCTGTGTGTGCATGGGGGGGACTGGCAGCAGCAGGAATGCTGCCACCTTTGGGGAAGGGTGACCGTGGCCACGGCCAAGCAGGGTTTGATCTCTGTGGGAGGGCAGCTGCAAAAGCTGCCTTGGCGTGTCAACGTGGCTCTCCTGCCCTCCCTCCGTGGTGCCACCCCAACCAGCCCCTGAGGGAACCACAGCCGTGCCCCTCTGCTCCCCCAGGCCACAGGATGCCTTTGCCAGCACTTTGTCACAGTTCCCAAGCACAGTGGAGTGGATGACCCCAGGGGTACCGGGTGCCACAGAGCTTTGAGCTGCCAGCACTGCAGGGATGCTCAGATTCTCCCTGCCTATGTTTAAACATGAAGCAGTTTAATTAAACATAGCTATTTGGGCTGCATTGGTCCCCAGGAAACACGGCAGGCCTGGGGGAGGACAGCAGGGCTGTGCTTCCCTTTGGGATCTCCCAAAACCCGGACGGCCGCAGTCTCCTGCCCTGTGGCCACACGGAGCGTGGTGAACCCGCTGGGGCGCGCGAAGGGGTGCCAAACCCCGGTTAAGATCACCTTGTCAGGATGTCCTAGCCACTTTCCCAAACAATGACACACCCGCTGCCACGAGTGAGCTCGCTGGGGGCCTCGCGCTCCCCTCCCTTTCGGGCCCCCAGTTACCGTTGCGCTGAGGCCCTTGCCGCAGATGGTGGTCCTGTAGTCCCCAAAGATTTGCCGGACGGCACCGGTGGTGTAGAAGCCTTCGGCCAGCAGCAGGGCTCCATAGAGGAAGAAGAAGGCAGCTGTGCCGTAGATGAAGTACTGAAAGCCGTGGATGCTGTGGGGGACAGGAGTGGGCAGGGCTGCTCAGGTGCTGGGGTCTGCTGGAGAGCTCAGCCCTGTGTGTGGCAGCCTGGCCACCGCTGCTTCCCCTCCCCACGCTGCCCCAAGGGGACCAAAACTGAGGGTGAAGCCACAGGAAAAGCAAGCTGGGACAAAGCTGTGGAGAGCAAGGCTGCCACCGACACCCCCACCTCCTCCATACCTACCCCATGCAGAGGTCCAGCTCTACCCAGGACACCTAGCAAGCGTCAGATAAAAACTGGTGTGAAATAGAACGAGTGGCCACTTGGACCCTGCCATGCAAGCCATGGGCAAAGGCAGCAGGGTCTCCGGGGTGCCCGGGTGAGAGCCTGGCCCTGGCCAGCCCAGCCAGACACCTCATCCTGGCATGGACACAGCTGGAGGGGCCCCGTGTGAGGCGGGTGCTCTGCAGCAGGGTACTTACACATCGATGAGAAACTCATAGTCCTGGTAGTTTTTGGAGAAGTAGGTCTCGATGAGCTGCTCGGTGCCTGTGAGGGCTTCGTGCCCACAGCCACAAAACAGCGCTACCCCAAAGAAGCACAGGCCAGTGGCAACCAAGGAAGCAAAGGGTGCCCCAATGAGACATCTGGCACAGCACTCGAGTAAACCTGTGGAGAAAAGAGGAGACCTGGTAGGGACTGCTGGGACAAGGATTGCTTGGAGCCTGCAGCTCAGGAGCACAAGCGCAGTGGGAGAAAGGTGCCTGCCAGGAGGAGGGAAACAGGTGAAAGGAAAACCCCAGAAACAACCCATTGCAGTGCTGGAGAGCCAAACCCAGCAGCTCCCCTGAGAGCTCTCCCAGCAGCTCAGGAGCCCACCCAAGGGTACCCAGGGATGGTGGCAGCGTGGGGCACAGGGGCTGTGAGGAGCCAGCCATGCTGACCCGTGACAAACAGATGGAAATGGAGCGTGACATAGCGTAATGCCAGTGGGACCTGGCAAACAAGCTGCTAATGGGCTCCCCACTGCCACCACAGCGGCCACCACAGCTGCCTGCAGTTCTGTTTTGCCATCAAAGATGGAGGGGAACCCAGCACCTCCACAGAATCGAACCCCAGGGAAGATCCAGCAAGGTGGCCCTGCTTGGGGCAGCACAGCAGGAGCCAGCACACACCCTGAGCACTCTGGACTTCCAGGTGGCACTGTGGGCACTCATCCCTTGCCTGGCACCCCGCAGGCAGCTCGGGCTGCAGCCGCCCCTTTATGCAGGCAGACGTGCTGGTGGGAAAGAGCCGTGCTAGCTCCACAAATGACAACACTTGTGTAATAGGTTTAGTCCTCCAGGAGCTGCGTGAGGGCAGGCAAAGCAAGGACACACAGCAGTGTGCTGCTTGGAGTGCCTAAATGCTGGATTTTTTCAGGAGTGAGGCCATGGGCACCTGCTCCTTGCGCACGTCAGGGCTCTACCGTGCAGGAGTGTTGGCTCAGCTTCCCTGTGGGCTGGGTTTGGAGGTGCCCAGCCAGCTGTGTCCTGCCTGCTTTGGGAGCAGACAGCCAGGTGGGTTTGCACCCACCAGCATTTGGCTCCAGGTAAGCTGGGACAAGCTGCTGCCCTGGCTGTGTGGCACCTAGGGAAGCTGCTCTCCTTCCCCAGGGTGTGGGCTCTGGCACCCCACTGCCCAGGGCACAGTGGCTCCCTGGGCACATCCCATCTGGGCATAGAATTTCTGCCTTGAATGCCAAAAAGGCACCCACACCAAACCCACGCTCCCTCCACAAATCCCACAGTGCTTCTCTCCTCCCCAAGAGGAAAGAAAGCCGTGGGGTCCTGGCCAGCTCTCCCCTCCCCACGGGGAGCAAGGTTGCGCAGTGGCACCGAGGACAATGGGGGATTGTCCTGGCACTGCCACCCCAGTGGCTGCCCCACGCCAAGAGCAAACAGGGAACAAAGGCAGCGCTATAGGGGAGTGCTGGGACCCCTCCCTCTTGTTTGCCTTGGACACAGCAGATCCAGGGGGGGCCTCGTTCATTCTGGCCAGCGCTGCTCCCAACCTGGCTGAGACCCACAGGGTCTGGCCCCTCGCTGGGCCAAACTTGCCTTTTCTGGTTTGATTTTTGGCCAGCCGGGAGATGGCACAGAGGTGCCTGCGCTGGGGCAGTGAACAGCTCCATTCCCAGGGGACTGCAGGATGCAACAGGGCCTGACAGGCTCCCTGCCACAGCCCCTGCTTTGGGAAGCTGCAGGGGGGAAGCCTGGGGAGGGGAAAGGATGGGAGAAAGAGCCCTTGTGCCACACAATCCTGAGCCTTGTACCCAGGCTCCGCTGCTGCCAGCACCAAACAACGTGCTGCAGACAGGAGGAGGAGGCAGGGGGCCAGCAGAACAAGGCACCCCTGGGAACAAAGCAGCCCTAAAACCCCAGGGGTACACTGGTGAGTATTAGATCTGCTGTATCAGTAGGGAAACTGAGGCACCAGGTGTGCCTCTGTTTTCCCAAGACTGCTGGCACACAAGTGGCACGAGCTGTGACGGGCTCAGTGCCCTGCCTGGACCTCGCAGCTCCTGCCAGCCCCAGGCTGGAGCTCTCATCTCTCCAGCCCATGGGGTGAGGGCTGGGGTGGGACAGGCTGTGGGGATGGCAGCTGCCCTCACAGACAGCACATGAGTGCACAAGGACAGAAAACTGCCTTGGGAAAGAAAACATCATCCCTGCTGTGCTAAGGCATCCTCCCTCGGCAGCTCCCACAGCCAGCACGGGCACAGTGGGGTCACCAGGACCTCACCAGTGCCAGAGGAAACTTTCAGGGGGCTCTGTTCTGGATAAGGTCCCCAGAGACACCAGCAGCAGCTCTCCAGGTGGCCCCCACCCTCACCTCATACTCACCCATGGTGCTGGACTTGGTCACGTCCCGCGGCGCCGCTCTGCTGCTTCGGTGCTGCGCGCCGAGCCTCCCTGCCAGGCGGTCCCACGCGCTGGATTTCCCCCTCTGGGTGCCTGTCCCGCTCTCCAGCAAAGAAAAGGGCTCTCTGAGTGACAGCCACCCCCCTTAAAGGAGCGGGCCCGCCCTGCCCGGCCCCCCCAGCACCCCTTGGCTGCCAGCTCCTGGGTGCCCGGCGATGCCTGGGCAGCGCTGCCAGCGGCCCCGCTCAGCCTCCTGGGGGAAAAGGCTTTTGCAAAAGTGACAGAGCAGGCTGGGGGCAGGGAAGGGGGTTGTCCCCCATCGTTGGTGGCTCTGGGGACATCCCCCAGCCCCACCAGGCTGTGTTTGTCCAAGCTGCCCATTGAGACAGCGTGAGAGTCTGGACCTGTGGGACAGCAGTGGTGTCCCCCTGTCACCTCCCTGATTCCAGAATCTGGCAGCAGGGAAGAGGGGTTCCCATCCCAGGAACCTTCTTTCAGCTGTGGAGGCTCCAAACTAGAAGCTTTCCCCCTTTTGCTGGAAATCTTGCGTCTACTTTCCCCAGCCCTGTGACACCCATGGGGCAGTGGCATTCTGGTGGGGACACTCGTGGGTCCCCATGGTCTCAGGGCTGTGGCAGGTGCAGCCTGCTCCCTTGGGTGGCCCTTGTCCCGTGGGTGCCACGGTTCCCATGGGTGCCCCTGGTGCCCTGCAGCTGTGGAGGCAGCACAGGGCCAAGGGAGCCTGCAGAGGGCAACCGGCCCCTTCCCGGCAGGCACAGGGGGACAAAGCCCTGCTGTGTCCCTCAATGCCCCACTGTGTGCCAGGCAGCGAGGTGGCAGGGCCTGGCTCTCCCTGGGCTCGGGGACACTGCTGGGCTGTGGCAGGCTAGGACCAGGGTGGGCCACCCCTTCCCCAAAAACCTTGGCTTGCCCACAGGTGGGATGGGGGCAAACACCACTTGGGCATCTGTGCCAGGGCGTTGTGGTGGCCAGCTGCACCCCACACCAGCAGGGCACAGCTCCTGGCCCCACAGCACCCCTCCCTGCCTCGGTTTCCCTCTGCTAGGCAGGATGGCAGAGGGGCTGCCTGGTGTCCCCAGCCAGATGTGGAATGGGAGGGGACAACAGAGCAGGGGGAGCCTCTGCCACCACTGTGGCACCTCCCTTAGCTCCCAAGGTGGCACCCAGGTGGCCTGGCAGCGATGTCACCTGGCCATGATGGCCTTGAAATGGCCACAGGAAGGTGACAGACTTGCAACACCCCTTTGGAAATCAGCAGAACCCCTCCAGCCACTGGAAACCAGCAGAGCCCTGCCTGCATCCCAGGGAAGCCCAGAGGGACCCCCTGCCACCAGGAGGAAAAAAAAATGTTACATAAAAACTCCCCCATAAATAAAACATATAAAATGCAACATAACAGGAAAAGAATAAAATATGACACGGGGCAAAAACATACCAGCCCCTCTTCTTGTTTCCACAGAAATCCCAGGCTTGCTGGCTCTGCCATTTCTGAACACTCTGGAGGGAAGTGGGAATTTTACCTCTGGGCTCAAGGTGAGCAGCTAAGAGGAACTGTGATTGCTGATTCCTGCAGAAAGTGGCTTAAAATTCTTGGTTATTGGGCACTTTTAGTCAGCAGGTGGATGACAAAAGGTGGATGACAAAAGGAGCCAAAAAGACCCCTTGGCCCTGTCATTAGTGGCAGTGGGGACCAGCCCACCACCTCCTGGCAGTGCCCCATGGATGCTCCAGAGCAGGACTGCAGGACAGGGAAAAGGGAAAAATCCCCCTCCTTGGACTTCTAAGGCTTGACGGAGAAGAAAATGTGCAGGGAAGTGTTTGGAGTTGCCTTTCCCGTGGCAGCATGGAGGGTACCCTGCCCAAGCAGCTGGGTGGGCACCCACAGCCCAGCCCAAGCACTGCCCGTGCCTGCGCTGCAGGGCAGAGCCCCGGGGGCGCCTGTGGCCACGGGGATGATGGAAAGCCCTTCCTGCATCCCTCTCCCTTTGCACTTCAGCTGGAGAGCTTGGGAGAGCCTCTGCTGCAAAGCCAACCGTGCATTTCTGCATGCTCAGAGCAATCCTGCAGCTCAGCCCCTCCTGGATGAGCCCCCAGGGGAGCTGCAGGGAGCCTGCCAGCCCACATCAAAGCTCTCCTGCTGGCTCGTCCCTGCCAGAGAAAGCACTGCTGCTTCCCAGGTGGGGAACACGCCAGGCTGGTAAAAATAAACATGCTTATAAATCAATATGGATCACCTTGCAATTTGTTCTGACCCTTGGGCAGTGACCAATTACATCCAAACCCGGCCCCACCCCCGGGAAATGAAGAGTTTAGTTAGGAGCCCTCACTAACAGAGCCTGGCACTGCCACGCTGCCCCTTCGAGGTGTGCTGGGGGCTGACAGGGCAGGGCTTGGAGGGGGTTTTCCTTCCCCAGCACCCCCAGTCTGCGCTGAGATGCTGCAAAGGGCTGCACCAAAGTGAAGGGTGGGCACACACACATCCTAAACACGCTCCCCACGTGGAAAGGACTCCCTGGAATCTTGGTGGGTTTTTCTTTCAACAGCCGCAGCTCAGAGCCAGACTCCCCCTGGGCCCTGGGGCTGGGGGGACAAGCAGGGGACATCAATGGCAAAGGGACAGGCACACAGGCACCCCTGGCTCATGCCACTCCACTACCTTAGGGCCGAGCAGTGAGATGGAAGAGCAAGCAGGAGCATGTGGGGCAGGGGACCAGAGCACCCTCCCTGTCCCTGCCTGTGCGGCCACAACCAGCACACACTGTCACCTGCTGTCCCGTCACTCTGGTGGCACAGCACAGCCTCCTGCTTGTCCTCCCTCTCCCAGCACGGGCTGGGCAGGCCGGCAGCCCTCCCTGGGCTGAGGCAGGAGGCCAGCTGCCAGAAGGAGTTTTCCTGCAGTTTCTGGGAGGATTTGTATTCCCTGCTAATTGATTTCTTTGCTTGCAGCCCCACAGGGGCTGCACTCCCTGCGCTCCTCATTTTCTGCACTCCCCTGGGCACGGGGCTGGGTTTTCAAAGATGCCAAAATCAGCGTGTGCTGACCCTGCAAAAGCCAGCCAGCCCCTCCACTGTGCCCCCCAAAGGCCGGCACAGCCCTGGGTACCCCCAAGAGGCACCAGCGGCGGCAGTGCAGCGCCCTGATCCATTGTGCAGACCCCGATCCATTGTGCAGACCCTGATCCATTTTACATCTGCCGGCAGGAGAAATCCCAGCCCATCTTGTCACAGCTCAGAACCTTGCTGCTATTTTTAGCCACTCGCTTCCCCGGTCAGGATGAATTTCTTGTCATCTGCTGCTGATTTTAACTCTGCTCTTGACGCAGCTGCCTGCCCCGCCTCACCCACCCGAGCAGGGGGATTTTCCTGCCCTGCAAACCCTCTGATTTCCCCGCGGGTGTAGGAATGTGCTCCCTGTTGACTGAGTGACAAAATTATCTTTTGTCTCCTTGCAAAGGAAAAAAAAGCCTAGAAGTTTCTCTCTCCAATTAGGTAAAAATACACTTTATAGGACTTCATGTCAAACTTAAGGATAGCCAATTGGACAGGAGCCAAAAAGTCCCGCCTGGGCAATTCAGTAGAAAAAGAAGAGAACAAAGGAAGTGATCGCTTTTGTGATGTGTTTTACCACGGGCAAGAGGCTCGGTTTTTCTCTGTAAAGAGCTTTGTTATTTTGCCTTTTATTAAAACTTTTGTGTTTCCAGCACTGCCACAGGAGCCATCCTGCTGATTTTACGCCACCTGAGGTGGCTGAGCTATCTCAGGTGTGATACAGATCTCCAAGAGCCGGCTCCAGGAGATCATTGTATCAAGGTGGCTCCTCCGAGAGGAGGCAGTGCCCGTGGGCAGGCTGTGCTGGCTGCAGCAGCATCTGCCCATCTGTCCATCTGTCCATCTGTCCGTCCCTCCCGGGGTGCCGAGGGCTCCCTCCGGAGCCAGCCCCGCTCCCGCTGCCCGCCTGGCTGTCCTCACTGTCCTGTTGGTATTCCCGGCTCGCTGCAAGGCTGCAGAACGTGCTAATAAAAATTAAATTTAAAAAGGAAGGAGCTGGTAGAGGCTGTCAGAGGACAGGGGAGGCGTGCTGAAGGACAGACAGACAGAGCAGTGCTGCAGGATGACGAGGAGAGGAGAGGAGAGGAGAGGAGAGGAGAGGAGAGGAGAGGAGAGGTAAAACCCTTGTGAGGCTCAGCAAGGGCTGGGCACAGGGTGGGATCCTGCACCCTGAGCCTTCCAGGGATGCTCTGGAGCTCACAGGACCCTCCCCAGCAAGCAGGGCTGCAGACAGTGCAACAAAGCCCAGCTGGATGACCCGAGGACAGAGCCCTCCCTGGCACCAGCACTCACCTCCTGCCTTCCAGACTTCACCTGGGACCACAGGGGCAGCCAGGAGGTGCTGGCCAGCCGGGATGGCACCGAGGTGAGCTCACCTCCCACGCAGTCACCCTTCAGAGAAGCTGAGCAGAGGTCTGCCCTTCTGTTTTGGTGTCTCTGGCTGATGTTCCCCTCTGCAGGAGCCTGACTTTTTAAACCTACCCAATTTTTCAGTTTGGAAGATCCTGTCCAGCCCGTGCACCGTGCCTGGGCTCGCTGTGGGGGCAGCAGGGACCACCAGGGGCAGGGTGACACATGCAGGAGCCTCCCTGCTGTCCCCAGACCTTTCACAGGCTGTCACCCAGGGGAGTGCAGGTGCTCAGGCTGTGTTTGTGCCTGGGGGTCAGCTGAACCCAGGGAACACCCAGGAGGTGCCAGCAGCGACACGTGCAGTGCCCGCAGCCAGGGCCAGGCACTGGGAGGATTCCTGGCTGCTCTCTGCTCCTTCTATCCACCAAACAGCCCTGTTATTTACTGCAGAAACTGGGGATAATACAGTGATACAAAGGACTTTCTTAGTCTGGTTTCTAATTTCAAAAGAAATCCCCACAAAGCTTCTCACTCGGTGCAGTGAGTCCCTCAGATTAATTACAGGTCTGTGGAGAAGGTGATTTCTTTTCCCCTGGCTCCTTTTCCAGCAGATTTGCCTTTCACATCCACTGCCTTTCTCCTTGATTTTCTTCCTGCTGGAGGGTAAACAGATGCCTCACTCTGATGTTTTCCAAGCTGTTCATTACTCTCTCACTCTGCCACCCGTGGGGTCATATTCTTGAACTGTTCTCATTTACTTTTCAGAAAATCCTGGAAGGGAAAGATAAATGTCACGCTGGCTCCTTGGAGGGGATGGTGGATGAGAGCAGCAAACACAGCCCAGGACTGCTGTGTCCCTGTGAAGCTGCAGTGGGCTCTGTAGAGGGAGGGTGCAGGCAGTGCCAGCACCGCCTCAGCTCTGGGTGTCCCCATTTACTTCTTGCTGCCCAGGGGATCCATCTGAAAAGGCTCAGGTTAATTCCTGTGCTCCCAAACAGCCAAGGAGGTGTTAGCTTGTCCCACAGGGGCCCAGTGGTGCTGAGGGAGGTGCTGGGTCAGTCAGAACAGCCCTTGAGCAGCAGAGCTGTGCCTGCAGTGCTCAGTCTTGGATTGCTGCACACAGAGAGCCTGTCCTGCACTTCCCCCAAGAGCCCAGGAAGACGTCCCCAAGCCAGCCCCAGTCCCCACACCTGCCAGGGTGATGCCCCTCTCAGGAGCAGGGGTCTGGCCCAGCCACTGTGAGCCCTGTGCCCAGGCTGGCAGGGTGCCCAGCAGGTGCCAGCTGCAGCAGGGCTCTCCTCAAGCATGAGCAAGTGGGCACTGGGAGGTGATGGCTGGGCTGGACAGCAAAAGGGCAGCAGTGACAGCCCCCAGAGTGGCATTGCTGTCACAGCCCCTTGTGCCTGAGCCACAGAGACCGACCTGGAGAGCACAGCCAAGGGCAGGAGCAGGGGGTGGCTGTGAGAGGGGCAGGCATTCCCCAGCTGGCACCCACTGCCTGTGCCCAGGGCTGCAGGCACAGCGTCCAGAGAGTGGGCTGGGGACAGCAGCCATAAACCCTCCTGTGCCCCCCTCCAGCTGGGAACAGCCCCTGGACCCCACCAGGTTCTGGGGTGTCCTTTGTGGCTGCAGGCATTGCTGTCCCTGTGCAGCCCTCCCGTGCCTGCCCTGCACAGGGACCAGCTGGCATGGCGAGGTGGTGACACGGGGACACTGGAGTGCTTTGCCAAGATGCCACTTGCAGCAGGACCCCAGGACAGACAGCACAGAGCCCAGAGCAGAGGGAGGCAGAGGATGGGGGATGAACCCGGGATCCCAGGAGGCTCCTCATGGCACCGTCCTCTGCAGCCACACGAGCAACACCACTCGAGTGGCACCAGCATGCTGTCCCCTCCCAGCCATGGCTTCCCTGGCACAGTGACATCTTCCAGCTCTCTGGGATGCAGGTGCCACCGTGGCAGCTCTGCACACTGACTCCCACAGGCAATATTCCCCCTGGAAGCAGCTGCCTGACCTGCTGCTGTTTGATCTGTCAGCAGTGGGAGCATTTGCATCTGAATAAATCCTCCATCTCCACCACAGAGAGCGTGCTGGGCGTGGAGGGGAGCAGCAGGGGCACAGGGCACAGGGCCTGGTTATTCTTTCTTGTTCTTTCTTATTCTTTCTTATTCTTTCCTATTCTTTCTTCCCTGCATTTGCCACCTGATGTGTAATGTTCCATTTTCCAAACTTGTCCCTCCTGGGGGTCTCTAGTTGAAGGCAAAACCAAAACCAGTCCCATGCAGTGAGGTGGGGCAGGCAGCCTGCAGGGAATGGCACACAGCACAACCCCAGGTCTGCTCCTGGTGATCTCCTAATGTCACTGCAGGACACAAAAAACCACGACACGAACACGCTGCTGTTCTTGAGGTAAAAAAGGGAAGTTTCTTTTTTGACTCCAACATGTATAGATTTCTAAAGCTGATAATATATTGGAATATATATATTGGAATATATATAATATATTCCAATATATATAATATATTGGAATATATATATATATATTACACAAAATAATTCCTTGAGGACCTGCCATAAAATATCAGAAATATGTTAGATGAGGATAAGCACCTGTTGGTGAGGGGGGGTGGTCTTGAAGAACAAGCACTGAACTCTCCTTTCTTTGATGGCTTTCAGAACAACAGCTGAAAGACCTGCCAGGCTGCAGGGAAGGGGCTCAGGGGCTCCAGGATGCTCTGCTTGGAAGGGCAGAGAGGAGCAGGACTGAGCTGCTCCCACAGCCAGGAGGGCACTGGCTGGGATGGGGCTGACCCAGCTGGATCCTGCTGGGATTGCATCCAAGCCCCAGAGAGGCTCCTCAGCCCTGCCCCCTCCACCACCCACTCTGGAGCCCCAAACCCAGCTCCCCAGCAGCTCAGGGGACGCACAGGGACAGGGATGTGCCCTCTCAGCCCACTGATGTCCCCCACAGCTGTATGGAGGGTCTGGGGCACATTTCCCCAGCACCTGCAGCAGCCCCACAGCCACAGTGATGGGCTGAGTCCTCAGGTCTCACCTCACTGCACCTCGTTGGGGAAATGAGCCCAGTTACAGCATCCCACCCCGAGAGCCCCCAGGTGAGCCTAAGTGACCCTCTGGGACCAGCAGAGAACCAGTGCTGGCCTGAAACACAGCTCAGAGTGCTCACTGAGGGTGCTCTGTCCCCACACAGTATTTTGGGGACTGATGGATGAGCAGCTGCATCTGCACAGCCCTGGAGAGAGGAGCCAGGTCACTTGGAGCGGGAGGAGAGGTGACCTTTGTGCCTGGCTGCCCACGGAGCAGGAGGGGCAGCCCCGTGGCTGCTGGCAGGGCCAGCCCAGCCGGATGGTCCAGCTGCCCTTGGCCAGTCCCACAGCACAGAGCATCCCCTGGCAGCCTCTGCACGCACAGCCCACCCAGCACCAGCAGCAGGGGTATTTTTAGCCTGGAAAAGTGCCACAAAATCAGAGAGCAACATTTGCTGGAGTTGGGACCGATGTCTCAGTTCACCTTGCAATCCTCTCTGGGTCACCCTGCCCTGCTTGGTGAGGCACTGGCTCCTGCTGGCACTGCCACATCAACACCGAGCCCCCACCGGGGTCCCCAGGGCCACCTGTCCCCTGCTCCTACACCGTGGTGCCGCCTTCCTTTAGGAGCAGCTCCAAATATCCACACAACCTGTGACCTTCCAGGCCACAGAGAGGGACATCCTGCCCTGTCCCTCTGGTGCCTGCACCTGAACCCAGTGCCTGTTTGCCCTGCTAAGGAGCAGGGGCATGTTTGGGCTCTCTGCCCACGCTCTGGTGCCCGTGGGCCCCAGTCCCTCCACCAAAGCACCAGTACAGCTGCTCATCCCCTCACTGTTTATTGCAATGAGATGATTTTTGCTCCTGCTGGGGAAGGAAAGCACCCACCGCCTATTACACAGCTTCTGCAGGGAAAGGCAGGGAGCAGCAGGACACTGGAAAAACAGTGACATTACATGACAGCACGGGGCCCAAACCACGCTCACAGCGTGGAGAGCCGCAGGCTGGCAGCAGGGCACAGCCACCCACCAGGATGTGTTTTCTCCAGCATTAATTTCACACCCCATTAAATGCCTCAAAATGTTTGCTTTGGGGGAGTCTGCCTCCGTGTCCCCCAGGGTGAGGGGATGTTCTCTCCCCCAGTGCAGGCACGTGGGGTTTCCTGCTTGTTTTGCTGCTTTCCTTAGAAACAGTGAGGAGACTGTGCCTGCTCTCCCTATTTTCACTTGTCAGAGGATTAAAAAAGGGGAAGGAGAGCTGACATGGCCCTAAACTGAAGGCAACAGAGAACCTGAATCTTTCACAAGGACTGCTTTGCTCCCCAGGGCTCATTAAGCATTTAAGCAGTTGGTCCAGAGAACGCACAGCAGCCCTTGCACGTGGGCTGGCAGAGCCCTCTGCACGCAGCAGCTCTGCTTCACACCTTGGTTTCTGCAAAAGAAAATCCCAGTCCTGGGGAAAAAGCGACAGGAGGATGTCCAGAGCTGGCTGGGCTGGCTGGGAGCCTTGGGAGGGGGGGAGGAAGTCAGGAGAGAATTAGGAGACAGGATGGAGGTGCCTGTGATGTGGTGTGTTCTAATTACAGCAAGCACAGCTTCCCAGGGCGTCAGACTCTGTGCCTGATGAATTGCAGGGCTGTTACCACGTCCAGCCCTTCACTGGCTCTAGGGCTGAAGGATGCAGAGCAAGCAATGCCCCCAAACCAGGAGCTGCCTCTGAGCTGCTCCCAAGCCCTCCCCAGAGCAACTGAGCCTCCAAGCCTGCTGGAGGGCTGCTGGAGAGGGCTGCTCAAAGCCCACCACAAACCTGTGCCCACCTGAGGATTCTGTCCCTCCTGATGCTTCAGGTCTTCCTGGCTCCAGGGCAAAGGCAAATCTGTGCTCACTCCAAAGGGGAGACCAAGGATGAGTGGGAAGCAGCAGGATGACTTTGTGCTCCTACATGAAGAGCAAAGTGCCCTCCTTTGCCTGCTGTCCTTGCTCTCCCTCACCCCTCAAAACAAATAGCACAGAGCTGGTCTTTATCCTGAAACTGAACTTAAGCACCTGAATCTTTTCTCTGGAAAAAAAGCCCAAACCTGTTTTCAAGGGGTTGAATGACTCACCCCCACCTCGTAATGATGCTGTCTGCAAATACACCTCAGGGTTTCATTTCAGACAGGATTCCATCCGTAGATGTGGCCATGCAGGGCTGAGCAGCAGAGAGGGACTGGGGTACAGGCAGTGTGGATTGGCACAGCCCTTCTTCAGGCTCTGCAGCCAGGCAGATTTGAGGTAGGGAAGTGCCTGGCCTCAAAGAAGTTTGATGTGAACTCAGAGACCGTGGAGAGAAAGGGAAAAAAGAGATCCCCACTTTTCTCCCCATCTGAGCAAACCCAGCCTCTGTTGCCTGCATGTCTCCTATCAGCAGAGCCTGGCACGGTGACAGGGACAGGGGGATCCCCCTGGGGGCTGCACCAGGCTGGCAGCCACTGGATCAGTGTGGTCTTTGCCCCCTGCCCCTGCCCAGCCTGGCTGCCTCTGGGGAGAGCAGCCACAGGGCAGCCTGGAGCCCGACGCTGACAGCAGCCTGCTGGCTGGAGTCTTGGCTGTTTACAGAAATACCACCTCATGCTTTGATTGGAGGGACATGGGGGATAAACCTATCCTTGTCACTCCCAAAAATCCCCTGATCAGGATGAGGCACCCTCCTGGATCCCCTGGGCACTGCTGGGGCTCTGGTTGTGCAGCTCCTGCTCCATCCCCCGGCCCGGGCAGCAGCAAATCAGCGCTGCTTTCGCCCTCCTGGTGGGATGCTCGCTGCCTTCATTTGCTCAGAGCTTATTTTCAGCACGGCTTTCAGCACTCCTCGCGGTGCTGGCTGCCTGCAGAGCTGCACGGCGGGCAGGAGGGCTGTGGCTGCAGCATCCCCCACGGTGCTGCCCCCCCGGGAGCCACGCTGGCTTCCCCGGCCTCTCCAAGAGCCCTGTTAGCCGGCCCCAGCGCCCTGCCGACCACAGCATGTGCACTCATGGCTTGGAGCCCCTTACCTTGAGCTCCCATGCTCGTGGCCACCCGACTCACTGGCCCCACAGCCGCTCTGACCATCCTCAGGCCCCCCAGCTGCTGCAGGGACAGCGTGCCTGTGCCTCAGTTTCCCCAGAGAGCAGAGAGGGTGCAGTGGCTCCCCTCCTCCCCACAGTGTCAGTTCTGCTTAGCTCGGACAGCGTCTGGGAGAGGAGCTGTCACACAGTGTGCGTTTGCTCTGCTCCCTGGGGCTCCACGTTGTGCCCTGCGCCTCCCAGCACCGCGGCACCGTAAACATTAATGGCAACGGTAATCAGAGGGGACTTCTCCCAGCTCCTGGTGCTGGGAGAGCCGGTCAGTGGGGATGAGGACCCCTGCACAGCACCTCGAGCCACGTGCCCGCTGGCCACCTGTGCCCTGTGCTGCACCAGCACCCCGGGGCAGCTCCACCAGCCCTCATCCCCGCTGCCTTCCCAGCCAAGCCATCGGGGCCGCTCCAAGTCCTGTGCAGCCCCTGCTTGCCCTGGGGAGAGCAGGCACAGGGGGCACCGTGCTCTCCTTCCCCGCTGAGATCCTCCTCTGTGGACCCCTGCAGCAATGGCTTTGTACAGCAGCTCCCAGCCATTACCAGACTGCAATTAATACAAATAAATGAGATGAGCCAGCCACAGCAGAGTGAACAGAAACCTGACTGACATATCTGCCAGGAATCATTTATTCTGCGCTTTTATCTTTTTTAAATACTATTTACTTCATTGCAAATTAATCACAGATTGCCTTGGACCAGAGGCGACTCTGCGGCTTGGCCGGGTGGCCTCAGGGGACAGGGCAAAGGCAGCCGAGCAGCCCGAGTCCCGGCCCAGGCTCTGGTTAACAGGCAGCTCCCCTCGCTCTGCCTCGGTTTCCCTGTCCCTGGCAGCCGCTGCAGCTCCCGCATCACGCAGACATGACTGTCGGTCTTGTGCTCTCCAAGGAGCTCACCCAGGACAGCCTTGTCCATCTGCCGAGCCTCTGGGAAAGGCACGAGCAGGGTCCCAGCAGGAGGGACCTGAGCTGCGGCCCCAAGGCCGGGCAGAAGGATTTAGGAGCCCGGTTTTCCTCAGGCGCTCCCCCCCATCCGACGGGCAGTTCCTCTGGGACGTCCCTCATCCTGCACAGCCCTCAGCCCCGCACGTCCCCTGATCCCGGTACGGTTCCCGTCCTCCGAGCGTCCCTCGCACATCCATCAGCGCTGCCACATCCCGAGACCCCGGCGCATCCCTGACCCCGCCAGCCCCGACCCCGGTGCGCCCCGAGACCCCCCAAACCCCGCGGGGCTCGCTCCCTCCCGCGCCCAGGAGCCCCCTCGGGGGACGCGGGCCCGGGGCCGGCCCGGGCCGGGCGGCAGAGGGCCCCGAGGGCACGGGGAGGAGGCGGGCACGGGCACGGGAGCCCCCCACCGCCGCGCCCGCCTCCTCCCCGCCGCGGCGGGGGGAGG
>NW_024528821.1:14239447-14441992 GCF_017590135.1 Pyrgilauda ruficollis | reverse complement strand
GCGGCAGCGGCCCCGGTGCGGTGGGAGCGGGAGCGGGGACGCCGCCGCCGCCGGCCGGGTCATGCCCGTGCGCCCGGGGCGGCGGGGCTGCGGGCTGCGGCGGGATGGGCGCGCTCCGGGCCGGTGCCCTCGCCTTCCTCCTCCTCCTCCTCCTCGGCTGCCTCCTGCCCCGGCGCGGCCCGCTCAGGTGAGCGCACGGCGCGGGTGCTCGGTGCTGCGCGGGGCTGCGGGACCGCTGCTCTCCGAGCCGCTTCCCCGGCACCCGGAGCCCATCCCCCGGGAGCCGCGATTCCCCTCCGGCACACGGGTATCACCCCCTCTCGGAGACAGATCGCTCCTGCGGGACCTGGGCATCCCCTTCAGACCCGGGCGAGCCCCGGGACCCTTATCCCGACCCCCAATCCGGACCTGGCTCTGGGCCTGATGCCCCGGACAGAACGCTCCCAGCTCCTATCCGGACCTCCCGCAAACCTGGCCTCGCTCCCCATTCCCCAGGACCCTGACCCAGCACCCTGGAGACCCAGCAACCTTCCCCCCACGGTCCCCCTCCGCACACAGCCGGACCCTGCCTGTCCCCAGCAGCCCCCGAGGGCTCCCCGGGCCAGCGGGAGAGCCTTGTCACCGTGGGAGAAAGGGTGAGCTAGCCCGGTGACAGCCCAGACAGCTCCTTCCCCGGTGCTGCAAAGCCCCCGAGATGTGCAGATCCTCTCCTGGCTCCTGGTGTTTGGGGGAGGAGAGCCCAGGGCAGACCCTGACCCAGACCCTGGGTCACTCGGGACAGTGGGTGGGTGCCCCAGGTCCCGTGGGTGCAGGAACAACTCTTGGCCCACTTGGGTGGAAAATCTAAAGCCCCCAGGTCCCTTTTTCCATCTCTGTCTGCCTTGGCTGTTATCTGGGACAAGGTGGGATGCAGGGGAGAGTGGGTCAGGAAGGGACGGGTTGGGGGCTGCAGGACTCCAGGCTGAGCCTGATCCCAGTCCCACTCCCACCACTCTGCCAGTACGGCTGGAGCGGCATGGGGGGATTTGCAACATTTATGGCAGGGAGGGGTAAAACAGAATTGCTTCACGTGCAGAAACTGCTTGTCTCAGGGCAGCGTTTTTAGGCAGACATCAGCGTTTTCCAGCCCTACCATGCACTGGCTCCACAGAGGTGCTGAGTCCCAGGGCCCTGCGGTGCCAGCCGGGCTCGGGGCAGCGGCCCCAGGGCAGGCAGTGCCTCAAGGCAGGGGCTGTGCCCAAGGGCTGCGTTCCAGCACGGCCCTGCCAGGGCTGCCGTGGGAAGTGGCTGCACTCTGGGCATTTTGGCATCCCCCACGCAGGTCTGAGCATCCCCGGGGCTGCAGATCTGCTGTGGCTCAGTTATCTGAGCCTCTTCAAGGAGCTACCTGCCAAGGGAGCCCGGGAGCCTCCCTCCCACGTGCTCCAGGGGAGAACCCTCACGGTCCTCTCCTGCTGAGGAGGAGGACATGGTTCACAGCTGTGTGGCAGGCAGAGGCCTCACTTAACTCCTTGTTAGCCTGGCCTCTTGCAGCCCTCCTCCCAAAGGCACCACACCTTGCTCGTGCAGCTCC
The DNA here is from genome assembly GCF_017590135.1 of Pyrgilauda ruficollis. Lineage (NCBI taxonomy): Eukaryota > Metazoa > Chordata > Aves > Passeriformes > Passeridae > Pyrgilauda > Pyrgilauda ruficollis. The sequence goes on along the minus strand of NW_024528821.1, from coordinate 14,440,419 downwards.
TGGCGGGGAATTTCTCCCAGCCTTTTGCTCTTGATCAGGATGAATCCCAGGTACTCTCTGATGCCCTTCTCCAGTTAAAGGAAAACCTGCCTCACTAGAACATTTTGTTCATGGCCATTTCTAGCTGGTAAGGTGCATATAAACCCCTCTAGGATGAATTTCACCCCCTTGAAAAGAGGTAGGAAGAAGGACCACAGGGTTCCCAGAATCATCCTCTTCTTGTAGTGATGGGGTTGTAGCTCCATCTCACTCAAAGCAGGAGTGAGATCCACCTGGGCAGAGACCTGGTGGAGTTATAAGGCATCATGCAGCAGCACTAGCAGCATGCTCAAAGCTCCTTTTGTGTCCAGAGATCTCTGGCTAATTCCTTTCCATCACAGCCACATGCCTGGCAATGTGGTGAGTGAACATCTCTCGCATTGTTCCTTGAAATTATCATTATAGACTGACGGGAGGAGAGAAGCTGGCAGGCTAAGATGCATTCACAAAAATATCCCCTCCAGAGTCAGTTTGAATAAATCTCCATCGTCATTCAGAGCGCTGTGTGGGAGAGCTCATCACCAGGGCTGGTGTGGAGGTGGGCTTTGCTGCTCCTCTCCTGCCCCATCTCCTTGGTCCCTGGCAGGGTGTCAGAACCCAGCTGTGCTCTGGACACTCCTCACTCAGGCAGGGTTGTTGTGTCCCCCAGCCCCCCCAAGCCGTGAGTCCATGACAGGCACTGGTGATTGTTTGGTCAGCAACTCAAGCTGGAGCTGTAGGTGGAACCTGAGAATGAGCTTCCCTGCTTTCCCCTCCAACACTGGTTGTGCCCTGTCCCCACCACAGCCCTGGAGCCAGGAGACACTGGCCCCCATGCCAAGGGAAGTGGTGGAGCAGGGACAGGCAAAACGTGGGCATGTGACACTCAGGCTGCTGCAGGTGAGGGGAAAAGCCACCAGGATCCCAGCAGAAGGAAGGGATCCCCCCACCATGCTGAGCGGGCACTGGAGTGGATGCAGCACAGGCACAGCCGCCTGCCCTGGCAGCTGAGTGTCCCCAGGGGACGCCAAAATGTGCCTGCAGACCCCTGGCAGCAGCTGACCTGCCTCTCCTGCCCCGCAGGCTGGTCTCAGGGCGGGAGGAGATTAAAGCTGGCTCCCGAAGCTCAGCCCAGCCCATGTCACCCTCTGATTTCCTGGACAAGCTCATGGGACGAACCTCAGGGTACGACGCCCGCATCCGACCCAACTTCAAGGGTAAGAGGGAAGATGTGAGGGTTCCAAAGCTGGCAGATCCACGCTTACGGCTGCCCAGACCCAGGGGCTTTGGGGCAGGACGCTGACCCACATCCCTGTCCCAAGACCCTCCCCGGAGTCCCGGCTGCTCCTGCCAGCCCTGTGTGCTCGCTGTGCCTGGCAGCAGGGGCGGCTGCGGGGCGTGCTGGGGTTACCCCCACCCCCGGGGGTGGCCCCAGCAGGAGGGGACGCCTGTGTGCCTTCAGGCACGCAGAGTGGAGCCGGTGTCCCCGGTGTCCCCGCGTGTGCCCGCACGTGTCTCCGCAGCCGGCGGCAAGAGGAGGCTTCACGCTGTTTTCCAGGTCCACCCGTCAACGTGACCTGCAACATCTTCATCAACAGCTTTGGCTCCGTCACCGAAACCACCATGGTGAGGGTTTGGCCAGCCTGTCCCAGTGCCTGGGGGCTGGCAGTGGCTGTGCTGGGCAGCGTGTGGGTCCCAGTGCCCAAGGCTGTGCTTACAGGGGCTCCTGTCACCCCTTCTCTGGAGCCATCCCTGGCACCATGCTGGGGACATGCAAAGCCATAGCACATGGCTGTGGCTTTCCTGGGGTCAGCTAACACAAGCTTGGCTATGTGAGTCACATTCCCTGTGCCTGAGCTGGAAGAAAGACCCCCGCAAAGGGTCACAGTGGGGTAGATGGATGTAACCCTCTGCCATCCTGAGCCTCCTTGGGTGCATGAGGAACACCTCAGAGGAAGTCCCAGGGCAAAAATGTCCTATTGGTGCTTCTGCAAAAGGCTTAATACTACCAACAGTCCCACAGAGCCATGTGCAGAATGCTGCAGGCAGCAGTTACTGGTCTCCCACCTCCTCCTCCTCCTTCTCTCAGCTGCTGTGGCCTTGGCTTTTTAATTTCCCCTGGCTGCTAACAGCATGGGAAGGCTCCTGAGCTGCCCCTGCTCCCTGCTTTATTAGTGGCAGGCAACTCAGCAGGGCTGAGCCTCAACACAGGCAGCCCTTCCACCTCCTCCTCCTCCTCCTGCCCGGGCACCACGGGTGCTCTCAGCTGACGTGGTGCCCTCTGTCCCAGGACTACCGGGTGAACGTGTTCCTGCGGCAGCAGTGGAACGACCCGCGCCTGGCTTACCGCGAGTACCCCGACGACTCCCTCGACCTCGACCCCTCCATGCTCGACTCCATCTGGAAGCCAGACTTGTTCTTTGCCAACGAGAAAGGGGCCAATTTCCACGAGGTCACCACCGACAACAAGCTCCTGCGCATCTTCAAGAACGGCAACGTGCTCTACAGCATTAGGTAGAACCTTCCCCTCTGGTGCAGTGCCTGAGTGGGGAGGCAAAGCTTTCCTCTTGCCTTTCATGTGGCGACTTTTCCCCACTGACTGCTCTAGCTCTAACAACTCCCTCCTTTCCTCTGCCTCCTCCAGGCTGACACTGATCCTGTCCTGCCCCATGGACCTCAAGAACTTCCCCATGGACATCCAGACATGCACCATGCAGCTGGAGAGTTGTGAGTACCTCGGGGGGTTCAAGCTGTGCTTCATTTCCCTCTTCCCATCCCACCCCCTCCCATTCCATGCCATCCCAAAAGCTGGCAGCTCACTTTTTCTGAGGGACATGAGCAGGAAAAAGCAGTTGTTCAGGGTGGGGTTGAACGGGATACATGTCCCAATCCCATGGCTCCCTACATCCCCTCCAGTTGGCTACACTATGAACGACCTCATCTTCGAGTGGCTGGAGGAGCAGGAAGCTGTGCAGGTGGCAGAGGGCTTGACACTTCCACAGTTCATCCTCAGAGATGAGAAGGACCTGGGCTATTGCACCAAGTACTACAACACAGGTGAGCACCCCAGGGACCTGCTGCCACCCCCTCCCACGGCCCAGGGGTCCCTCTCACCCACTGGGGCCATCTTTCCCTGCAGGCAAGTTCACCTGCATCGAGGTGAAGTTCCACCTGGAGAGGCAGATGGGTTACTACCTGATCCAGATGTACATCCCCAGCCTCCTCATCGTCATCCTCTCCTGGGTCTCCTTCTGGATCAACATGGATGCGGCGCCAGCCCGGGTGGGCTTGGGCATCACCACGGTGCTCACCATGACCACGCAGAGCGCCGGCTCCCGCGCCTCCCTGCCCAAGGTCAGTGCTGCTTGCCTGCTGGGCTGCCCCGCTGCAGCCACCCACAGCGCCCCAGGGGCAGGGGCAGCCTTTCCCTGGGAATGGCTTGGCTTTGGAGCCTCATCAGCTGGGGCAGCACACGTGCTGAGGGGAAACGCTGGCTGCTCTGGCCAGTGCCCAGGCTGAGAGGGCTCCCACGCTTCTCGGAAGCTGGCAGTGGGGGGGACGAGCAAGGTGGGGGGCAGTGGGTCCCTGAGCCCCCTGTCACCCCGGCAGGTGTCCTACGTGAAGGCCATTGACATCTGGATGGCCGTGTGCCTGCTCTTCGTCTTCGCCGCCTTGCTGGAGTACGCAGCCGTCAACTTTGTCTCCCGCCAGCACAAGGAGTTCATGCGCCTGCGCCGCCGCCAGCGACGGCAGAGGATGGTGAGTCCCCCCCTCTAGTGACATCTGCTCGTCCTCAGCCCCTGAGGGGACACCCCAGGGCTGCAGGGACAGTTTCTCAGCAGTCCCCAGGGCAGGGCTGCGTTCCACAGCAGCAGATGGCTCCTCCAGCACCCCGGGGACCCATGGGCACAGCAGCACAGGGCTCAGCACCCATGGGTGCTTCACGCCCTGCTTAGGGTGCTGTCCTTCTCCTGCTGGGACATCCTCAGGCTCTGCTTCCTCTAAAAATGCAGAAAAATAAACAGTGAGGATGGGGGAAACCAGCCTTTCCCCTTACCCAAACCTGGGCCCTTTGGCAGTGACAGGGACTCACTGCTATGTCAGGGAGGGACCTGGTGGCACCAGGGACAGGTCTGGGCTGCAGATGAGAGCACAGCAGGATCTGGAGAGGCAGGATCCCTCACTCATGGAAATAGTCCTCCCTTCTGTCAGCCCATCAACACGAGCATCAGGCCCGTATGAAGCTTGGGGTAGGCATGTGGCTGCCCCACTCTCATTTTCTTACCATAAACAATGTGTGTGTGAGGCACCAGATCTCCACAGAAGACACGAGTACATACACACACACACACACCCACACCACACACACACCCACACAAACACCACACAGGCTCACAGCATCCCATGCAACCAAATCCCTTTGGCATGTGCTGAAGACAGATCCCAGTGCCAGGGCACACTGGGGGGCTTTTTCCCCCAACACAGAGCCCCCATCTCCCCACCATCCCCATCCTGGCGCCCAGAGCCGCTGCCCCGGGGCCGGGGAAGAGCCCTGGGTCACCCGCTGTCCTGTTTCTGTTTGGTGCACACTGCTGGATGCCACAAGGGCCTGAGCAGCGGCACGGCCAGCCTGGAGTCCCTGCGGCAGCTGAGCAGCCGGCACAGCAGCGAGCACACCTACGCGACGCTCTCGCAGCTCTCCAGCTCCCGGGTAAAGCACGACCCTGCAGCCCCCCGTGCTTCCCCAGCCAGCCTCACCCTCCCCTCCCCAAAGGAGCCCCCAGGAGCCAGCCCTGGGGGCCAGCAGGGCCCGTGGAAGGAGCGGGCCAGCGATTCGCACAGAGTATGTGCCTGTAGGATGTGCCCATAGGATGTGGCTGCCAATGCCTGGGGTCAGAAGTGTTGAGAGAGGGATGGGAACGGAGCAGATTTCCCTGTGGACATCCCCACTCCATGCCTTGGGTTGCCCTTCTGTAAAGCAGCATGGGCACAGACCCCTTTGCTGAGGGTGACCGGTGCTGAGGCTGACTGATGGCTGCTCCTGGGCTCCCCAGCCGTGCCCACACCTCTGGCAGGGTGAGGGCTCTGCCTCCCTGCAGGCAGGTTCCAGGCACTCCCAGCTGCCTGCAGTCACTCCTGCACAGGCAGCTGCTCAGGGCACACAAGCACTTTGAGGCACAGGGAGAAGTGTGGGGCAGGACAAGCTCCCAGGATGTTGGGGAGATGCAGGGGATCAACCACAGTGCCAGGGAGGAGATCAGACCGGGTCACCCTCACCTCCTCTACACCATCATCAGCCCTTGGATGCCAGGAGAGGCATCTTTGCACCCTGCCCTTCACAGATGACTCCTGGAGAGCAACACCCACCCAGCCAGGGCAGGGAGGGGGAGGCTCTGTCCAACCCACGGACCATGTGCTGGCTTAGAACAGACCAAAGTGCAGCTGCCCTGAGGTGGAGGCTGCAGAGCACCCCGGGGTGCTGCTGACACAGCACTGGATGCAGCCAGGAACACCCCAGGATGCTGCTCAGTCAGAGATTGCAGCAGAGCCCTGCTACAGCTCCTGTGCCTGGGTTTCACAGCCTTAGGGCAAATCCCTCCCACAGACCACCCAAATCCAGGCTCAGGAACATTCTGGGCCTGCTGGCTCACCGGGCTGGAGGAGCAGCTGCTGGTCCCCAGAGCACACAGAGCACCCAGGTCCCCCCATCCAGAGAGGCTGCAGGACTCAGCCTGAGGCAGGGAAATAAAACTGTACTGCAAATGAGAACTAACCTCAGCAATCTCGGCCACTGCTGCTCTTCCCGCTGTAAAATCTTGCTTAGCCTGTGGATTGCTGAGTTAAATTAAGATGCCAGGGTACAAACTCTCTGCATGAGAGCCCTCGTGCCAGCCGAGTGCCTGCAGGGGCTGACCTCAGCAAGCAGCCCCTGTGTCCTGGAGGGCAGTGCCGGCCAGAGATGGTGTTTGGGATCCCAAACAGCACCCAGACACAAAGTGAGGCACTGACCTGCAGCAGGCCTTGGAAGAAAGGACCCACCACAGCCAGATACAGCACCAGCAAAGGCAGAGGGGAGTTGAGCTCAGCCACAGAGACCAAATGAGTCCAGGGGCTCAGCAAAAAGCCAGATGTGCAGCCTGTGCTTGCACATGCCCATCCCTCATCAAATCTCTGCACACATAACCCTCTCCAAGGCTAAAACAAGGCAAGTGGCTAACAGTGCACAGCTGTTGATGGGGAGGAGGGCAGGCACTGCTGGCCAGCCCCTGAGGCACCCAATCGGTGAACAATGGCAGTGGGCTGCGGCCAGACACTCTCGCGGCAGTTTTGCAGCCTTGATCATGAACATGCAACTCCATGGGCACGTTGCCCCCTCTGCAGCAAGGGGAGAGAGAGGGTGAGCAAGGGCAGGGAGACCAGCAAGGAGTCCAGCTCTCTCAGCCTCCCTGCTCTGCTGCACCAGGCAATCTCTGCCAAGCAGCCTTGGGGAGAAATGAGGACCTGGGTTCTTGGAGGGACTGCGGTGCCCTGCAAGCCCTGGTGGTAGCCAGGTTCCTGCATCCCTGTCCTGCTCTGCCCCAGCAAGCCGTCTGTCCCCTCCTATTCACCATTCACAGTCACACTTCCCCCCCACAGCAAAAAGCACACTCACAGCAGCACCTGCCCACCTCAGCTCCCTGCACCCTGCACCCCTGTGTGCCCCCTTCCACCAGTTCACCTCCCATCCCTCTGGCTGCCCGGAGTCAGGCTGGAGCTGGGAGGAAGCTGGGGGGCTGTGTCGGGCTGCCGGGGTCGGGTGGCACCCTGAAACACATGCTGGACGAGAACGAGGGGCTCGGTGCTCAGCCCTGCCCCGTGCACAGCACTGCCAGCCCCGTGCTGCTGCCTGCGTGGCTGGGGCTGTCTGACAGAGCCCAGCCTGGCACGGGCACCGGTCCCCCAGCACCGAGGGTGTGCAGGACGTGCACTCACCCTGCGGCACCGGCACCCGCCGTGCCCTGGCTGACCGCCTTTCCCTCGCCAGGAGGAAGAGCTCAGCCGCGAGAGCCGCTTCTACCTGCGAGGCTACGGGCTGGGTCACTGCCTGCAGCCCAAGGAGGGGGCTGGGGAGGGCCCCGGCGTGTACAGCCCCCCGGCAGCCCCCGCCGTGCTGCGGGAGGGGGAGAGCCTCCGCAGGCGCTACATCGACCGCGCCAAGCGCATCGACACCGTCTCCAGAGCCGTCTTCCCCTTCACCTTCCTGGTCTTCAATATCTTCTACTGGGTCGTTTACAAAGTGCTGCGCTCAGAGGACATCCACTTGGTGCCCTGAGGCTGGAAAAGTACGGCTGCCTCTTGGTGTGACCCCCGCAGTGTGCCCAGGTGCCACAAGCTCAGCCAGAACTGCATTTCCCTCTGTCCCGGAGCAGTGGCACAGCTGGGATGAACCTCAGAGCCCCCGTGCCCCACTGGATCCCGTGGCACAAAGCGAGGAGATCAACAATCACAGGTCCCCATGGTCAGCTGGAGAGAGGGACCCCTCCTCCTTCCTGCATGGTGTCACCCCAGGTCCCCCGGGATGCTGTGCTGTCAGGGCACAGGGAAACAACTGCTCCCCAGGAATGCTGTGCTGCTGGGGAAGCCCTGGGTAGCCAGTGGCACAGGAGAGCCCCAGGTACTTTGGCACAGCCAGAAAACATCACCTTCCAGAAAAATACCCTCCCCTTCTCCACACCTACCATGTTAGACTGCTGCTTCTCCAGCCAGATCACTGAGCTGTGTGCCCCGAGCAGCCAGGGATTAGGCTGCAGTCCTCTCCTCTGGCCTGGAGCTTGGCTGCAGGAAAGAGCAGGCAGCACCCCTACCTGCACCTGCACTGTACAGGGTGCAGGCTATGGCCCCACAGCCCCCTGCCCAGCAATGGACAGGGCCCTGCAGCCCCAGCCAGCTCCAACACACAGCAAAGCAGCAGGGTGGGGATGCTGCCCTCCCTGCAGAGCTCAGAACTGCCCGTGATGCCCAGGGCTGCAGGCAGGACTATGGCAGGGACAGTGGGCAGGAGGCTCTGTTTGCTCCAAGGAAAGGCCAGCCCTGAGGCAGGCAGCAGGCAAGCTCAGTCCTGCTGAAGGGGCTCAGATGGGAGTCACTTGGCACTGGGGAGATGGCACTGCATTATCAGCAGGGTAGGGCCCACAGCCCATCTTCCAAGGGAGATCTTTTGGGTGGGATGAAAGCAGTGAGGAAAGCTTGGCCAATCCTTTTGGAGGAGGAGAGTGAGTGGTGGAATCCCCAGACTGCTGCATTCCCATAGCACCACGGGGCCAGAAGAGAGATGGAGGTGAAAATTGCCCCATTCCTCAGCCCAGCATCTGGGTGCAGCATCCCCTGGGCAAGTTCATCCATAATACTCTTCCACTGGAGAGGAGAGCAACTGGAACCTCAACTGGACAAGCTCAGCAAGGCTTCCAGCCCTTCAGACCTGGATACCCTCCATGCTTTGCAGGAAATAAAAGCAGCAGGTGATGCTTAAGTCCTCCAGAGAGGAGTGTGGTGATGCTCTCCTTTCCCTCTGCCCACAGTCAGCCTGGAGAAGGTTGCAGCCCAGCAGGCCCCAGAGCCATGGGTGCAGGAGAGGGCCCAGAGTCTTCCAGGCAGGGCAGGATGGAAATTGGATTCACCCCTTTCCTTGAGGGCTGTGGTGTCCCCATGGCACAGTGAGTGCTCCAGTGACCCACCTGCCATGGCAGAAAGGACCCTGCAGGGCAGGGGGACATAGCCAGGAGCCAGCACTGCCTGCTGAAACCAGACCCAGGCAGAAACCCCTGCTGTGATCCCTGGCCTGGCTCCTCAAGGGACATAGCCAGGAGCCAGCTGAAACCAGACCCAGGCAGAAACCCCTGCTGTGATCCCTGGCCTGGCTCCTCAGGCACCACTCATCCCCCTCTTCCTCGCAGGACTGACTGGCAGCATCATCCTCTGAGCCCCCTGATCCCCACAGAGTGCTCAGCCACATGCACCCATTCTACAGATGGGGCAAGCCGAGAACTGGCCCCAGGCCACCCCATGAGGGGACTGAGGGAGCCACAAGGACAGGCTGAGCCAGCTCCATCCCATTGCCAGCACTGTGCATGCCTCTCCTGCCGTGGGGTTCCCCATGGGGCCCCACTGTGTGTCCAGGCCAGACTTGCTTTAGGGGAGGCCCCATTTGGAGGCACCCTTGGCTCCCCCAGCACCCGAGGCAGTGCCAAACAGGGAGGTACCAGTGTCTGAGCAGCACCCACAGGCACTGGGTGGCCACGCCAGCCTCCTGCAGTGGTGGGTTTTTAAACAGCATCGATCTTCCTACACAAATAAAGCTTTCTGGGATTTTCAGTGCTGTGTGCTGGGGATTTGTCTCTGCCAAGAACTCTGCAGCCAGCTCCCACTCACAGCGTGGGGAGGGGACAAAGGCACAACTGCCCTGCGGGGACAGGAGCCCTGACCCACCATTGTACCCATACAGATATCCTTACCTCTCCACGGGTGACTTTTCTGACACAACTGGTGACTGTCACATTTAACTCCCACGTGGGAGATGCCAGGAGGGCTGGGCAGGAGCCCCCTGCAAGCCCTCAGCCCCAAACCTCATCACCTTCTCTCCCCACCAGCTCTGTGGGGTGCTCCCCACAGCCACCCCAGCCCTTTTCACCCACCCAGGCTTGGCCAGGGGACAGGACCCAAGATGAGGCGGAGCTGGGGCCGGGGGGTGCCAGCTCTGCGGTGGAGCTCAGACACCCGAGCATGTGCAGCATCCCGAGGACAAACCTCCCTGCATGGCCCCTCAGCCCCTTCACTCCGGCTCGCTGGGCGGGCGCCAAGCTTACAGAGCTGCCAGCTGTCCTGGGGGGCTTACGCCAGCCCTGCAGTGCCACCCGGGGCCGGGGCTTTTGTCCCCAGCTGGTGCAGGGGTGGGCAGAGCCCGCAGCTGAGGGCTGAGCGCCCGAGCAAACATCAATCTCCCTCTGTGCTCCCGGCCAAGCGTCACAGACCAGCTCTGTTGGTACCTCGCAGCCCCATCGCCCGCCCGGCCCCACCGAGGGCCTTCAGAGGCAGGGAGGAGAGAAAGCAAGCTGCACCCACGGCAGCTTGGGGCTGGGGTTGTTCTTTAGATGGGACAAACGAAGCCTCCCCGGGGTCTTGCTGCTGTCCCCACCCCAAACTGAGAGAGGATGCAGCCAAGGGGACAGCTGTGAGGTATTTCACAGCCGTACGGTGTCCCCAGTTCCTTCACTCCCTGCTCTGGAGTCAGGACATCACATCTGGGCACTCAGTGTCTGTTTGGAGACAAACGCTGCAGTCAGCCCTGAGCCATTCAGCTTCAGGAAACAGCACACTACCGGAGAAAAGAAAAATGTAAAAACCCAACACATCCCTCCCAAGCCAAAGCCCCCAGGTCCCAGGCACTGCTCACAGCAAGGTGGGGAGCTCTTTTCTGGCATCACATTTGAAAAAGCATAAGGGTAGCACCATGGCTCTGCAGGTCTTTGTGGTTCAGGTGTCCCTGGGGGCAGTTTCAGAGTCGAGAGCAGCACTCAGGCCCTGCCCTTGGTACTCCCAGCAGCCCAGTTTGAACTGGGAGTCACTGGGACACCCTCACAGCTGCAGGACTGCCACTGCCCTCCAGCACAAAGCTCCAGTGCGTCCCTCACATCTTGGGATGGGGGTTCTGAGCTCCATGTCCTCTCACAGCATGGCCAGGGACCAGCCCAGGTGGCTCAGCCCCTCAGCAAAGCCCACAGTCTTTGGACAGAATCAGTTTTTTATTTCCTGTTTAAGGCTGTGCAGTGGTGGGTGCATCCCAGTCACCACAGACAGCAGCTGTGGGCACAGGACCAACAGCCATGGCCAAGTTAATTGCTGGCTTAAAAGGAAGTTAATGAAGTTAACACCAGGTTAATGGAACTCCAGACAGTAAAATGAGCATCATCAGCACTGGCAGATTCCCAACTCCTGCTTGCAGCATGCCCAGGGCCAGGAGCACACATGGGCTGGGGACAGCACGGCCCCTTGCCAGCCCCAAGGGCTCCTTGGGGGGCCCGTGTGGGGCCAAGGAAATGTGCCTTTGGCTGGGCACTGCAGTGACATGCCAGCCATCAACCACAGAGGGCCTGACCCTGCTGGAACTGAGCTCTGCTGCTGTCCCTGGCAGCATCAGGGTGTCAAACCTTCCCCTCTCCCTCACCAGGGCCTCTCCCCACATCCACAGCCTGGAGCTCCTGTGGGGCCACTCCAAGTGCCAGAGGTTGAGCAAAGCATCCTGTGCACACAAAGCAGTGCCTGCAGGACAGCCTGTCCCACACTGATCCCACCCCAAGGCCAGGACACTGCAATGCCACAGGAACAGGTGACAGCTCTTCTGGGGCTCTGAGCAACCTTTGCACATGGCCTGAGCACAGAATTCTTTCAAAGAAAATAGCAAGCTCCAAAAGTCAGCCAGGCAGTCCTGAGCAGGCCAGGGTTGCCCCTTTACAAGTGGGAAAATGGACACAAGAGGAAAGCACCAGGAGCTGGACTGGCATTGTGCCCTGCTGGGATCAGCCATGCCACGGGCACAGGCCCTAACAGGACCTCCATGGGGACAGGAACCTGCTGGCACAGGGAAGGTCCAGGTGCAGGGTGCTCTGGCAGCGTGGCTGTGCCAGCACCCCAGCCCTCAGCACAGCCCTGCAAGAGCTGTCCCCCCATCAGAGCATCCCCTGCACCCCCAGGGCATCCCCTGCCAGTCAAGCTGTGGGATCACACCACAGCTTGTCACCTCCACCTGCTCTGAGAGGCTGCACCCCAGCCCTGCCAAACCCCAACCACCACGGCCACATCCACCCCACAGCACGGCTTGGGGACCAGCCTGCCCCACTCTGGGGACACCAGCCAGTACATGCAGCCCACACTGCACCCCAGAGCTCCCCATCCCGAGGGGTGTGGGGGTGCCAGGTACTCCTGGGGACAGGCAGGACACCTGGGAAGCAGCAGTGAGGGAGTGCTGGAGCACAGAGAGCAGCAGGGATCAGCCCTGCAGCACCCAAAGCGCTGGCAATAGGGGATAACTGCCCAGCTCTGGAGTGTCACTTAGCACAAGAGAAAACAAAGCCATGAGGTTTTCCAGCCTCCAGAGTGTCTTGTTTTGCCCCACTTTGAGAGATCTCTGCGCTTCAGCTCCCCAAGGGACAGGGGGAGGACCCCAGCACTGAAACAAGGAGTGATTATCAGCCCACGGGCTCTGAGGAGCTTTTGTTCCCTGGCTGTGCCAGAGCAGGGATGGGAGGACACCTAGCGAGATGCCTCGGTGGCTCCCGAGCCCTTGATGGGCACAGCCCTGCTGTGCTTCCATCCTGCCCCTCCTCCTGCCATGCTGGGGCCCACAACAACAGCTCCAGGGGGGCTCCAGGGCTGGTCCAGCCCTGGGGAGAGGCACAGGGGAGAACTGGCTCCTCACATCCCATTTCCCACTGCTGCCTTGGCAGCAGGAGCCTCCAAGTCTCCTTGACACGTGCCACCAAGGCTCTCATGGCTGTGTTACTGCTGCAAACACAGGGATTAAATCCAGGGCTCCCCTCAGAGATGCTGGCTGGCACACAGGTGCCCTTACAGCTCTCCAGGCTCTGCTGACCAGCAGTGCCCTTTCCAGAGGTTCTCATCTCAACTGCCAGTCGGATGGAACTGGTGCAAATGGGGTGATGCCCAGTGACCATGACTTATTCTTGTGGCTGAACTTGTTGAAGAGAGACCAAAACCTTTGAGTGGAAGGATCTGGATGGGCCCAAGCATCCCAAGCAGAGACAGGCTGGATCCAACACCACAGAGTCCACACTGCCAGAGAGGCAGCAAACAGCCTGGCCATAATCCACACTCTGGATCAGGCTGGATCTGATCAAAGAGCACAGGGAGAGGTGCTCGGGAGGAGGGCTCATTCAGGAGCTTCTCACAGAGTTTTTGAAGCAGACCTGAAAGCCCAGGGCCAAAACCGAGTCCTGAGCCCATGGGGTACAACCCCCTCTTCCCCAGGACCCTGTGCTGACACAGAGAACACACACAGAGCCTCACCCTGCACTCACAGCAGCCCCCACCCCTCAGGCAGCCCCAGCACTGCTGAGCACACAATCACTGAGGTCAGAAAAGATCTCTGAGATCGTGTCTAACCCATGAGCAACCACCAGAGCACGGCACTGATTGCCATGTTCAGCCCTTGAACACCTCCGGGGACCCTGACTACATTTGCTGGGCAGCCCATTCCTATGTCTAATCACCCTTTCTGTAAAGAAATTACTCCTGATGTGCAACCCGAACCTCCCCTGGCACAGCCTGAGACTGTGTCCCGCGATCCCGTCCCTGTTCCCGGGAGCAGAGCCTGACCCCGCCCGGCTCCGCCCTCCTGCCAGGGAGCTGTGGAGAGCGATAAGGGCACCCCTGAGCCCCCATTCCTCCAGGCTGAGCCCCCACACCTCCCTCAGCCTCTCCTCACGGGATCTGTGCTCCAGACCCGTGCCCAGCTTTGCTCCTTCAGCAGCTCCATGTCCTTCCTGAGCTGAGGGCCGAGAGCTGGACACGGCTGTGGCCTCAGCAGCGCCCAGCACAGGGGGACAACGCTGCCCTGGTCCTGCTGGCCACTCTATTGCGGTACCGGCCACGTGCCCCCGGTCTCTCGGCCAGCTGGGCACGCTGCCGGCGGGCACACGGGCGGTGCCGCCCCGGGCGCGGCTCCCCCGGCACCTCCCGTGCACCGGCACGGCCCGGCCCCGCCGCCATGGGCCCCTGCGCCCCAGTCACGTGACACCGTCCCACGTGACCGCGCAGGGGACGGGCCGATGCGCGCCTCGCCGCCCGGGATTGGCGGAGGGGAGGGCAGCGCCGCACGGCGATTGGTTGTACGGTCAGCCCTGCCCGCCGGCTCCCCGAGGATTGAGCAGGCGGGCTGTCAATCAGCGGCAGTGCCGCGGCGCGGCGGGGCGATGGCGGCCGCACGGTGGATGCTGCGCTGGGTCGCGGCGGCGGCGGCCGCGGTGGCGGCGGCGCTGGCGCTGGACAACGGCCTGGCGCGGACACCGCCCATGGGCTGGCTGCACTGGGAGCGCTTCCTCTGCGGCACCGACTGCGCCGCCGAGCCGCGCCGCTGCGTAAGGTACCGGCGCGGGGCACGGGGAGCCCGGGGCAGCGCAGGTAGCCAGACCGGCGCGGTGCCCCGGCACCCGCTGTGCCTTCCCCGCCCAGCCCCGTGGCTGTGCCGCTGGTGACAGTAGACGTTCTTCGCTTTCTTTCCCGGTGGCGCGCCCTGGCCGTGCCCAGCGAGCAGCTGTTCGTGGAGATGGCTGACAGGATGGCTGCCGAGGGCTGGAGGGACGCCGGCTACGAGTTCATCTGCATCGACGACTGCTGGATGGCCCCGACGCGGGACGAGCAGGGCAGGCTGCAGGCGGACCCCAGGCGGTTCCCGGGCGGGATCCGCAAGCTGGCCGACTACGTGAGTGCCACCACAGCACGGTGGTGACCCCGCCTGGGAGCAGGGGAGGGCAGGACGGCTGGGTGGGCATCACTGCTGAGGTAAGGCCCTGCCTGCCACAGTGGGGTTTTGCTTCCCTTGCTGCCCCAAATCCTCTTCCTCCTGCCTTGTGGCTGCCCCGCCCCAGGGTCTGTTTCTGTCTGCACACACAGGTCCACTCCAAGGGCCTGAAGCTGGGGATCTACAGCGATGTTGGGAGCAAGACGTGTGCTGGCTTCCCTGGCAGCTACAACCACTATGACCTGGATGCCCAGACATTTGCTTCCTGGGGTGTGGACCTGCTCAAGTTTGATGGCTGCAACTCTGACTCACTGGAGCTGCTGGCAGAAGGTAGGCATGGGCTCAAGGCAGCTGTTCCCATGGGTGGGAATATTCTGCAGGCAGCAGCAATTCTAGGCCCAGCATCAAGCTCCAGGGACTCGCTTTTTCCTGAGCATACTCATTTAAGGGACTTGCTTACAAAAGCAAATCTGAGGCTCTGTTCTCAAGCCCAAGGTGTTGAGTGTTGCTGTGTTAAGTGTTTTTACCTGCTCAGTCTCCTGGAGCTCTCCTTCCAGCACAGCTCAGAAAAGGAGCTCTCAGTCATTTCTGGATCAGGCTGAGCACGGACACATCAGCTGTGTGCTCTGGGGGTGGCTGTGCTCCCTCAGCTGTTAGCTCAGCACAGGCTTTGCCCTTCTGCAGGGCCTGTACTGGACAGCCCAGAGCATTTCACACACTTAACCCTTAATCCCTTTGGTGGGACCTTGTCAGCATGAATCAGCCTGAAACTAGAACAGTTTGTGTCAGCCATGAAAAGAGCAGTTAGGAGGGCTTTTAACAGATAAAAATGAAGGGAATTATGGCATAAAAATCCTACTGGGGTTTTCCTCTTAAAGCACACCAGTGTGAATACCACTTCAGAAGTTATTTGCACAAAGGCTGGCGAGCCAGCAGCTGAAAGCTCAGCAGCTCCCTGTGCTGAGGGGATTGGCTACAGCCTCATTTGAAGCACAGGCAAATCCCAGTGCCACAGGAGTAGATTTATGGGAAGAGCACAGAAAGAGAAAAGAGAAAGCTTTTTTCTCTTGCTGGGCTCTCTGGCTGCTGGCACAGTCAGCACCACCACGTTTGGCAGCAGGAGTCCTGCATAAAGTCCCATCTGCCTGGCAGGGAGAACCTGCCCAAGTGACAATGCCATGGAAGCCAGATGGTGGGGCATATGCCAACTGCCACAGACAGGAGCACAGCTCAGCTCCCTGAGTGACAGCTGAGCCGAGAGCTCCTGCTGCATCATATGTGTAACCCAGATACAATCCAGTTGTATTGAAGCAGTTCCAGAGGAGAGAGCAGACTTTTCATTCCCTCTCTGCCAATTGGAAGGGACTTAACAGGGCTGTTTGGGGACAAGGACAGGAAAAACTAGAGCTTTTGCATTCCTGCCCAGTCCATATGGCGCAAGGGCCTCACGAGAACCTACTCCTACATTACCCAGCAAAGCTGCACTGCCTGATAGATACTGACTTGTGTTTCCTGGGTATCTAGAGGAAAAATGCCATAGAGGAAAGCTTTTAAGCTCTTCCCCTGGCTGTATGTACAAAGGGATCTGCAGTCTTGGAACGACAGCCTGCCCAAGCAAAGCTTCTGTCCCTGGGAGGCAGGTGACCAGCTGCAGACTTTAAATTCCCCTGTCCTCCCTGTGGTGTCTCAACCACAAAAAAAATGTGTTCAATCTTAATTTTGCAAGAGTTGAACTGAAACCTGAACCTGTGACATTGGCTTAGTTCTGCTGTGTGACCAAGGAGGTTGTGTAACCTCTGTGCTCTTCCTCTAGGATACAAGCGCATGTCTCTGGCCCTGAACAAGACTGGAAGGAGCATTGTGTACTCCTGTGAGTGGCCTTTCTACTTGAGGCCTGTGCAGCAGGTAAGAAGTGTTTATCCTGGGGCTCAAGTGGGAAGAGAAAAACATTTGACATTGCAAAACAGCACCCTGAGAAACTTGCTGCTCTGTATTCTGACAGAGAACAAGGCTGTAAAATGGAGGGAAAAAACTTTCCTTCCAGAGCCCTGAACCATTGCTCTGCTGAAATAGATTCAGTAGGATTCTGCAGCATGAAGGCACAGCCCAGATGGAGCGTGCCAAAAAAACCACAGCATCCATCTGCTTCCTCTCTCCAAGGAGCCAAGCAGCAAACCATTACAGACACACAGCACAGCAGATAGCTCAGTGCAATTCCTCCTGGACACAGAGTGCTGCAGGCTCAGCCTTACAGACAGCTCTGGGGACCTCGAGAGAGGCTTTGTGACATCCTCCATATTGTTCAGTGACAAATTTCTGCCAGCCAGGGTCTGTGATTGACACGTTGCCCTCCACCCACAGCTGGAATTAAATGTATTACTCATGAAAGGGTGTAAACCCAAGAAATGGCAATAATTACTGGGATATTGCAGTTTAATTCCACTGGCCTTGTCACACCTTCAGTAAAATTGTGAAGGAATTTTGTAACAGAGCTGGTGGTCACAACTGTTCTCCCAAGGGGAGCAATAGTGTCTAGAACATGTCAGAGTGGAGTTACTGGGCACAAAGCACTCAAGAGAATCAACATGCACTACATCATCCAGATAGCTGGTGATGGAAGGTGTTACCCTGGTTTTCCCCCAAGCCACCTTTGGTCCAGTCCAGCCTTGCTGACACTCCTGTTGTACAGCCAGGTGCTCTGTCTAATCACACTCACTGTTCTGGCAGCCCAATTACACAGAGATCAAACAGTACTGCAATCACTGGAGAAACTTCTATGATGTCTATGACTCCTGGAGCAGCATCAAGAGTATCTTAGACTGGACAGCACTTCACCAGGACACCATTGTGAAGATAGCTGGGCCAGGGGGCTGGAATGATCCTGACATGGCAAGTACAGCAACACCCACCCCACCTGAAGCATCAGCAAAAAAACCTTTCCTCAGCTGCGGGCTGAGAATGGGAAGGGAGAGAACTGGGGGAGAAACATTGAGGGGAAGGACTCTGATGGGACCCTAGGATCAGGATCTTGGTGAGAAGGTCCAGGGTAGAAAGGGAAAGAGAACTGCAGCTATGGCAGTACCAAGGAAGCACCATCTTTGTGTCGTGCAGCCCCCACAAGCAGTACCAGCTCAGGACACAGGTGTGGCATTAGAGGACAGTCTCCAAAGTGCTGATGTCCCACCAGAGTGAAAACCCCTGGGTGCCAGCACTACAAGAATCTCAATCCAAAAGCATTCTCTAACACTGCCTAGCCACTTAAAGAGCTCTCTTCACTCCCACCAGGGACTCATTCTAAACTGCCACGCAGTCATGCCTTGCTTTTCCCAACTGGCTGGTCCTGCTCCTGGCCCTCAGCCTATCTAGCCAGGCTCCAGAGAGGTCCCACCCTGTGATTTCCTGGTACTGGTGGCCCAGTTTGTCCTCAGCAGTTAGTGTAACCAGGCACTTTTTGTTTGCTTGTCATAGCTGGTGATTGGAAACTTTGGGCTGAGCTGGGAGCAGTCGGTGACTCAGATGGCCATGTGGGCCATTATGGCCGCTCCCCTGTTCATGTCCAACGACCTGCGGCACATCAGTCCCGAGGCCAAGTGGCTGCTCCAGAACAAAGAGGTGATCGCCATCAACCAGGACCCGCTGGGCAAGCAGGGATACCAGCTTTTCAAGGTACGGCAGGAGAGGGGAGGGGGGGTTCAGTGGGGCACAGCAGGGATGGAGAGGTGCTCAGGGTTTGGGAACAGAGTCCATTTGTTCCTGCAGCCTGCTGAAACAGACAGGCATGAAGACCACCACTTGAGCCTTGCACAGCCTAAGCCCTGGGTTTGTTTTCTCCTTGGCAGGACAAGAACTTTCAGCTGTGGGAGCGGCCCCTGTCTGACCGAGCCTATGCTGTGGCAGTGCTGAACCAGCAGGAGATTGGAGGACCCCAGAAGTTCACCTTCTCCCTCACCTTGCTGGGCAATGGGCTGGCCTGCAACCCGGCCTGCTCCATCCGACAGGTGCTGCCAGCCAGCAGGGACTGTGGCGTGTACAGCTGGATCTCCTCCCTGAGCGTGGAGGTGAACCCCACAGGCACTGTGCTGCTCAAAGTCCTGCCACTATAGGCAGCACAAAGACAATCTTTTCCTAAGCCTCAGGCTCTGTCTGAACTTTTGGCAGGAAATTCATCTCCTTCTTCCAAGCAGGTGCCTTTATTCTCAGGCATTCATTATCTGAACCTTCAGCCTAATGTGACAAATTGCCATCATTCAATCATCAAGAGGTGACAGAGAAAGAGTGAACAGCAGAGCAGGGCCCCTTTCCCTGGCATCTCACCCAACTCCTCCTCCAAGGGGCTGGAAGGGCTCCAGCAGGGCGACAGCTCCTGTTTATACCCACTGCCACTACCGAGCAAGGAAAGGCAAGGGATGCACAGGCAGCATCTTACAGCTGTCCCTGAGCATTTTAGGGACAATAGGGAAACACACCTTGGCCACCTTGCTCTGTTTTCCAGACCTGGGCACACAGTCCAAGAATTGCTGCTCCCACCCCCGCTAAGGAAACCAAACACTTCAGTGCACTCAGAGCATGGACGTGCACTTCCATCTTCTGACAACTCAGGGACTGACATGAACCGTTGCACTTCTTAGCAACTTTCTTGACAGCTGCTATCAGGCCTTAGGACTCAAGTTTTTGAGGGTTTCCCCTCGCTCCAGGAATCTCTCACCAGTGGCTGTCACTCCCCTTTAGATGACAACTCCCTCTCCACCCTTCATATGGCCACTGGAGTTCCTTTCCCCATGAATCCTGCCTCCCAGAAATCCCTGAGTGCTCTCTTCCCACTGCTGGCAGCAGCCTTAGGTTGAATAACAAGGGCTCTCCAAGACAGGAGATGGATAATCACTTAAGCAACCATCATGTGCAAGTATATTATCTTCTGATTACAATACAATCAGGATTTCTTTATTTGTTCTTCTGTGATTAAGCACTTTGATTAAAATCCCTTTAAAAGGCTATGCTTTTTCTTACTGGCAGTGTACAAGAGTACAGAATGGTATCTGAAATTAAATAATGGTTTAGAAAACAGGCCAGTTAGTTCCAGTCATGTAAGTTTTTGTGAAATTTGTCATGATTACTAGAAACAGCACTCAGTGAAGCTGATGTAATACAGCCATACAGTGCACCCCACAGGCCAAAGCCACCACTGCCTACACAAATCTGAAAAGGCCATCACATCAGCCAGTATTTAATAAGCAAAACCACAGATTCCCTTACAATTCAGTAACTGAGTGCTCTCAGTCATGATGAAGATGTGAAGGGGCATCTCTCCATCCTCCAGCTCTGTTTCCACAACAAGAAAGTTGCCTGTAAGGGTGAGCTCTGCACTGCATTCCCAGCACCTGCTAACAGCAGACTTCCTACCCACAGAAATGTTCCTCTCTAAGGGGAAGCTGTCCTGGAGGCTGTCCCCACAATCTACCTCACTCTGGTTGCTGCCCATTTGAAACTTCACTGCTGTGCTTGGCCTTCTTCCTTCAAGGAAAATGCTAAGAGGAGCCAACAGCAGGGGAGGGCAGCTGAGGCCTGTTACACCATGTGCCAGGAGCAACCACAGGCACAGAGCTGTCCCTCACCTCTCTGAGCTGCCACAGCTAATGCTACCTGCCTAATTACCTAATTAGGCACCTGCCCAATGGTGCAGGTGTCAAACCCACTGGCTGCTCCAAGGCCTCTGCTCCTCAGGGCAGTACAGCTGTTTGTAAAAAGGGGCCTACAGCCAAGTGCAGGGGCTGTTCAGGGGAGCCCATAAACGAGCCTGCACCATGTTCATGCACAGAAGTCACTGGCACCCATTACACAACACCTCTTGGAAACACAGTAAAGAGATCCCAGCTACTGGCAGGGATTTTTCAAAAGCCAGGTTAAAAACTGGTCTGTTAAATGGTTCTGCAAGCAACACCTCCCTGCTGAGCTGATGTACTCACAGCTCCCACCCCAAGAGAAAACACATTAAAAAAAAGCAAGGGATCAATCTAATTACTTTAATATGGTCCATAACGATGAGCAGGACGATGCTCAGAACTGGATCACCTGGCCCTGTAAGAAGCAAGAGACAAGGGTGAGTTTATTCACCACTGAGTATTGCCCCCCTTTCTCAGCCACTCACAGAATACCAACTCACCTTTCTCTTCTTGTCTCCTCCCAGCTCAAAGTGCTTGCACCTCTTAATTGCCAGCATCCTCTTGGACCTGCAGTTGGGCTCCACACACTCCAGCCTCAGCACAATCTTCTTGGTGGTCTTGGCCTGGGAGGAGGAGCAGGGTGTTTCAATAAACACACATCCCTAAGCAGACAAACTCTCACTCCTGCACTCCTGAACATTCAGTTTGTTCTCAAAGCATAGAGAGAGACTACACAGTTAGGCTCCCTCCACTGAAAAGAAGGCAGCACTTTAAGGATCAGTATGGGAGTGAACTGGATTGGTATCTTCACACAAAGGGTGCTGGCAAAAGCATTCACTGGGGCAGGGCTGGTTCCTACAGGGATCAGCCATGCTGGAGAAATCTGTTCCACTGAACAGAGCAAGAAACTCACACTTTTAGTGTGGAACCACAGACCAGCAGTGCTCAGGACAAATCCAGAAGAAAATTGGGCAAAAGAAACACCTGGAAGCAACACCACTGGCAAATTTTCTCTGAAGGAGCAGTGACACGACAGGCTCAGTGCAGACCTGCAGCTACTCAGAAGCTGGATGAAACCTGAAAGACTGCAGAGGGAAGAATCCAAAGCTGGGAGGCTGCTGTAGCAGCTGGACAGGGCTGTAGCCACCAGCTAAAAACCTCAGCCAACCATCCATACAATGCTGACTGGGAAAAAACAGAAATGAGAATTGCAATGTACAGGCAGAGAGTGCCAGCAATGCAGCTGCTTGGTGTACCCTGCTTGCAGAAGCATTTTCTGTGAGGTCTCCCCACTTCCTGGCACAAAGTCAACTCGAAAACCTGCTGCCTCATTTTTCCTTCTTTCTGGAAGGCTTCCTGTACACCTCCAGCAGGACACCAGGGCTTCCCAGCAACAAGCCAAGCAGCCCTATGAGCATAACTAAATAATTCACACAAAGTAACAAACCCACCCACTGGGGTTTGCTTCCCTGCTGTAAATACACCAAGCAAGCAGACAGCTCCTTTCCCCCTTTGCCAAGCCCTTCCCCTTGGACAAGCAGTGAAGGAAACATTCCTTTCACTGCAAATATCCCTCCCAGAAAATGCCACTCGCCTGCAGCATCAAAGCTGAGAACCTGCTCTGCAAACACAGCCCAAGTCACCCTGCAAAAGAGGAGCGTCTCTACGAGACAGGACAGCAAGGAGATGAGCCATGTTTTTGATGGGAGCTTGGAAGGCAGATGGAGAATGATTTTTTACAAGAGCACAGAGTGACAGGGCAGTGGGAAACAGCTTCACACTGACAGAGATTTAGATTACAGAGTAGGAAGAAATTCTTCCCTGCGAGGGTGGGGTGGCCCTAGCACAGGTTTCCCAGAGCAGCTGTGGCTGTCCCATCCCTGGCAGTGTCCAAGGCCAGGCTGGATGGGCCTTGGAACAGCCTGGGACAGTGGAAGGTGGCCCTGCCATGGCAGGGGGCTGGAACAAGACGGTCCCTTCCAACCCAAGGCATTCTGTGATGAGGGGACACCTGCACTGCCAGCACAGAACTGCCCTAACACAGCCAGGGCAGAGCACTGAGGAACCCTCCCTCAGCTGGGCATGGGCTGCCCAGGACGTTTCCTGTTCCTGAGCAGCAAACTCACTCACCTTTTTACGGAAGATGGGCTTTGTCTGGCCCCCATAGCCGCTCTGCTTCCGATCGTAGCGCCTTTTTCCTGCGGGAGAAACGGCTCTGGTCAGGAAAGAACCCAGGAGGTGCTCCAAGCACAACTGGCACTGCCTAAATCCCAGCACAGCCCAGCAGAAGCAGTGCCACGGCTCTTGTGCTGTCCCCAAAAGTGGAACTTTCCCCTCACTGTGCACCCAACAGACACACAAGGTCAAGGCACTTGATTTATTCAGAGTTCTGTGCAGAGAAGGGTGCTGCTTGGTAAATCCTCTAAGGCAGCACACAAAGGGCTGAAAATATTTATACAGTCCTGTTCAGGTGATATTTGCATACTAATCCACATCACTGCTGGTGGAACTACCATTGGATTCGCTTTCTTTCACCTGGACTTGAAGGCCCAGCACATTTTAAACTCACAGCCCACGCTCAGTAGGCAGGGCTCTCCCTCGGGCTGGCCAGCCTGGGCTCCAGTTATGCTTTCACAGCCAGCCAGGTTCACCCAGAGCACATTCCCTAACTAGTTAAACATTTCTATACAACAACCATCTGAAACTGCTTGGGCTGACACGTCCTTAGTCTTTCTCCCTTTGTCCTATTTTTTCAGTTCCCTTTACTGCACAGCACATCCCTTAGGCCAAGCTGTCCTCCCCAGCCATACAAATGCTCTCAGTCAGGGCACACGACACCCGGAGCGCAGGCAGCTCCCCCGGGCCGCGGCCCGGAGCGAGCCCGTGCTCACCCTGCGCGTACAGCGAGTCCTTCCCCTTCTTGTACTGCGTGACCTTGTGCGGCTGGTGCTTCCCGCATTTCTTGCAGTACGTCCGGCGGGTTTTCGGCACGTTCACCTGGAGGAGAAGGACAGAAGCCGGTCACGGCCGCTGCGCATACGCCACATCCCGCTCCGAAGGCCCCGCTCCCGCCCTTCCCCTTCACTCGGGCCCTGCTCTGCCATCCGGGGATGGGGAAGCCCCCGCGCCGGCCTGGCCACCCAGCACACACCCATGGCAGCGGAGGGAGCCCGGTCCGGCGCAGCCGCGGGGCGGATGCAGGCGGATGGAGCCCGGCCCAGCCCCAGCACTCACCATTTTGGCGGCGGCGGCCCGGAGAGAAGGAGCTGACCGGAAGCGGAAGTGAATGTGAGCTGTGGACCATAGAGAGGAGCGTGCAGGGGCGCACGGGCACGGTGCCCCCTGGCGGTGGGAGGAGAGCAGGCGGCAGCCGTGGGAGGGAGGCTGGGTCTGGGCGGGACGGGGGCTGTGAGGGGTGGGGAACGGCGGGGTCTGCCGGCTGCAGGTGACATCCAGGGGTCTGAAAGACAAAGCATGTGTCAATAGAGTTCCTTGTTAAGGTTTAGGGCTTCACATGTTTCACCGACCTCAGACCTGGCTGGAAATTAACAAGGCTTGGGAAGAAGGATTTACCACTGACAGCGGGCACAGGGAATGCAGAATTTAGAGCACAAGA
This sequence comes from Pyrgilauda ruficollis, assembly GCF_017590135.1. Taxonomy (NCBI): domain Eukaryota; kingdom Metazoa; phylum Chordata; class Aves; order Passeriformes; family Passeridae; genus Pyrgilauda; species Pyrgilauda ruficollis. Next base: position 14,416,613 of record NW_024528821.1, on the reverse strand, counting down.
ACAGTTGGCAGAACTGTCAAGACGAGGATGTAACTGACTCAACAAGCTCTGAGTGGGTAAGAGAGATTCCAGGTCACAACACCAACCCTCGGACCACCGACCCAAGAAACCCACTGACCCAAACAAAGAGAAGACTGAACATGTGGTCTAATTAAGATAAGAAGCGAGGGAATCATTTAACACTACAAAACAATATTAATGAATTATGTAATATGTAGCCAATGGAGATTAATGCTTTCATTTGCTAAAATGTATAAACAGTGAAAAGTTTTGATAGTCGCTCTGCTGGCTTTGTGAATTTGCCACCAAAACCTCTTTCAACACAGAACTCTAAATAAAAATACCTCGGTTCTGTGTGGGGGTCAGCCCCACCGGGTGAAAGAGCCCTTTTTGGGGCAGCACAAGGGTGGTCAGCGAAGTCAGCCACCACCTGGCACTGCCCAGAGCGCGGGGCAGGCTCCGGCCACGGTGACCCCACGGCAATGGCCCAGCTGTCTGCAGGAGGAAACACAAGTGCTGCCTTTGAGTCACAAAACGAAAAAAGGGGAACCGAAAGGGTGGGGTTGGCCGGCCCGTCCTTCCTCCCTGCGCACCCTGCCGTCTCTCCCCGTCCCTGGCGCCGAGGCACCCGAGGCGCGGGTGGGCGCGGCGGGCCCGGCGGGCCGGAGCGGCGGCGGGCGGCACGCTCGGTGAGTGAGGAGCCCCGGAGCCCCGGCCGGGGCAGCGCTGCCTCGGGGCTCCCGGCACTCGTGGGGCCCTGCTGGTGTGGCTGTGGGACAGCCGGGGCGGCGGGAGGCGCCGTGTGGCCTGTGCTGGTGGGCTCACACCTCTGCTGGGCTCCGTGAGGGCAGGGGAGCCGTGCTGGGCACAGGACGCGTGCGGCGGGCGGTGAGCCGAGCGGGGAGGCTCTGCCTGCTCCCGCAGCCTGGCCGCTGCCAAGCAGGTGGCATCTGACCCTGTCACCCGGCCGTGGGGCTGTGGGGTACAGCGGGCAGGGAGGTGGAGGGGGTGCCAGGGCCTGAAGGCTGTGCTGGAGCAGGGATCACAGCGGTGTGAGGGTGCCAGGGATGGCCAGGAGCAGGGTTGGGGTTCTGCCAGTGTCTTTGGCCATTCCTCAGCTGTGCTTTTCGCAGTGGGCACTGCTGGGTGCAGCTCTGGGTTTGCTCAGGAGTCTCTCCCATACAGGAGGTTAGCACCTCTGTCCCTCCCACCCATCATTTTTGACACCCTGGGGGCTCAGCCTGAAACACGAGGGCTGTGAAGTTTGTCACTCTGTCACCCTTCCCTCTTGTCCCAGGCATGCCAGGTCCCTGCCAGCCCCACATCAGAGCTTGCCTGTGGTGGAGGGGTGGCCCCGGGGCCATGGTGGGACACATTTGCAGTGGCATGAGGCCAGCAGTGTGTGCCGAGCCTGGTGGTGGTCTCAGAGCACGCTGGGCAGAGGTGTGAGCATGGCAGGAAGTCACACTGGCTGGAGGGGGGGACACAGGACGTGCTCGCACACACCCACTCGTCACTGCTGTCACAGCACACTGGTGGCTGAGGGGCTGAGCCCTGTGGGGTACCCACCACACTGAGACAGGCAGGGACACAGCGGGTCTGGTGGCAGAGCTGGGGACAGGGGGGCTGTGCCATGATGGGGCACACAGCCCTCTGAAAAGCCCATTGTCCTTTCCCCTCTGGCAGTTCCACCCAGAGGACACAGTGAGGACGTGTCCCACCTGCCTGGCACTGCTGGCCATGACCCCGCTGCTGTGACTCCAGGTAAAGCTCCAGGGAGCCAGCACTGCAGTTGGGATGGGCTGGAGCCCAGGGCCCCTCTGCTCAACTCTGTGACTGCCAGGGAGGGCAGTGGGAGCCCTCCTGCTCTTGGCACACAGGATCAGCAGCCACACTTGATTAGAAGGAAAATGAGGCACAGGGCTACAGGGTGGTTCTGGGGTCACTCTGGGCTCATCCACCATCCTGCCAGCAGTCTGGGGGTCAGGGGGGCCACACCAGCCACCTGCAGGGACCCCAGATCCCTCCTCCTGAGGCTTCAATCAGCACACTGCTGTTTTTTCCAAAACACTCTGATGACTAATTTTAAGTTGTTTAAGTTGGGCTTTTTTTGACCACCCAACAAGCTGGAAAGGTCTGAGCCATAAGAGCCACAAGGAGGGAAAATGGAAGCCTGGGAGAGAGAATCCTGCTTGTCCCCAGCCTTTCTGGGGACTGTGGGGCAGGGTCAGTACTGCAGCAGTAGGGGCTGTGCTGGGAGGGACTGGGCATTGCCAACAGATGGGAGGACATCTCTGCCCCTTGTCCCCAAGCTGGGGCTTGCCCTGGAGAGAGGCACAGTGTGTGGGACTGGGTCCTGGCATCTTTGTTCCCCACGTGTCTGTGCTGTGAGTGAGCCAATGCCCTTCTCCTGTGTGTGGAGAATGAATACTCAGCTGGGGAATGGGGGGCTGAACCCCTGTTTCTGGTCCACCTCTGAGCCTCCCCCTGAGGAGATGGGCTGTGGGGAGCAGGGGAGAAAAACAGCTTCTTCCAGGTTACTCTCCAAAGCTGTGTTTATAGGAGGAAAAAAGGGAACAAGGTGAGGGTGAAGAGGAAGCAGGGACTGTAGGTGGTCAGGCAGGAGACAGGGAGCTGGGCTCCAGGGGCTCACAGCTCAGCAGGGGCTCCACACAGCTCACTCATCAGCTCCCCAGACTGCAGTCAGGTGCTGGTCACAGCCCACAGCTCCAGCCACGTGGCTCTGGGGGTGCTGGGCCCACCTGGGGGTCACAGTTCTTGGGTACAGCATGGAGGGATGGGGTGAGATGCACGGCTGCTCCAAGAGATGGGCCAGGGCAATTTCCAGTCCCTAAAGGCTGGGCAGCAGTTGGATGCAGAGCTCTCATGAGCCCTTTCCTGCACTGCCCTTCCCTGGAGAGGCTATGGGGAGATTTCCTGATGGCTGGGGGAGGATTTAACCCCTCTGCCTGCTGGCTGGAGACAGCCCTTCAAGCCTGGCCATTTACAAGTGCTGCTCAGAGGGAGAGGAGTTGAGCTCCATCCTGCACTCCTGCAGTCTCTGTGGACACACAGGGGAAGGATGTCTTTGGGGCTACACTGTGTTTGTGGCAGCACTGTGACTTTTCAGGGCCAGGACCTACCCACAGCTTTTTAGGGATTGGTCTCCCGTGACCAACCTTTGCACGCTGCCAAGTCAGCACGTCCCCAGCACGAAGAGGCTGCGGTGGGGCAGGAGGAAACAGCCCACACAGGCTCACATGCACAGAGCTGAGGGGAGGAGCGCCTGCGGGGTGTCACAGCTGGCTCCGCGCTCCTCCCCGGGGCTCCAAGCTTCCCCCGTTTCTCTCTTTCTCCAGCTCTCTGTCCATCTTGCATATCCTGGGGGCCTCTTCAGCAGGAGAAGGAGCCATCTGGATGGTGGCTTGGTCTGCAGCCTGGTGTGGGAGAGGTCACATCACAAACAACCCACACTGACCTGTCCTCACCCTTCTGCGGCTGCTCCCCCCACTGTGGGGGTCCCAGCACCCCCTGTCTGCCCCTGGGGCAAGAGGGAGAGTGCACTGAGTGAGGTCCAGCAGGTTTTGGGCTGAGTGAGCACCGTGTCAGCATTGTCTTGCCCACAGCAAGCCGGTGAGCACAGCACGGGGGACACCAGGAGTTGACATGGCCAGTGTCATCCTGGAGAGCATCTTCTTGAAGCGCTCGCAGCAGAAGAAGAAAACATCTCCCCTCAACTTCAAGAAGCGGCTGTTCCTGCTGACAGAGAGCAAGCTGTCCTACTACGAGTATGACTTTGAGCGGGGGGTGAGTCTGCAGCCCCAGGAGCAGTGCCACGCCAGTGTCCAGGGGTCACCAGCTGTCCCTTGCCAGCACGTAGCCCAAGGGGTGGTTGGACAGGGAGAGGGGCTGATTTGAGTCTCTCCAGGTCTCCTCTTGGTGACCATTTGAACCAAGACTGTCTCTTGCAGCGCCGGGGCAGTAAGAAGGGCTCTGTGGACGTTGAGAAGATCACCTGTGTGGAGACAGTGGCACCTGAAAACAACCCTCCCCCTGAACGACAGGTCCCGGTGAGGAGAGTCCCTGGGGTGGTGGCAGTGGGGAACAACCCTGCTTGGCATGGGGGGCTCTGTCCACACCATACCAGGTGTCCACCTCGATGCAGAGCAGGGGGATGCCAAAAGCTGTGGGCCTGCTCCAGAGGAGATGCCAGCAGCTGAGTGACAGTATGCCAGCATCCGTCTCTGCCTCTCTCTTCCAGAGGAAAGGGGAGGATTACAACAACATGGAGCAGATCTCGATCATCGAACGGTTCCCCTACCCCTTCCAGGTGAGTTTTCACTGCACCCTCTTTGCTGGTCCACTCTGCCTGGTGGCAGGTCCTGAGGGGAGGACCCTACAGGAGCCTGGGGTCAAACATGGCATCACTGCCCCGGTGCCAGGTGTCACTCAAGTGCTTGGAGACACTGCTGCTGTCCACACTGCATGGGACAGCCAGGTGAGCCTCTCTGAGCCCCGAGCCAGCTCTGTTTAAGATGGAAACCTGCTTCTGAGCTCTGTCCTGCCCCTTGCAGTCCCCTGGCTGATGCTGGAGGAATTGCTGGCTGCACACTCAGCCCCCAGCCCAGCTGCCTGCCCTGCTGGCACCCAGTGCACCCCCGGCACACCGAAAATTAGAGAAGGAAGTGGAAAGTCTCGGGGGAGGGGGCTTATTTTTAACCTCTTTGTCACGGTCCGCGAGCACCGTGCGGGGCCAGCAGACATCGGCAGGGCTGGCTCGGGGTGGCCACAAGGCTCGGCTCCGCCCGTGCCTGCCGTGAGAGCCCTGCCCGCGGTACTGAGGTGAATGTTCCTGCAGGTGGTCTATGACGAAGGGCCCCTCTACATCTTCTCCCCGACGGAGGAGCTGCGCAAGCGCTGGATCCATCAGCTGAAGAGCGGTGAGTGCTGGGCTCTGCAGCTCCCTTGGGAAGCCAGCACGGGCTCAGCTGTGCCTGTGCCTGACCCACAGTGCAGGCTCCCAGGCTTGCTGGCTCATGGTTACCTGTCCCGTGTCTGAGGGAGAGCGAGCTGCTCCTGCCCGGGGCTGTCACCCTCTGCAGCACCACAGCTGCCTCAGTGAGGCTCCTTGCCTTCTCACAAACCTGCTCCAAAGTAGATCAAGCAGGCTCAGAAATCATTGAGGGCAAGAGGAAATAGCAGATGTGGCCATACAACTGTGCTGCCTTGGCATGTGAGGGTTGGGTGCCCAGTGCTTTAGGAAACATGGACCACAAGCCTCCTGGGAGTCAGGGAGTATCTTCCCCAAACCACCTCAAGCTTTGCTCAGTGCTAATGCTCAGAGCTGGGTGCATGCTCCCTTCTCGAGCTGGGAGTGTGTTGTAGCAGCACTGTGCCAAGGGGCTCTGACCACCCAAAATCTGCTGGAGCTGCCTGTATGTGCCTCCTGGCACATGTATGTGTGTCTTTCTGTGGCTTTGTGCTGGCAGGGTGGGATTAGCAGCTTGAGTTGACACAGGGAAGTTGGCTCGAGCGAGGCGGAAGAGGGGCAGGCTGATAACGGGGAAGTCGGTTATCTCACAAGAGCCCCAGCGGAGCAGCCAGTCCTCTCCACTTCCCTGCTGAGGGAGGAGAGTTTCTCTGGCAGCTCCAGCCAGTGTAGAATCCACAAGAAAAGGAGAGAAAATGCTGCCTTTTTGCTGACAGGTTGTCTTCCTCTTACTCCACCAAAGAACGTGCAACTAACGTGGGTCAGCCCCAGGCTGTTGACGGTGTTTAGGCAGATCCAGTTTTCTCTTCCCTCTAGAGAAGTATGAGGAAGCTGGTCAGCCTGCCTGGCAAGGGAATATTCTCCCTGCAAGGGAAGTCTCTGAGCAGGCACAGGTGGTGGCAGTGCCCTCCTCTTCCCATGGAAAAGCAGGCACAGCATTGGCCTCCCACCCCACTTCTGGAAAAAAAAGGGCTCAAAAGAGCTGTAAACCATGGGCCAGAGCAGCCTGGGGGTTACTGGATATTTTGGCTGGCAGGAGGGCCAGGTCCTTCTGTGACTGGCTCCAAGCATGCTCATGCTGCCCCTTTGCAGAGCTGCTCAAAAGCTTGAATCAGATCTGAGCGCCAAGCCTGGCCCTTCCCTGTGGCAAGGGCTTGCATGGCCACAGCACTGAAAGAGTGGTAAGCTGAGGGAAACCTGAACATCAAGGCTCAGGGGACAGCAGCACAGCTGAGAGGAAATGATTTAATGCAGCTGACCACTTGCATTCAGGGAGCGGAGAGCTCTTGCAGCAGGCTGGGGACACAGCTCTGGGTCACACACCTCTTCCCTCTTGCCACAGTGATTCGGTACAACAGCGACCTGGTCCAGAAGTACCACCCCTGCTTCTGGATCGATGGCCAGTACCTGTGCTGCTCCCAGACAGCCAAGAACGCCATGGGCTGCCAGATTCTGGAGAGCAGGAATGGCAGTAAGACACCAGGCAACCTCCCACTGCCTCATCCCCCTGCCCTGGGGACCACTGCGGCACAGAGCCAGGGATCTTTTCTAACTTTAGCCCCTCCTCTGTTCCGAAGGTTTAAAAGTCGGGCGGTCGCATCGCAAGACAAAGAAGCCCCTTCCCCCAACTCCTGAGGAGGACCAGGTAAAGGCCAATGTCAGGGTTTGCTCCAAAGTGTTGGAGAAAGATCTGCCTGAAGAAAGCAAACATGTTCAATGACTGGTCAGAGATGTACAGGCCAGGACTCTGTTCTGGCGAGGGATGTCAAGATGGTGACCTAAGGGAGAAGGAGCTTGAAGCAGGGGATGGAGCCCAAAGGCCTATAGGGAAGTCAAATGATCTTAACCCTGAGGCTTCCCAGGGCAGCTGAGAGATTAAAGCCCTAATGTAGGCTGGAGGAGTCACAGGTTAAGCCAAAAGGTAAAAAGAAAACACTTACCTTTTTGTGGAGATGGGGAAAAATTTTTTTATAAAAAGTCCAGGGAGAGGAAATGGGTGTTCTGGTAGAGATACACATGGGAGCTGAGGCAAACACTGCACTGACTTTCCCTGACACCACTGCCCTCCCAGGCCTGGGAAGGGTCTCATGTGTGTGTGCCAGCCTGACTGTGTCCCATGCTCTCCCTCTCCCTGTGGGAAGATGGTGATGAAGCCTCTGCCCCCCGAGCCAGCCCCCAGCACAGCAGGGGAGATGAAGAAGGTGGTGGCCCTCTACAACTACGAGCCGATGAACGCACAGGACCTGCAGCTGCACAAGGGCGAGGAGTACTTCATCCTGGAGGAGAGCCACCTGCCCTGGTGGAAAGCCCTGGACAAGAACGGGTGAGAGCTCCCACTGCCCATGGCCGTGGCTCTGCAGCGCTGCCCTGCCCTGGTGCTCAGGCACTGGTGGGCAAACACACCCCTTGGGCACCCTGTGGGTGAGGGCAGCCTGCCTGCCCACCTGTGGGCTGCCCTGGGGAGGAGGCTGAAACCAGCTGTGGTGTCAGCCCTTCCCAGATGGGTTTGCACCAAAGCTTTTGAGCCCATTTCTATAAGCCTCCTGAGACAGGAATATCCTTTCCCCTTGGCCTCCTCTATCAGAGTGTGACCAGCCCTTTTCTCTGCAGGAGGGAAGGATACATCCCCAGCAACTATGTCACTGAAACCAGAAATTCCCTGGAGATCTTTGAGTAAGAGAGGGCACAGGCACCTGGCGAGTTGCACTTGGTTGGAGACATTTTCCATTTGGTTGTTACCCTACACAGCCCATGAGCCCAGCCTGGCTGGGTCATTCTCCCTCTTCCACATCCTCTGACAGCCTCCAGCCCCTGGCAGCCATCCCTGCCCTGCTCTCTGCACTGCCTGTCCTGGCTGTGCCAGGGTCAGCCTGGGCTGGGGACAGAGGTGGCTGTGGAGATCTCCCTGATGCCTGTGTCCCTGTTCCAGGTGGTACTCAAAGAATATCACTCGGAGCCAAGCAGAGCAACTGTTGAAACAGGAGGTAAGTGTTACCTCCTGAGGCTGGGTCTGTTCTACACCAGCCCTCCATGGGCTGTTCTCACATTGTGTCCAGCATGGGACCAACCCTGGCTTTTCTGGGAGAGGAGTGTTGTCCCAACGGCCCTAGGAACCTTCCCTATCCCAGTGTGAGCTCTTCCCGGCAGCCACTTCAGGAGATTGCCTCCCATGCAGGGACTGGAAATAGGATTCCTCTGACTCACTGCATCCTCTCCAGCCATGCTGTGATCTCCACTCCAAGTTTTGCTGTTAGAGCGACACACAGTCCCCACAAACACCCAGTGCCCTTTCCCCTTCCTGTTTTAGGGTAAGGAAGGTGGCTTCATTGTCCGAGATTCCACCAGCAAGACAGGGAAATACACTGTCTCCGTCTATGCCAAGTCCTCTGTGTAAGTGGCTCTAAGAACAGCTTATTCCTCCCTCAGAGGGCCCTTCCAGGCACCTCTCACCCTCTGCCTCTCCTCCCCATGGCACTGACCTCATGTTCTCCCTCTCCAGAGACCCCCAAGGCACGATCCGCCACTATGTTGTGTGCTGCACCCCCCAGAATCAGTATTACCTGGCAGAAAAACACCTGTTCAACAGCATCCCAGAGCTCATCACCTACCACCAGCACAACTCTGCAGGTCAGTGTTCTGGAGCCAGAGTGAAGCCAGCCGTGTTTGCACTGGCACCACAGCATTCCCACCTTCCTGTGCCAAAGGCAGGAGTTGTGTTCCCTGCTGGAATGTGGCAGGTAAGCCTAGAGTGGCAATTTCTGCTGCTGTGTTTCAGGGCTCATATCCAGACTGAAGTACCCTGTGTCTCAGCACAAGAAAAGTGCTCCTTCCACAGCTGGCCTTGGCTATGGTAAGCCAGCCTGGGCTACCTCGCAGTTCCCTGGTTACAGGGTTTGTTTCTGCTGGCAGCAGCCTTCCCAGGCTGGGATCCTTGCTGTCCCATGGCTCATAGCCTTCCCAGGAACCACTTCCCAGCTGCCCTCTGGTGACAGTATTGACCAAAAGACTCCACAAGCTACCTTGCTCCTAGCAAGCCAGGGGATGCCTGGAGTTACAGGTCTCGGATTTTGTGGATGATTTATCAGGCAGCAAATGCTTGTGAGCTTTTTTTGGGCTTGCTAGACGGGATGACTGGGAGCACTGAGCAGGGAGGTCACCTGTACCCACAGTACACTCACACTCTTGTCCTAGGCTCGTGGGAGATCGACCCCAAGGATCTGACCTTCCTGAAGGAACTGGGGACGGGGCAGTTTGGCGTGGTGAAGTACGGGAAATGGAGAGGCCAGTACAACGTTGCCATCAAGATGATCAGGGAGGGCTCCATGTCAGAGGACGAGTTTATTGATGAAGCCAAAGTCATGATGTAAGTGGTGAGCACCATGCAGGGCAGTGCTGGATGCTCCTTGCCAGAATGGCTGCACTCCTGGGAGGTGTGGAGGGACAGTCTTGGGCAGTCCCATACTCTGCAAAATGCGTTCAAAATTCCACTGATTTTGTGCTGATTCCTTGTTGAGGTTTTCCACTGTCAGCTGGGCCAGAAGCACCTTCCCTTCCCAAACTCTCCTTATTCACAGGTACTTCCTTTGCTCCCTAGCTTTCTAGATGCTCAGAATTGCCTTTGTCCCCAACACAGGAACCTGTCCCACGAGAAGCTGGTACAGCTCTACGGGGTCTGCACTAAGCAGCGTCCCATCTTCATCATCACCGAGTACATGGCCAACGGCTGCCTCCTGAACTTCCTGAGGGAAACACGGCAGCGCTTCCAGCCTCCCGAGCTGCTGGAGATGTGCAAGGATGTCTGTGAAGCTATGGAGTACCTGGAATCCAAGCAGTTCCTGCACAGAGACCTGGTAGGGCTCTGGCTGCTTTGTTCAGGCAAAATCCTCATGGGGAAGTCAACCCTACATAGATAAACAGGATGCTTGGAGGTCTCAGTTGCACTCTGTTGAGGGTTTTCTAGCTTGCCCCAGTCCAGGTGAACTTGCAGGACAAAGTGAGGTGAAGTGTGGGGATGAGATGAAGTTCACCTGCTGCAGGGGGATGGGAGAGACAAGAGCAGGTAGAAGTAATTACCTCCACCTCTCCATTCACAGGCTGCTCGAAACTGTTTGGTGAATGACCAAGGCATAGTGAAAGTGTCAGATTTTGGTCTTTCCAGGTCTGGTAGATGTGTTTGTGTCACTTTCCTGTCTCAGTACCCCATCTCCTCCTTCCATCAATTCTACACTTTGGTCTTTGTCCCCACCACCCTCCAGCTCTGCTTTACCATTGTCTTCCCATTTCATCTGCTTGGCTCAACCTTCTGCCTCTCCACTTTCCACTATCCCTTCCTTACTTTCCCTGGCCCTTTCCCCTCTCTCTCTGTATCTTCTTTCTCACCCCCAATTCTCCTGGCTACAGCTTTCTCTCCACATCCCCTTTTTGCTGTGCTTCCACATCAGCAAATCTCTTCTGCAGTCCTGGCTAACATGCATGTACTGCTGAAACCCATGCAGAGCTGCAGCCTCTGGTCATTCTGAGCTGCCATTCCTTTTGAGCTTGGTCAGTTGTGTGGAGGAGGGAAATGTGAAATCCAGGTGAGGCACCCTGATCCATTTTCCTGCTGCAGGTACGTGCTAGATGATGAGTACACAAGCTCCCTGGGGTCCAAGTTTCCAGTGCGGTGGTCTCCTCCTGAAGTGCTGCTGTACAGCAAGTTCAGCAGCAAGTCTGACGTCTGGTCCTTTGGTAAGGGCACAGTATTGGTGATTTGGAGGTTGGGAACTCCTCTGCAAACCAGGTGCAGGCACAGCTGCTCCAATGCCATGAGCGCTCCATGCTGTTCCCCCAATAGGAGTCCTGATGTGGGAAGTTTACTCCCTGGGGAAGATGCCTTACGAGAGGTTTAACAACAGCGAGACAACCGAGCACGTCATCCAAGGCCTGCGCCTGTACCGGCCGCAGGCGGCCTCGGAGCGGGTCTATGCCATCATGTACAGCTGCTGGCACGAGGTGAGTGGCTTGCACCCCTGGTGACACCTCTGGCCACCCTGGCGGGGTGACGGGGCTCCCCAGGGCATGGCTGGGGCAGACACGGGCTCCAGCCAGGCTCCCCTCTGGCCCCACAGAAGCCTGAGGAGCGCCCCACCTTCACCGTGCTGCTGAGCAGCATCCTGGACATCGCTGACGAGGAGTGCTGACCGCGGGTACTGCCCGCTGACCCTGCCCAGCGCCGCCACTGCCCAGCGGGACACGCCGCGCGCCGGCTGGCACAGCGTCATGGACACGGCTCGGGCGTGCAGGAGCCTGGGGGACGCCCACGGCCGTACCCAGAGCTCCACCACATGCTCAGAGCTTCACCACTTCCCTGGAGCTCCATCACGTGCTCAGAGCTCCATCACCACCCCAGAACTCCATCACATCCCCAGAACTTCATCGCATCCCCGGAGCTCCATCACCGTCTTGGAGCTCCATCACACCCCGGAGCCTCATCACCGCGCCGGGGCTCCATCACACCCCGGAGCCCCATCACCGCGCCGGGGCTCCATCACACCCCGGAGCCCCATCACCGCGCCGGGGCTCCATCACCCCCCGGAGCCCCATCACCGCGCCGGGGCTCCATCACCCCCCGGAACGTTCCCGGTCGGGTCCGGTCCCGGACAATAAAACCGTTCCACGGCCTCCCCGGCTGCGGCCGCTCCGCCCCGCCGGCAGGGGGAGCGCGGCGGGCGGGCGCGCACGCGCGGCGCGGGCGGAAGGGGCGGGCGCGGCACCGGCGGCACGTGAAGGTCGCGGCGCGGCGGCGCCGGGAGGGAGCGGGGGGACAGCGGGAGCGCCATGGACCCGCCGTCCGCCGCCGGGCTGGGCGGGGCCGACCCCCAGCTCCAGCGTTTCATCGAGGTGGAGACGCAGAAGCAGCGCTTCCAGCAGCTGGTGCACCAGATGACCGAGCTGTGCTGGGTACGGGCGGCGGGCAGGGCCGTCGGCTCCGGTGACCCGGTCGCGATGGTGGGGCAAGGCGGGCTGGGAGGCCGCGCAGACCTTTGTCCCCGGGGGGAGGAGGCTGATGGGGACAAAATGGAGCCGCCGTGGGAGCAGCCCCAGCTCCGGTGAGCACAGAGCGGGAGGGGGCGGCTCTCCGGGAGCGGCGGGGCGGGCAGAGCCGCGCGTGGGGAGGGCTCGGATGCGCCCGAGGCGGGCTGAGGGTCCCGAGAGGATCGCGATCCCGAGGTGGCGGGAGGTGCCCAGAGGCGCGGCCCCGGTGCGGGGTGGGGTGGGGGCGTCGGGCTGCGGTGCCCCCGGCACCAACGGGCCCCCGCTGTGTGCAGGAGAAGTGCATGGACAAGCCGGGCCCCAAGCTGGACAGCCGGGCTGAGACGTGCTTCGTGAACTGCGTGGAGCGCTTCATCGACACCAGCCAGTTCATCCTGAACCGGCTGGAGCAGACGCAGAAGTCCAAGTCGGCCTTCTCGGAGAGCCTGTCCGACTGAGCCGGACCCAGCCCCGCCGGGCCAGGCCCTCGCCCATGCCCACTCCTGGTCACTCCGCTGCCCCAGGATCAGCTCGGGGGGTAGGATTTGATTAAATGCCAGTCTCGGGGAAGTCGCAGCCAGATGAGAGCTCACACCAGACACAAGGACGCTCCACGTTGGGGTGATGTGCTGCTCCGGGCCCTGCGGGCCAGCGGCCACCTTTGTGCTGGGAGCCCGGTGCCATGCAGGGAGCGTTTGGAGCCCTCGGCTGAGCAGAGGGGTGCTGATGCTCGTTTCACAGATGCTCCCAGCGCTGATGGGAAGCTCGGCTCTGGGTGAGGCCAGCCTGCCTTAAACAGTGCTGCACAAAGCAGCCCTCCTGGGCACATCCTCACCCGCCCCGGGCACCATCGCTGTGCAGGCTGGGACAGGCACCCTGAGCAAGAAGAGCATGTTGGGAACAGTGATCATCCCAGGCAGTGCCACTGCTGGAAAGTACTTCCAGGCTTCCATACATAAATCCTTCATACGGCCAAGTGACCAATTTTCACACTGCAGCACAACTCTGTCGATGCTGACTTGCTCCATTAACTGCTTTCCCTGGGTAAATGTAATAAATATTAACTGGGTCAATTTTTAATATGAGATTCTCCTTTTTTCAGATAGATCACTACTAAGAATGGAAAATCTGGCCTTCTTGCCACTCCCCCTCCTTCCCAATTATCCTATTTATGGCGAAATTAGTAGGAAGGAGATATAACTGTCTTCTGGCTAGAAGGCCTTTTCTGAATTCTGATTTGTTACTCAATTAATTTGGTCTCATGAATCATACTTTTTCTGGGAGAGGCTGTGGCCTTTCCTCTTCTTCCCCAAAAGGTTAACAGCTCAATTAATTTGGTCTCATGAATCAGAATTGTTTCTGGGAGAGGCTGTGGCCTTTCCTCTTCTTCCCCAAAAGGTTAACAGCTCCTGCTGTCCTGGAGAGTAGTTTCTTTAAAGAGACTAAATGCAGGGAATAACTAACTAGCTGCTTTATAACCTCGTGCCCCTTCACCTGTGGAGGTCACTGGCCTGAGGCCTGTGGGTGTGTCTTCTGGACCTCTGTCCCCAGGACACAAAGAGGAGCTTCAAACTGGAAAAACAACCAAGTACTGATCAGCTCTCTGGGAAGGCAGCAGCATTTCAGCAGTGCTCGTATGCTGCAGGGCTCTGGGAAGCCTGGAGTGACCCTGACAGTGGTCTGGAGCTCTACACAGGAGCCTGGTACAGCAGTTCTGCACACAACCCACTGCAGGGGCTGCTGGACGGAGCGTGGGAGCTCCTAGTGGGGGCTTGTAGCCAGCAGCCTCCCTGGGAACAAACTCAGGATGTGTTCAGCAGCTATGCAGATGTAAACCCATGTCAGTGAGGACACAGCTGTCTAGTTATCTGTCAGAAACTTACCTCAATAGCAGAAAAGGACTAGGTTCCCAGAGTAGATGATTCCCTCTCCTGTCCTAACCTGAGTTTCTCTGGAGCACTCAGAGTTCTTCCTACCCCTGTGATCCTCTATGCCTTCCAGTGTTCACCCAGCTCTTGGTATAAATGTATCACTCCCCACTGGGTAACTGAACAGATCAGTCTTTAATAGCACACAGGAAGCTTCATCAACCTGCGTTGCAGACATTGCACAAAGAGGTTGTCCCTCTCTAAGAGCCACAGCAGCATGTGGCAGCACCACTGAAGTTTCCCAGTTTGGGCTGTATTCTGTTTTTGGATGTGAATCTGTAAATAAATTCTAGCAGAGTGAGCAAAATCAAGTACTTGACAGAGGAATTTTTGCATTAATACTCTCTGAATGTCACCTTTAAAGCCAGACATCCATCTTCTCTCTGTGCAGCCATAGCACCATGTTAGATCGTTCTGTAACTGTTAATTCTGGGGTTAAAAAAAACAGTGTGAGCCTCCCCAGATGTGTGATCTGCCATGGAGTCAGGGTTAGCACTGTGTTAGTGCTGCAGGCCTCTCTGCCCTGACGAGGGCAGATTAATTCTTTACGTAAGAGTGAAGAGGCACAGGATGCCAGGAACTGGGCAGTTCCCAGGGCTCCTGTCTGTAGCCACAGGAGGCTGCTGGCCCTGCCAGCCTCCTGTCAGCGTGGTGGTGCCTGGGGCAGGCAGAGGCTAACTCCTGCAGCACGTTCAGCCTTGGCAGTGGGAGCTGGAAGCCAGCAGTTCAGATGCTTCCTCACCTGCTTTCACTTCTCCTCCTCCTCCTCCTCCTCTGCACTCTGAGAGCCCTTTTCCTCCGAGGGCAGCAGAGGCTGGTGCTGACAGGACTGATGTCTGTCTGCACTGCTCCAGGGCGGGTGTGGCTCTGCCCTGGCTGGCTGCAGGAAGAGGGGCAGGAGGCTGGGGGTGAAGGGCATGTCCCTGAAGGCGTGCAGGAGGAAGATGCCGGACACGATGGTGAGGAAGCCGCTGATGGAGCCGATGATGTTGTCCAGCACCATGTGCTGCCACTCCTTGAAGAGGATGGCAGAGCACGTCATGACTGCCGTGGTGAACAGCACGTAGTAAATGGGTGTGACCACAGAGGTGTTGAAAATGTCCAGGGCTTTGTTCAGGTAGTTGATCTGGATGCTGATGCAGATCACCAGGCACACCAGGAGCACCCAGCCCAGGGGTTCCTTCAGGACTGGCTTCCCAGAGAACAGTTCTTTCAGGGCAATCCCCAGGCCTTTGACACAGGATACAGACAGTGAGCCAATGGCAGAGCAGACCAAAACATAAACCAGGACGTTGCTCTGTCCATAACGGGGTCCAGCCACAAAGATGAGCAGAAGAGAGCTCACCAGGACACACACAGCAAATACAATGAATCCTTGGGGAAAGAAGAATTCAAGAACTCCCATCAGAACACAGCAACACCAGTGACAGATATGACTGAACAGCAAGTAGAGATGGAGGACAGGCAGGTAACTCCCCCATCAGCCTTTCTGGCCTCCATCTGAAGGGAACACGGTTGGAAAGCCTGAGCAAAGCTGCAGAGACAACAACAGCTCATTACAGTGTGATCACAAGTCAGGTTGTTGGGGATACAGTCTGCTGGGAGTGGCAGGGGCACAGCCAGGCTCCACAGTACTACCAGAGCTGAGGAGCTTTTAACCAGTCCAGCAGCAGACCCAGGAAGATGACAGAAGGCTTGGGAAGCCGTGGCTGAACTCTGCAGACTGGTGGGATAAAAAGGAAAGTGCCACATCACAGGAATGCCCTGCCAGTGCTCCCCCTAATGAGCAGCAATATCTGCCTGTTAGTCTGCTTTGATCCTCTCCTTATGCTGCCTTCCTCCATCTCTTTTGGCTTATTCTGCCATTTGTGCTATTGCCTACATCATATCCTTGTGACTTGATTCATCCTCTAACATAAATACCAGGACTACCTGATCTTGGACACAACTCCTTGAATTCTCTTGCCTTGAATTCTTCTGACTGAATTTCCTCCTCTGTCTTCCCTCAGCCACACCACTACCACCCTTATGTACAGGAATTCCCTCTGCAATTCCTGGCACTGCCACAGGCAGTGTTGACAGCTGCACCTCATTTCTCTGCTCCTCACTTTTTGCATCTATACCTCACAGACAGTAAAAAACCAGCCCACTTGGTAACTATTAATGATTCCAGTGGGGTGTGCAGAACAAGAAACAGCTCAATTAGCTTTTAGTTACGTCTTTTCCAATCTATCCAAGTTGCATCCCACCTTCTACTGTCATTAGCCTGAAGTCAACAGAAATCCTTTTATTTTAGTACCTGGATCTTTCAGCTTCTCTGCCATTGACTCCAGGCTGGAAACCTCTTCTTCCTGTGGAGCATGGATCACCATCACAGTGGAGCCCAGCATACTCAGGATGCAGCCAATCTTCCCGTGAACATTCAGCTGCTCATTCAGGAAGATGGAAGACAGAACTGCACTGAAAAAATAAAAAAAAAAATCCAAAACCAATTAGAACAACAAATAGATACCTGAAGGAAGAGAGTAAAGAACTGCTTTCATCACTAAGGTAGGTGAAGTGAGGCTGTTTCTAAGGCTGCTTACCTAACAAGGACACTCAGAGCACCCAGTGGAGTTACCAGCGTTGCAGGGGCAAAGGCATAGGCAGCGAAATTTGCAGCTTCTCCAACTCCCACTGCAAGAGAAACTCCTGTGAACTCAAAGTGGGAGCAACTCACCATAATACAAGTTTGAGTGTAGTCAGAAAAGCCTCAGCTTCCTCCTGAGCATGCTGTTTCTCGGAGGTATGTTGAGCAAGCAGGGAAGAACAGCACCAGCAAGAACAAGCAGAAGGCCCACACGGGTTCTCTTGGGAAGAGAAGGCTCAGTGATCCTTAGTCACATGTGCCTCTACAGTGAGCAGCAACCACAGCAAAGTATTTCCGCAAAGCTGAAGGGCATCTGTCCTTTTCCTGGAACAGCTTTTTAAAGGGTAAATCAGTTACAGTTGGTTCTTAACATTGAGAAGTGTAAAGTAAAGCTGTTGAAATTGCTGTACATGGTGCTGGATGTGCCATTATCACTACATCCTCAGGGCAGGCCGCTTCAGAAGCACTTAACCCAAACCAGCCAAACCAGCTCCTCAGCTCCTGCTTAGCAGAGAAACTTGGTAATGCACAAGACTTTAGAATAGTTTAATTACAATGAGATCAACATCATCATCAGAAACTTGGATAGAACTCAAGCAGTCAAACAAAAATGGTAGTAAGAAAACATGAAAGTGACTGGAAACAACCACAACCACACTCTTAAAAGGGAAGGCTCTGGAGCGACCTAATTGTGGCACTCCAGTATGCAAAGGGAGCCTACAAGAAAGAGAGAGAGATACTTTTAACAAGGGCATGGAGTGACAGGACAAGGGGGAATGGGTTGAAACTGAATGAGAGGAGGTTTAGATAAGATGCCAGGAATTGTTCCCTGTGAGGGTGGTGAAGCCCTGGCACAGGGTGCCCAGAGAAGCTGTGGCTGCTCCATCCAGGGAAGTGCTCAAGGCCAGGTTGGACACGGGCTTGGAGCAACCTGGGATAGTGGGTGTTCCTACGGGAGGGGGTTGGAACCCTTAAGGTCTCCACCATCCCAAACCATTCCGTGATCCCATGATAAGTGCGGTAGCACAGTCCGAGCGCGGTACTTACTGCACAGCAGCCCGGCCCACCAAAGCCACTCTCGCAGGTATGCGTGCCCTCCTTGCCCTGAGTGCGGAGGAAACAAACGAGAAACCTCAGATGAAACCAAACAGAATTCTGTTCAGGACCCTCGGGGGATCCAGCGGGAGCAGCGCCCCGGGAGCGGCCGTACCTGCCCGGGCGCGGCCGCACAGCCGGAGCAGCCCCTTCTTCTTCAGGACGAAGCTGCCACCGATGAAGGCGCTGGAGGCCAGGGCCAGCCCCAGCCCCGCACCGAACCCGGCCCCCATGGCCACGGGCACCTGCCGGCGGGGGGGGCCGGAACGGGCAGGGAGCGGAAGGGGCGGTGCGCGGGCCGGCTTCCGCGGGGCGGCACCGGGCCGGGAGCGGGGCTGCGGGCGGCTCTGGCGGCCGGCCTGGCCTCGGGTCTCCGTGCAGGAGCCTTCCCCGGGCGAGGTGACGGCGTGTTTGTGGCGGAGCTGGAGGAGGCGGCATGAGCAAGGGCAAGGACGATGCTCCGCACGAGCTCGAGAGCCAGTTCGTGCTGCGGCTGCCCCCGGTAAGAGCTCGCTCCGTGCCGGCCCCTCGCGGCCACACCGGGCTCGGCCCGGCTGCCCGGCCAGCACCGGCTGCCGCAGGCGGTAACAAGGCGGGGGGAAACTGCGGCTCTGGGATGTGGAAGCAGGCTGGGTGCTTTGGGGCCTGGGTAGCCCCTTCCCACCCTTTGGAACGGATTTTCCACAGCCTTCCCTGGAGAGGTGTTCCTGCCACTCAGAGCAGGAGGCTCAGAGACAGCCTAGAGGGTTTGGGAGGACCTTTCTGTAAGGGTTTAACAAGTGCTGGCTTTTTATTTGCAGTGGCTATACATCCCCTTGCTGCTGTTTGTTATATGCGTAAAGCTGAGGCCCTTTTTGTGGTGCCCAGTGACTGGATGATAAAGTGAAGCCAAGTTTTACCTCACCATGAGGAAGAACTTTCCGTTGAGAGTGGCAGAGCACTGAAACGGTGGCCAGGGAGGCTGTGGAATCTCCCTCTGGAGACATCCCAAACCCACCCGGATGTGTCTGTGTATCACCTGCTTCAGGTGTCCCTGCCTTGGCAGGGGGGTTGGACTGGGTAATCTCTTTTTCCTCCCCCAGTTATTCTGGGATTCTGTGAGGAGCTCTAACTGCTCACGGTGCTGTGGAGCTCTGGCAGGTGTCTCTGTCAGGGACCTCACACCACTGTCACAGCTGTGTTGTGCAGGGGCATGGAGAGCACTGGGAACAGCAGAGCCACGTTAACATGGTGTTTGGACGTTGCTGTTCACTGTGGGTCCTGCAGTTGCTGTCCAGCTGTGGATGGCAGGTGTTTAAAGCTGGGTAGGTTGGGCAGAAGCCTTTGGTAATTCTTGGAGGAAGCATACCAGCTCCTGAAGAATTCCCTTCTCAGGAATATGCGTCGACTGTGCGGCGAGCAGTCCAGTCCGGGAATGTCAACCTGAAGGACAGGCTCACCATTGAGCTGCACGGTGAGTGAGCAGCACCAGGGCATCTGCTCCAGCCCTGCCCACAGCTGGAGCTGTGCCACCTGCACGTGTTGTCCTGTGAAGTTCCTGCTGCCCAGGGCTGTATTTCCCGGGGTGGCTGCTGAGGCACAGCCCTGACCTGCCCCCTGGTTCTCCCCAGCGGACGGGCGCCATGGGATTGTCCGTGTGGACCGGGTGCCACTGGCAGCCAAGCTGGTGGATCTGCCCTGCATCATCGAGAGCTTAAAAACCATTGACAAGAAAACCTTCTACAAGACAGCAGATATTTGCCAGGTATGAGCTGTTCTTCATGCCTGCACCAACAGCTTAATTCACTGCTCCCCCTCCAGGTAAACCCCTGTACACTTTGGCAACTGGACACCCATTATAACATACCCAATTCCTGTATCTCACAGTACTAGCAGTTTAAAATTCCCCATTCCACTTGGTTTTTAGAAACTTCATTCCTGAAGTGTGAAATGTGATTGTCCTTGTGGCAGCTTAACTGCTGCTGTATCCAGCTGAGCTGGGGGTGCAGCTGTGTTTCCCACACCCTGTGCCCCTGAATCCCCTTGGCTGACAATGTGCGGTGGGCAGTCACTGTTCCCTCACATCCCTGTGTTCATGTGGGGATTCCAGATGCTTGTTTGCACTGTGGATGGTGATCTGTACCCACCTTTGGAAGAGCAAACAGTGACCACTGACCCCAAGGCAAACAAGAAGAAGGACAAGGACAGAGAGAAGAAATTCATATGGAATCATGGCAGTGAGTAGAGGCTGTGCAAACCCCTCCACCGCAGCACCCCACAGCTGCCAGGTTCTGGCAGTGCTGCTGCTCTGTTGCAGAAGGGATCTTCTCCCTTCTGAAGAGACGTGCTTCTCTCACTGGGCCATCTGCCTGACACATGAAATCTGTCTCCTCTGTCACAGTCACTCTGCCCCTGAAAAATGTCCGGAAGCGGCGATTCCGGAAGACAGCTAAGAAGAAGGTGAGTTGCTTCTCACCCAGATGTAGATGAAATACCCAAGGGCTAGGAGGGCAGAGACATTAGAGCTGTAACTGTGATTGGTCCAGAAGTCATGTGTTTTCTAACATTTGTTCACTTTCCTTGCCTGAGATGAGGGTGAGGGTAGGGTAGTAGATTTAAACACTTCTTTGGGTGCTTCCTCTGTATTTTCCAAGATGCTCCTGAGGGGAAAGTCCTGTGTTCAGAGCACTGATGGACTTCATTCCTGTGGCTGCCTTGCCAAACCACATCTCTTCCTGCTCATAGAGAAGAAAGGAAGAAAGACTCACATGGAAATGAGGTTTCACTCATTCCTGCTTTTCCAGCTTAAATCTTCTCTTTATGCATGGCCCATTCCCTTCCCCAAATAGTACCACTGTCACTTCTGCTGGGGGAGTGACAACAGATGGAGCTCAGAGACTGTCTCTGTGCATTTGCACAAGCCAGGCAAGGTGTTGGGGAGATGCAGCACCCTGAGGCTGGGAAGACTTGTTCTTCTCTCCTTTGCAGTTTCTGAGAACAGGGTTGAGTGTGATTTTGCATGACATTTGGGAAGCAAATTACTTGAGACATTCTTGTAGCCCACAGGAGAGATTTGATATCACTGCAGTAAAATTCCTGACTAATTTAAAAGTGAAAAATGAAGTCTTTTTTTAAGTGGGATGGGAAGGATTTGAGTTCAGTTGAGTTGACCGTCAACACCTCAAGGACTTTCTGCATAGACACAGAAAGTCTTACAAAATACATAGTATAAACAGAAAAGTGAGAGCACTCAACCTACCAAGGTACAAAAAAGATGGATTGTTTTTTAGGGGGTGCAAATTACTTCACAGTTAAATATGAGCAAATTCTGAGCAGAAAGCAGAAGATAAGAAAGCCTTGAACCAGTGCTCTATCCAGAGGTGGAGCCTTGTAGTTGGCCAGCACCAGCAGCATGCACAAGGCATTTAACAGTGTCTCTGCTCTCTTTCCCCTCTCTGGCCCAGTATATTGAGTCTCCTGATGTGGAAAAAGAGGTGAAGCGTCTCCTGAGCACCGATGCTGAGGCTGTCAGTGTCCGTATCCTTTTAGTGGGGAAAAAAGCTCAGGAGGAGGACAAGGACATGTGTGTGACCTGGGGGTTCTGGAAGGAGCTTTGCATGGGTGTGGGACACTGGGACATGAACACACAAGAGGCACCGAAGTTTTGGAGCTTCATCTTTGCCTTGTTCAGAGTTAATTGTTTCCTTAGGGTGACATGTCTTGTGGACTGTGCTGTTGTAGTGAGAAGGAACTGAAATAGTGGAGGAAAAGTCATTAGGAAAGTCATGGGATGTTTCATCCTGGGGATCCATAGGTACAAGGCCAGACTGGATGGAGTGGCAGTGATCTGCCATTTTTAGCCTCTTCCATCACAACTGCATCTTCCAAGTTCCTCTTTTTCCCTTGACTCACCTGTTCCTGCTTCAGGCTGGGAAGTCATTGCTGAAGACGAAACAAAAGAAGTGGACAACCATGGTTCACTCACCAGCCTGGACATCTCCTCCCCAGGGATGTCAGGGCATAAGCAAGGCCATGGCTCAGGTGCAGTGGGGAAGGCTGTTTTATTTCTAGGTGTGGTCCCTGGCAGGCAAAGGGCACTGGCAGGTCATCAGGTGTATTTTAACTCTTTTGCCCCCATCTAGAACACGATGAGCTGCGGGAGATATTTAATGACATCAGCAGCAGCAGCGAGGATGAAGATGAGAGGGATCATCATGATGATGAAGACCTGAACATCATGGACACTGAGGAAGACTTGGAGAGACAACTGCAGGACAAGCTGAATGAGTCTGATGGGCAGCAGCAGGAGAATGAGGGGTCCAACCAGATCGGTGAGTGGCCAGCAGAGCATGGCAGAATTGTTGGGATGCCGGGCAGGCTGTGCTTCCCAGCTCTGCTCTGCTCTGGGCCTGAGCTCGCTCTCCCTTCCAGCCATGGGCATCCAGAAACAGATTGACAACCTGAAAAGTAAACTCCAAGAAACTCAAGACAGGAGGAAGCGCCAGGAAGATCTCATCATGAAAGTGGAGAACCTTGCCCTCAAGGTGAGAGCTCTCCTGGGGTCTCTTCAAACCTGCTTAACACTGGCTTGCCATTAGATCCAGCAGGCTGATTTGGAGAAGCCAGGAGCCTTTGCCTGCTGGGTTAAAAATAGTTGTGGTGTGGCCATACACACTCCAGCATTTCTCTGTGGAGGCAAAGTAATCTGTGAAACTGGAGGAGACAAGGGGGTGGTTGTCACTGCAGCATGTGACGTGTGGTAGCACCCATTCTGCTGAGAGCACACTGGTAGCTGTGGTCTCCATGTTTGTGTCTGCAGACCCGTCTCCAGGCCGTGCTGGACGAGTTCAAGCAGCAAGAAGAGAGAGAGAAGCAGCAGGTGAGGAAACTCCCACAGTGGAGTTGGAGGTACTGGGGCACAACACTGCTCTAGGCTTGGTGTGACAGAGTTCCCTGAGTCTTCTAGCACACAGCTGCTGTGAACTCCAGGTTACAGGTCAGGTGGGGGTGTATCTGTACCTCAGGTGGGGTTGTATCTGTAGTTGCACGGAGCTTCCCAAGGCAGAAGGAGATACAAGGAGTAGGGTTGACTGCAGCCCACCTTCTGGAGGAGCCAAACCATGTCCAGTCAGCAGTCCAGAGCTCTCAGGATTGCTGCTGGGGTAAAACACAACACACAAACCTGTTAGCACCCCTGTAGAAGGGGTGGCAGAAGGAAGGCAGTGGCTGTAGGGCTGTGGCAGATTTCCTGCCTGGGCAGCTCTGTTCCAGCCTGGTACCAGGGAAGGAGGTTCTCACTCTCAGATCCCTGTGGGCAGTGCCAGTCCTGTCCCAGAGGAGCCCAAGCACAGCTCCAGGCAACACCCAGGGAGAGCAGCCACTGGTGTGGGTAGAAGATGTGCAAGAACACAAAAATGCTGGGGCTGCCTGGGGTCCCAGAGGTGCCTTACTGTAACATCTCTCTCTCTTCCCAGATGGCATCCCTGCAGGAGCAGCTGGAGTCCCTCATGGAGAAGTGAGCAGTGGGCCTGGGTCTGTGAGCAGAGCTGGAAGTGGCGGTCACCTGCCACACTGCCTTGCTTTAGTCACACACTTCTGCTGCCATGTGCTGCTGGGCAGTGGTACAGGGTCCATGTCCAGAGCTGATTTCACATCCACTGTGCTGGGTTTGGCTGCTGGAGCTAAAGTATTGGACTATGCCTGTGAGAGCAGCCAAAACAACAGATTTACTGTCAGCACTGGCCTCCCAGGACAGCATGGTGCTGGTTTCTGCATCCTAATGAGTCTTGGGTTTGATGGGCTGTGGCCTGGTAAGAGTTTGTTCTTGCGTTTGAGGAGTGCTTATATCTGCAAACTCAATAAAGTTTCCTTTTCAACGCTGGTCTGCTCCTTTGTGGTCTCCCAACCACACAGTCCCTGGCAGGGAGCCATGCCTGGGCACCTTTGGTGGGGCACTGCTGGGCTCCTTCCCAAAGTGCTCTTTGTAGAGCTGGGTCAAAAGTGCTGGCACTCAGTGGGAGGAACGAGGCCCTCCTGATCAGGGGGTTCCTGTAATTCCTCACAGACTATGCAGGCAAATCCCAGATTAACCTGACAGGGTGGGAAGAGGATTAGAAGGGCGGTTACAGAAAGCAACAGAGGACACTGGGGGCTTCAGCAAGTGTGTGCTAGGAGGGGACAGCCCTCTCACAACCCGAGGGCAGGGGAAGAAGGCTCTGCCCCCAGCACAGAAAGGAAAAGGTCAGCAGGAGCCCTGGAAAATGTGTATGTCCAGATAATCCAGAAAGAGACACCTAAGGAAGACGTGGAGCTCTAGAAGGGCCAAGAGTGCGATCTGTGAGCAGCCATGGAAGAAACCTACCTGCTGAATGTGGAAGGGGTCAGAAAGAAGATTCTGCATGGAGGCCAAGGGGAGCTGCCGAAGTTGCAGGATGGGAGCAAGGTAAATGGTCTGGGTTGTTCCTCCAGAGCCCTGGGAGAGGGAGTGGGTCTGACATCCCTGCCCATTATGGCTCACCAGCCCAGCTCCAGGTCTGGGAAGACTGAGAGCCCTCACAGCAGGGGTGCAGGAGGGGCTGGTTTGGGCACAGGCAGCCAAATTCCTCACAGTGACAGCTGGCAGTGCCCACGGCCTCACCTTGCACCGGGCCTGGGACACCCCCTCCCCCGGCACCCTTAGAGCTCGGCAGCCTCGGTGGGCTGCTGAAACCTGCCTTTCCTGCCATGTGCCAAGCAGGACCGAGATGTGCCAATGGGCTGCTCCTGGGAGACTCCCCAGCCTCTGATCACTGTGGGTTCCACCAGGCCCTGGAGCATACTGTGAGAGCTCTCTCTGCATGGGGCAATAAAGGGGACCCGAAGGGAGAAGGGAGCTATAGCATGGATGGATGTTAGGACATTCCACCATCTGCGTGCTGTCTCAAGTGGGCAAGAGGCACAATCTCCTGCTGTGGAGGGAGAGCTGCCAGTCAGACCAGCACAGTGCTGGGAGCAGGCTTGACCCCACAGCTGAGGTCATGGTGGCTGCCGGGGGGGTCTCACCACTGGGCCCTCTCTGGGCCAGTTCACCTTCCACTTCCAGACGCTGAAGGATGACTTTGAGCGGACGGTGATCGATGACAGCCGGGAAGCCGGCATGCCCATGGAGATCATCGTGGGCAAGATGTTCAAGCTGGAGATCTGGGAGACGCTGCTCAGCTCCATGAGAACTGGGGAGGTGGCGGAGTTCTGGTGCGACGCCATTGTGAGTGAGGGGCCCAGAGATGCCCATTTCCCTCCTTCCTGCAGAGACAGGACACAGAGCCACGCATCCCAGAGATGCTCTGGCCATGTCTGGTGCAAACACAGCCTGTCACTTGGCCTCAGCACCGGGAGGCTGCCCCAGACAAGGGGGTGCAGCCCCCCCAGGGCTGAGTAGGGTGCTCCCTCCTTGCAGCACACAGGCATGTACGCCCTGGTGTCCAGGGGCATGCGGAGGATCGCGGAGGGCCGGGACCCCCTGGAAGGGCAGAAGCACCGCTGTGGCATGGGCAACATGTTTGACTACCACAGCACGGGCTACGAGGACCTGGACGAGCTGCAGCGGACGCCACAGCCTCTCATCTTCATCATGGAGCTGTTCCGGGTAAGGGGATGCTGGGGATGGCTGCCAGAGCGGGAACAGCCGGGACAGCCACTCAGCTCCTGCTTGGGCAGGTGGAGGACCCCTCAGCGTACAAACGTGACACCTGGGCCATGAGCAAGGAGGAGAAACTGGCAGCAGTGCCCGTGCTGCACAGCGAGGGCAACCGCCTGGTGCTGCGCAGGGAGTTCGCACAGGCGGCCGCCAAGTACCAGGAGGCTGTCATCTGCCTCAGGAACCTCCAGGCCAAGGTGAGCAGCACCAACACCTCCCCATCTCTGCCTGGGCCACACCTCAAAGCCCTTCCCTGTGTGCCTTGGTGCCTGGGAGGGGATGGACACAGCCGTGAGCTGCCCTGGGTTGCTCGGGGGGCAGGAGAAGCCGTGGGAGGATGGCTGGCTGAAGCTGGAGAGCCTGGTCACGCCGCTGGTGCTCAACTACTGCCAGTGCCAGCTGGAGCTCGGCGAGTACTACGAGGTGCTGGAGCACACCACGGAGCTTCTCCAGAAGCACAATGGTACCTGTGCCCTGCATCCCACCCCTGCTGTGCCCATTCAGAGGATGGGCTCCCGGGGACTCCATCCTCTGAATCCCCTACCCTGACAATGCTCATCCTGCGTCCCTCTGCCTGTGATAGTGCCTGTGTCATCTGGATCCCTGTGTCCCAGTTTGCCCCCACCCACCAGCATCCTTCCCCTTCCCATGATGATCCCTGCACTCCCTGTGCCCTGCTGTCTGCAGTGGCAGTGCACAGCCCAGGTGTCCCTGCCCTCCCTACAGGTGTGTCCACCCTACACCCCACATGTGCTTGACGTCCCCTGGTCCCCAGGTCTCCAGCTCCTGTGGCTGGTGGCCCTGAGCTGCAGGACGCCCACTGAGGGCTCTCCTCTCCTGGCAGACAATGCCAAGGCCTATTTCAAGCGGGCAAAGGCCCACGCCGCTGTCTGGAACGAGAGGGAGGCACGGGAGGACTTCCAGCGCGTGGCTCACCTCGACCCCTCCATGGCGGCCGCGGTGAAGAAGGAGCTGAAGCAGCTGGGGGAGAGGATGAGGAAGAAGCACGTGGAGGATCGGAAGCGCTACCAGGGCCTCTTCCAGTCATCCCAGGGTGTGAAGGCCCGTGAGGGGCAGGAGAGCAGGGAGGTGGGCGATGGGGCACCTCAGGGGGAGGCTGGGGTCCAGGAGAGCCCTGGGCAGGGGGAGCAGGGTGCTGAGACCAGAGCCACAGAACAGTCCAGGGCTCCCCAGGCAGAACAAGGGACCCCCAGGGCTGGGGGTGAAGGGGAAGCATCAGGAGGAGAAGAAGTCCGGGGAGAGCCTGTGGGAGAAGAGGTGGAAAGGAGGGATCACATAGCAGTGGGGAAAGAAGAAAACCTGGACACCTGTGGGGCAAAGCCAGAGAGCCTGGGAACAGAGGAGAAAGATGAGAAAGATGAGGGGGAAGAGGAGAAGAAAGAGGAAGAAAAAGAGGAGAGCAAAGAGGTAAAGGTAGGGAGGGTTGCAGAGGAAGAAGATGGAAAATTTGAGGAGGAGAAGGAGGAGGTAGACAAGGAAGAAAAGGAAGACAAAGTGGAGGGGGGAGAGAAGGTGGAGAGGAGAACAGAGAAAAAAGATGAGAAATTAAAAGAGGGTGAAGAAGTAGAGAAGGAAGAAGAAAACAAAGAAAAAGAGAGGGAGGAGGAGGCAGTAGTGAAAGGAAAAGAGAAGGACAAAGAGAAGGAGTGTCTACCAGCAAAAATGGAACAGCTTGAAGCAGGGCAATGTGGGACAACAGGGGAGACAAAGGCAGCTGGGCTACCGCAGGGCTTGGAGCAAGGAGCCAGCAGAGCAGAGGGAGCTGGCACAGGCAGCGAGGCCCAGGCTCAGCCAAAGAGAGCCCCACATCTGGGGCCTCCCAGCGAGGGGACCCCAGGGCTGGAGGATAAAACATCTGGAGAGGCTCTGGGAGAGGTGAGCGGCAGGGAGCAGGGAGCAGGCAGGGGACAAGAAAATGCTGGGGAAGGCAACATCCCCCCAGAGAGCTTCACCCCTGGGGAAGGTGAGGAGCTGGGTGGAGGGGCAGAAATACCCCCGTGCCCCATAGCAGCCAGAGAAGGGGGTGCTGCACCCCTGGAGCAGTGCAGCAAGGAGCAGGGCAGTGACCAGCCCTGAGCAGGGTCAGCTCCCCTGCCTGGGGTACAGCTGCCAGGCCACTGCCAAAGAGGCACAGCACAGGCAGCAGGGCTCCTGTACCCGGAGAGGAGCCCCGGGGCTGGGGACTGGCCCAGCAGTGACACGGGAACAATGCTGTCCTCACCCTGCCACCGCCGGGCACACCCCTGCCCGACTCAGCGGCTCCAGCGCCTTTCAGCTGGGTGCCACCGAGCTCTGCTGGCTGAGAAATAAAAGCTCTTCCCTGGCACCGTGGGCTGGATTTGTTCCTGAGCGTGACCAGCTTCCCTGAGCACATCCCACAGCTCCTGCCTTGCCCTGAGCCCGTGGCACACGGATGGGGCAGTCTGGGGCTGCTTTCAGAGGGGTGGTCAAGGAGGCTGCATTTCACCCCCCTTAAGCTCCTGAATCTCTCCTGTGTGAGTGTCCCCACCCTGCCCTGCAGTGGCACCGTGTCAGGCCTTTCCCAGCGCTGCCAGCCCTGCCAGGCAGGGTGAGAGCAGGTCCAGCCCAAAAACTGTCTGTCCTGGGCAGGCTTCACCATCAGCCAAGTCCGGGCAGGGGACAGAGCCCAAGAGCCCCTGGCCTTGCCCTGAACTATTCCTCTCTGAATCCCTTACTGTGCCACAAAGGCACAGCAAACACGGGCAGCACTTGGGGCTGGGGTACCCAGACACCTCTGGGCACTGAAAACTTCATGGAGCTCCAGAGAGGAAGGAGGAAGAGGACTGCCTTGCCCACCCAGCACCCCACTGCTGTCTGCCTCCTGCCTGGGGCTGAAGGGTTTCCCACAGCCAAAGTTCCTGGGGGAATGAGGGACTGTCCCCACATAGCCCCTGTCCCACCCCTCACCAGCCACATGGCCTGGACAGGCCTTGTTGGAAGAGGATGAGGATGGTGGCTGGGGGACACGCCTGTGTCTGGGGATCCTGGGGCTCTGCTCACAGCTTTGGCTCTGCCTCGAGTGGTGTGGACAGCCAGGGTGACAGTGCAGGCTGTCCCCAGTGCAGGAGCAGTGCCAGCATGGCACAGCCACGGGGGCTGGCTCAGCCAAGATACACGGATAGAAGAGGCCAGAGCACCGATCCAGGAGTCAGTATAAATACAAATTTATTCTCTTTCCAGAGCAGAGATGCCACAAAGCAGTGAGGACAGCAGCACCAGAGTACATAGTTACCAGAGCATTAGCCAGCCTGCTCCCCTCCCTCACACATCCTGGCTCCCAAACACAGCCCAAGACCCAACCTGGCCACCTCTGCTCCCCACACCTGCCACTGGGGCCAGCAGCTCTGGTCCCACAGAATCCTGCCCTTTTCCTTCCTCCAGTGCCCCCCAAGGCTGGATACTCCTGACCACACCCTCAGGCCAAGCCTCACCCTGCTGCTCCCCACGCTGCTCCCACCCTGCCCCTGGGAGAGCAGAGGGGGCCAGCTGGGTCTCACAGGCTGGCCCGGGGTCACTCTCACCCACAGCCTGACACAGCATGCCCAAAGCCACCCTAATGCCACCACACTGCCCTCCTGCCACTCACCTGGCCGGCAGAGGGGACAGCAAGGACAGCCACCCACGCTGCTGCCAGCAGGCACTGGAGCACTACACGCTGAGCAGCCCTGGCTGTAAGGCTCACACCGCCTTGTCCCTGGCGCGGCCACTGCTCCTCACCCCTGCCAGCAGCCCAGAGCCAAGCCACAGCCCTGCTCACAACCTCCCGGACACTTCAGCACCGTGTCCCGTCCCAGGCAGCACCAGCAGCCTGGCTCTGTCCTTGCAAGCCCCGTTAACCGGGGTGTTTCCCCCCGGTGCCCTGCCCCGAGGGCTCAGGCCTCTCTCTCCTCCCCACAGCCTGTGGCTCCAGAGCAGCAGGGCCATGGCAGCCCCGGCTCTGGGTCACCCTGCAGCACCTGCCTCTGCCTCTCTCGACATAACACAGCCCAAGACAGCCAGCCCGAGGGACCCCTGGGCACAGGAGCCACCACCCCCGGGCTGCCCTGGCAGCTGGCAGAGAGCCTCCCTGCTCTGCCCCGCTCCCAGGGACGGCCTCCAGCCCCAGCCCAGCCCCGAGCTGGGACAGCAGCGGGGCAGCTGCTCCTGGGGACAGCCAGCAGGTGCCCTGCCTGTCCTGCTGCCACCCACGCTGCCAGGCACTTGCATCGCACCAAGGTGGCCTCAGGGCTGGAGAAACCCCCCCTGCAGGGGCTGAGGCTCCCCAGGCACGGAGCCGGCTCTGTGCAGGACTCTGCCATAGCAAAGGCACAGATCCCCAGGAAACCAGGCAGGGTGAAGGACCTGCTGTGGGTCCAGCCCTCAGTGAGCTCCCTCACAGCAGCCCTGCAAGGCAACACCAGCAACAGGGAAGGTGCTGCTTCCCCTGGGCTGGTCTGAAAGTGAAGGGCAGCTACACTTAAGGTATTAGAGTTTAATAGAGTGAGTCCATGAGAGTATTTAAGTACAGTATATATATATATAATATATAGAAATATATGCAAATTAAACAATAAGGCTCTGTTATAAAGACCCTCTCAATATAAGGCTACTAGCTGGGCTGAAGCTCTAACATGGACTCAATCCCTACTCCATAAACCTCACAGACTCTCTCCTGGTGGTATGTGCCTGGCTGGCTGCAGAGCCTGGGGTGGCAGAGTTCAGACATAAGGCTGGCAGCTGGTCACTGTTATAAAGAGTTATTTTAAAAACTGTGTGGCTCCAGGAGTGTTTTGGTACCCATAGACCTGGAGGCTCGTGGGCACAGATGAAGAGTGGGATGCTAAGCTCTGCATCCCCTGAGGGCTACAGGGAAAGGCAGCAGCCCCTGCGTGCCAGGGGAGACTGGCAGTTTTCATGGCTTCAGTTCTTTCTTCTCAACCATCCCACCCAGGCTTGGACACTGTGGCCAGTGACCAAAGCAGCCTCCTGGGGAGCCCACAGTCCCACTCCTGCATGACCTATGTTCCCCTGAGATCTTCTGGAGCTGGCAAGCATCCTGCACCACCAGCTCTGAGGGAGTCTGTGTGAGGTCTGCTGCAGCACAGGGAGCATGGCAGGGAGAGAGGGGGAGGAAAGCAGCCAGGTAGCTGGTTAGGAAAAGCCTCTGGCTCACAGGAGGTGTTAGATAAGGGAGGTCATACCTGAAAGAGAAATAGACAGGTCAGGAAAACAGGACCCAGAGCCACCTGGTTAGAAGGGGGCTGCTGCAGAGCCAGGAGGATCCTGCTCAGGGATGGCAGAAAGTGGGCAAGAGTCTGCATGGGCAGATCACCACCTCATGTTAGTGCTGGCACGAAGCAATGTCTCCCTCTGGCAGCCTGGGCAAGAGACCAAGTGCTGCCCCTGCACTGAGCACAGAGGGAAGGAGCAGAATGACCAACACCAAAACCCACTGAGTGAGTGGAGTGCCATCCACACACACAACCCCTCCATCCCTGCTGGGAAGAGCTGTCCACGAGCAGCCAGGAGAGCCTGCACCATTGCTTCCATCTCACCAGGCCTCTGGGGCCACGACCTCTCCTGCAGAGGGGTCTGGACAGGGATGAAGGCAGGAGGGGCCCAAAGCTCGCTGCAGGTGGTGCTGGCAGGTCTGTCCATCCTCACGGTGGGAGCCCCGTGGGGTGCAGGTCCTGAGCAGGGCAGAGGCTGCCTTGCAACTCATCACAGGGATCTGTTTGGTCTGTGCTCTTGGCAGCTCTGATGGCCTCTCCTTGCAGGTGTGAAGCCTCCTCCTCCTCCTCAGCTCCCAGGCCACACACCCGTCCCAGCAGCACTGCAGCAGCAAAGCTCTTGGCTGAAGCACTGCAGGTCATCAGCTGTTGCAGGGAAGCTGGGATTGGGGCAGGGCTCTGTGGGGAAAGCCTCACCTGAGGAAGCAGTAAGGAGAGAGAGAGGAGGTTTCACTCAAGTACCTCGGGAGCTGGGGAAGGCGCTCCGCAGCTTCTCCATTATGTCTTCCAGGCACATGCTGACTTCCTGGGTTTTGGCTTCCACCTCATCTGCAGAGGCAAGGAGGGCAGGTGGGTAGGAAAAGGCTCTCTGGACATCCACCTGGCTGCCAGCATCTCTGCAGGATGGCAGGGTGCAGGCAGCTTCCTGCAGCATGGGAACAAGGGAGCAGGGCCAGGAGCTCAGCCCAAGCGCAAAGCTCACCTGCAGTTTCAGTGTCAGGGGTGTTGTGCTCTTTCTCCTTTGCCTGGCTGCCTTCTGACTGATGTGGAGATGAAGCCAAGGAGGAGGCTGCTGAACCATTGCCTTCTGACTCTGCTGGAGGCTGGAATGAGAAGAGTTGTTGTGAGAAGGTTGTCATGACCCTCTGTCCCTGGCTTCCCCTTCTCTGCCCATCCCTTTGTGCCTCTGTCCCAGCTCTGCTGTGGCAAAGCCCACCCCAGCCTTGCTCTGAGCATACCTGCAGCAGCAGCTCCCTCAGCCTGTGCAGCTGTGACTCCAGCTGCTTGTTGTGGTCCTCCAGGATCTGCATCCGTGTCTCCAGGCGGCTCTTGTGCTGCCGGAGGATCCGTGCTTCTGCCAGCAGCTCCTCGTTACGTGGGTCTTGCACTGATTCAGGAGAGCCTGTGGCCAAGCTTGGAGACTCCACTGCCTCGTCATGCTGCCATTTCAAACGTCTCAGCTCTCCCTGGAGGATCCTGCAGGACAGCCCAGGTCAGCATCCCCTCCATCCTGCCTAGAGGCTGCTGGAAACCCCCAGGAGCTGCACACTGCGGGTGGCCCACGACTCAGACAAAGCTTTGCCATTTGTGAGGCCTAAGGGCCAGGATGCTGCACTGCAGAGTGGCCTGTCTGTGGTTCTGCCCCACCCAGGGGGTTCAAAGATAAGCAACCACTTTCCAAGAGGTTGAAAACAAGGGCAGGGAAAGCATCACCTCCTCCTGAGCTGGTGTGCCCTGCCTAGAGCCTCACCCTGGTCCACAGCAGCAATACCACTGTTCATGAGGGGCTCAGGGACAAGAAAGACGGAGTGCCCTGGGCCCACTTTAGCTCATTTGGAGTTCAGGAGGGAGCAGGCTCTGTGGATGTAGGAAGGAATGTTTTGGGGAACAGAGTCTTCTCCCTTCCTTGAGAGCAGACTCTCACTGAGTTTCAGTGCTCAGCTTAGCCACCCTCCAAAACTGCCCTCTCAGCATCTGCAATCCCCACCTCCAGACCCAGCAGCATCCCCTGCCTCCACTCTGAGCTCTACAAGGCTTCTCCAGTCCCTTCCCCTGTCTCAGTCCACAACCCCCACCTTCAGGTTGCCCATGTCTCTACCTGTTTTCATCCTCTAAGTGGGCCAGGACTCTCTCCAGCTCTCCCTTGTCATCCATGTTGAGGCCTCCTGGACCCTGCTGGCTGCCCCCAGGCTCTCTGTCCGTGATGGGGCTGGAATGGCGCAGCAGGTACTGGTCCTCATCCCTGTTCCAGCAGGTGGAGAAACACATTCATTAGGAAAATCACGGGATTTGTGTGCCCTTGGAGAAGGACAGCATGGAGGGAGGCAGTTTCACAGGGAAGCTCCTGGCTGCTCCAGGCCTAGAGCTCAGAAGGGGCTCAGCATCCCTGATGTTTGTTTTTGGGGGTGCCCAAGAGCCTCTCACTCAATGGGAGTGGGAAGGAAAGCATTTCTGTACCCTGGCTAGGCATGGATAGAGCCACAGGAGCCCTGACCCATCAGGAGGTGAGGAGAAGGGAAAGGAGAACTCACAGGCTGTCATCAGGGGACAGGCTATCACTGAAGAAGGAACAGTTCTGGCTTTCCATCTCTGCAAGCCTGGAGGGAAGAGAAGAAGGTTGGGATATGGTCAGACACCCTAAATGTTTGCTCAGCTACTTGCAGCAGGCCCTGCAAGACCCCTCTCTGCAGGGTCTCCCACCTGGCCTGCACCAATCTGTCCTGCACAGGCCCTAGAGAATTTTGCCTTTTTAAAAACCAAAATACACTGCTGCCCTGGGTATAAATCTCTAGAACAAAGAGCTGCTGCTGTGCAGTTGGCTCAGCCTCCTCTCTCACAAGCAAAGGAAAAGGATGTAAGAATTCCAGCTCCAGCCTAGGACCTGAGCTACAAGTACAGGCTCCCTGCACCCCCTGGGTCCCCACAGCCAGGGCAGAGGCACCACAAACCCCAGGGCAGCAGCAGTGGGAATCTGGCAAAGAGCTCTGGTGAGGACACAGAGCAGAACAAGACACCAAGGGATGTGCCTGCTGAGAAGCCATCCAGCAGCTCATCCTGGGAAGAGCAGGACAGCACATGGAGGCTGCTGCATTGGTGAGACATCTGCTGCCAAATGCATGGTCTTTGCTGCCAATTTGCACAGCACCGCCACATCCCAGGCAGGTTTTCCTGGCTGTGCAGAGTGCTGGGGCAGGTGGAGGGGTCTGTGACCATCTGTGTGCCCCAAAGCCCGCCCAGACCCAGCAGGGTCATGCTCTGTGCCCCAGCAGGACAGCGGAGCCCATGGGGGTACCTGCTGGCAAAGTGCTCGATCCTGGAGTGTGTGTCAGCGTGTGGTAACATCGGGGACGAGGCTGGGCTGCAAGAGATGCACACTGGTCAGCAGGCTGGGCACAGACCGATCCCAGCTGGCTGAGAAGAGCCAGGGAGGGGCTGGACAGAGAGACTGAAATCTCTGTTCCTTCAAGAACAAGGTGGCATATCACCACCAGAGCTCCTCCAGCCCTCCTCCAGGAGCCCTGCATGAGCTGAGATGCTCTTTCCATCCACAGAACTCATGTCTCATTCTGGGCCCAAAGACATAAGCCAGGGCCCAGGCAACTCACGTCTCAGAGAAGTCAGCCTCGAGCACGGACTGGACGGGCAGGTAACCTCTCTGTGGGTGCTTGCTGAAGTACTGCTTGGACCGGAACTTGTTCTTCAGTGTCGTGGCAAAGTCTCTCATGTTCTCACTGGATGTGGTCTGCAGAGACACAAATGGGACACAGGTGCCTGTTTAGTGAAAAGTGGGGGACCACAGCTCAGCACCCTCAATAAGATATCCCCTCAGACTGGGCATGAGCTCCATGGGGGAAGAAGCAGATAAAACTGAGGAAGCAAGGAGGGCACACAGCAGCTCTGTGAGCCTGCCCTGGGGCCTGGCACAGGCCAAGCTGGGCACTGGGGCCATGCATCCTGCTCACCACGAGCCCCAGAACAGCAGGGACACAGGCAGCCTCCAGCACGCACAGGGTACAAAACTACACAAGGGATCCACTTGTGGGACTGCACCAGCCTAAACATCACAAGGCTGCTGCCATCAGTGGGCCCTGCTCTGCACCAGGGCCCTCCCAGCCCAGCCCAGCCCTGTACCGGGGTGTAGTACTCCATGATGGGGTAGTGCAGCTTGTTGCCCTTGCTGGCTCGCCCCGTGAGGAAGCAGGTCTGGCAGATATCCACATTGAACTGCTTCAGGCTCCGATACCTGGGGAGGTCAAGAAGCCATAGGGAAGCAGTGGAAGTCATCAAAACACGTGTTTAAAGCCCAAGAAGAGGTCAGTGGGAGGGGACAGAGGTGGCCTGTGTTGCTCTAACACCCCAGTGAACCCACAGTGCTGATGGCTGCACTCCCCAGGAAAGCATTCTGCTCCTTCCCCTTGGCTGGCACCTGCTCTGCCCTGCCAGGAACACTGCTGGCTGCAGAGCTCCAGGCTCCCCCGAGAGCACAGAGCAACTCAGCTCTGTCCTGCAGGACAGCACACTCTCCCTTGGGGCCAGGGTCCCGTATCACAGCCCTTACCTGAAGCCCTTGATGGGGCACTGCCGGCACACGGAGCACTTGGTCTGGTGCTTCACCTGCTCGGCCATGGTCACCCGGTGCAGCACCGCCAGCCACACCATGGACTGCGGCTCCAGGTTGGCCCACTCCAGGAACTGGGACGCCTCAATGGCAGACTTCCCATTACTCTGGGGAGGACAGGAAGGGGCTGCTCAGAGCTGGGACCTGGCTGCCAGGGGGAGCAGCTCCCCTGCCACCTGGGGAGCCTGTTCCCAGCACAGACGGGCCGAGGGCCGTGGCCCCGCACTCACAAAGCGGAAGCAGCTGCGGATGCTGGGCTCCACATTGCTGCCCCCAAACGCTGCCACCTCCCCCAGCTGGCGAGGGACCTGGATGGCCTCATGGAGTAGGACACCCAGGTGCCGCTGGTCACACAGGCCCCCGGCGTTGGCCACTTGGCTGAAGAGATCTGCGGGCACACAGACACAGCTGACAGCCCAGCAATGGGCAGGCACGGGGAGCAGGGTGTGGGGACACCAGGGACCCCACTGCCCACCCCCTAATACAGACACACAGCTGACAGCCCAGCAATGGGCAGGCACGGGGAGCAGGGTGTGGGGACACCAGGGACCCCACTGCCCCCCCCCTAATACAGACACAGCTGACAGCCCAGCAATGGGCAGGCACAGGGAGCAGGGTGTGGGGACACCAGGGACCCCACTGCCCACCCCCAGCACAGAGCTCAAATACGAGGAAAAATCTGAGCTATGATTAAATTACTTTTACCAGTGTCCTTCCAGCTCCTAATAACCAGTTTAGTGTCTTCTTTGGACAGAGGTTCCATACATCATTTATTAAACAGCACCAGCTAGCCTGTCCTCTATGAATCAGCCTAATCCCTTCATTTAACCCCTTGGTGCTCCCTATGCTACACAAGATTCCCCTCCACAATATTCCACGGTTAAAATGCAGTGAGGAAAGCAAATTGAGTGAAACCTACTTCCCCCAGCTATACACCCCTGGTATTTTCCTTCTGGAAAGCACTGGATAACTTTCCTGTGTGCCTTCTCTGCACTGTTCCTTACAGTGTCATGCAAGCAAGATCACTGCAGCACCAGTCACTCTGCAAAAACACCTCCTAATTTTGGTGGCGTAGGCCTGGGGAGGGAGGGAGAGGTGATGATGCAAGCAGCTTAGTCACTGCAGGAAAGCTGTTTCTTTGCTCTTCCCGTGCAAAGAAGGTCTAAGCCAGGAAACAAAACCACTCCTGTTTTCCCGAGGTGAATTCACACCAGGTTCTAGGGGAGGCAGACAAGGGACTCACACTGGAACTTCTCCTTGACCTCTGTCCCGCACAGACACGCGATGCCCGTCTTGAAGGAGAGAGCCCTCATCTTCCCGCTGCGGCCACTGCAGGACAAGATATTGCACAGGTCTGCAAATGCTCCAGAGTGGGTTTTTCTTGGCAGGGGGGTCATCAAGGCAAGCACACAGCAGGCAGCCTCCCTCACTGGCAGCCACAACCTTTGTGCAGCACTGCCAGCTGGAAGAGCAGCACGGGGGTATTGTACTTGCAGGGACCCTCATGGCAGGGAGGAATGACTGGCAGCCCCACAGCTCAGAGGACACTGAGAGAGGTACCTGTCAAAGACGTTCAGCAGCCAGTTGAGGCTCATGTCCACGCAGAGGGGCACATTGACCAGGATGCCCCGCTCCTCCTCCAGCCGCTCGTAGAGGGCGGTCAGGCAGTGGATCACCTCCACCACGTCCATCGCCCGGTCGCCGGGCTGCAGGTCGTGCTCATTGAAGATTTCCAAAGCCGTGCCCAAGGTGACCATGTCCACTGCACAGAAAGCACAGGCAGAGGGAACAGAGGGGAAATGAGAGAGGTGAGAAGTAAGCGGAGGGAGTTGCTGTCCTGCCCTAACCTGGGGCAGTATTAGTCCCACTTGGGGAAGATGCTGGAAAGGATGGGTGCAGCTGCTAGAATTTCTCTCCTGCCTGTAAACTTCTCCCAAAATACCACATCTCCACCTTGAGCCACCATTCTCTGTGACCTTCCTCCCTCATTTCTGTGTCCAGCCATGGCCATTAAATGCCCCCCATGGAGGGCAATGTGCAGAGCCCAGTGCATGGACCACGTCCCTGTGGGGCTGCTGTGGGGAGGTGAGGGGGCACAGACCCACACAGACCCTACAAGCAGCTGCCCAGAGATGGATCAGTCCTGTCTCCAGCTCTGACAGGGTGAGGGAATTGAGGCACAAACCCAAAACAGGGCTAGGACAGTGTGAGCCGCCCAGCTTTCAGGCTTCTATGGCTGCAGGTTGTACGTGCTACTGTGTTAGCAAGCAGCAATATTTCTTTCCTGAAAGTCTTTCCATCTTTGAGACCTTTAATATTCACAGTACCCAGGGGACTGTGTGCCTTTTCCACACTGTAGCTTCACTCTGTGGATAAATCCTCCCTTCTCCTGTCAAAGCTGCTACACTTGCACTGGGAAGCCCCAGTTTCTGTGCCAGGGAGTATCACTCCTGCCCACCCTCGTGTCCACACTGCCCACGACTGCATATGGCCCTGATCTATCCCTCACTGCTTCTTTCCCACACAGCCACTCTACCAAACTTCTCATGATGGGAAAGCTGCCTTGGCAACCTCCTTGCCCTTTCCTCAAGTATATCTTGAATAAAGAGCACTTATCCAAGTCATTTCTGGAGTGGAAAGAAGGCGACGGTGCAGCATGTGAGGTGCAAGAGATGCACAACCAAAGATGCACAAGCAGCACACAGGAGAGTTCTCCTTTCTTCTTCACCCTTGTTTCCTCTCCACACCTTGCCTGCTGCTGCATGGACACCTTAACAGGGTGGCAAAAGCTTTCTTCCATTTGCTTTACATCCTCCCTGAATGTCCCTGGGACAGGACAGTCTGATCACCACAGTGTTATGAAAATACTCCACAGCCAGGGTTTGACTCCCTTGAGAACCCAAACTCCTCTTACCCTGACTCATTGCCTCCTTCCAGCCCTTTCACAGGATGTCAAGGAGCACAGCTCTGCCTGGGCCCCACTGCTGATCCCCTTCATGAACAATTATTTCAGGAGGAGGATTTTCCTCATCCTGCTGCTGCTTAATTTTGACAGAGCCTTAGGTGAGAGGCTTTGTCAAAAGCTCTGAGCAGCCAAGGATGCTGCATCTATCAGATTCCCACCTGTCTGCTTGCCAGTTCCACCAGAAACTCCTCAGCAGTCTCCAGGGAGCAGCTACCTCTTGGAGAGATGTTTGAACTCCTGTTGTATCATATTCACCTGGCTATGAATCCTCCAGTTTTCACCAAGAGTGCAGAAATCAGGTTTATTGGCTCCCTTCCTCCTCTTTAAGCAGTGCAGCCCTCTCTGTCCCTGACAGTGAGTCTGGTTTCATCTCTCAGTTACATCCGCACCTCCTCCATGCTCCTTTGGAGCTGCTTGGTGAGTTCCTGCCTGATGCCACAGCTTTGTAACCCTGAGCTGGACCACTTTGTTCTCACATCCCTTTGGACAACACCTGCCCTTGGGTCACCTCCACCCCAAGCTGTAAGAAAGGCGCTGACACAGAACTCAGCTTCCCAGGCTGATCTTCCTGGTTTCTCGCCTCAGCTACCTATCCCCTGGTGCCTGCTGCCTTTGATGTGCTGATAAAAGCTTGTGTTAGTTTAAGCCTCCACTGAGGGGGAGCCAGCAGGAGGGAAGCTCTTGCCACACTCACATCGAAGGGCTTTTTGCACCCGCCGCAGCTTCATGGCCGTCCGGTACGCCGAGAACTTGATGTTGTTCAAATCCGCTGCAGGGACACAGGAAAACAAGAATAAAACCACAGCACAACTTCCTTATCTGCAGGGCAGGAAGCAGCAGTTGCAGCTCTCAGACCCCAGCAGAGCACGTGCAGGACAGTGAGGAGCAGAGCCTGGCAGGGGTCACACCCCACTGCTTTGGGGGACCCTGCGGCACAGAGGGGAGAAGGTGGCCTGGGGGAGTCTCACAGGCACCCAAAAAGGCAAGTACTGCTCCAATGGTTCTGTGACAGCCTCCTTACCCAGCGTCTGGTACAACTCTGTCATCTTTGGGTGGTCCCAGCACGTCGTCTGGGCCTGGTGGCTGGAAGCAAAATTGATGGAGACCAAGAGTCAATGTGGTAACCAAAAGCTGCAGTGAGAGATTAAAAAAAGGACCTGGCCAGCGCTGGGAGCAAGTGTTTCAGTGTCTGCAGACACTGCTGCATCCCCCGGAGCACACTTCCCAGCCACAGCAGCATGGAGGATGCCCACAGCAGGATATCCCCACTTGCTGCCGGCCCCTTTCCTTCCAGCTGGGGTTTCCTCTCATCTTGAGCATCCCAGCAGGCAGGGAAAGCCTGGATCTGCCAGGCTGAGGAAGCCCTGCTTCACTGCAGGTGAGTTCTCACTCCAGTATGCCCCCCTCTCCTAATTGCCCAATTCCTGATCCCTCCAGGCCAGAGAAGACCTCGGGCTGTCTGGGAGCACACTCACTTGATGTAGTATGGCACTTTGTTGGGGGAAATGGCTCGCTCCCAGGGGACCTGGACAGAGGCTGCAAGGAGAGAAACACGTGTCAGATCAACACCAAATGCTCCTCTAAGCTGCTGCTGTTTCTGATGCCAGCCTTGGCACAGCAGGACTGTGCCAGCAGGTGGGTGCCTCTGAAAAGGCTGCATCTTCCCAAATCACCAGCTGGAGGTGTTGGTGCAGGCAAGGGGATGCTGCCCACAAAAAAGGCTCAAGACTACTGGTCTTGTTAGAGACATCTTGCCTCTTGAGACAGGAGCTTTGTATCTGGCTGAGCTCAGAACTCAGGAAGAGACATTTCCTGATGTTTTGGATGATGCCCAAGGCAACCTTGTGGTGACCAGTGGGCAGGGCTCATAGCAGATGGGATTTGGGCACACAGACACAGCACTGCCTGTTATGACCAGGCTCAGACACCCAAAGCATCTGTTGTTCCTGCTCTGGGTGCCAGCTGCAGTATCTTGGGAAGATGAGGATTCATCCCACACCAGCTGCCTGCCACCCTATGTTATATAGAGGATGGAAGCCATGGCATGACCCATGGATATTATGGAAAAAGGAAAATATTCCTTTTTCGCAGGTAGCGTATCAATTCCAGCAACTGGAAAAGTCATTCTTCCTTTCAGATAGTATTCAATCTGCAGACAAACACAGGCCAACAAATCCCACTGACATCCAGAGACTCTGCAGGGCTCAGCATTTCCAAGGATGGACCCCAGGCTCTGGAGCACAACCTGCTGCCCAGCCTTTACAGGCCTGAGAGCTGTCAGCCAACAGCTCTGATCTGTAAAAACAGCATCCCTCTGCCTCACCACATGAATGAAAACCTCCTGAAAAGGCACATTTTTAGCCTCCAAATAACCAACACGGGCTATGAGGGACTGCCTTTTCCTGCCATCTGTTGTCTTGCTCTGAGGCTGACACAGTCCCAGTGTCCCCTGGGAGCTGCTGCTGCTGTGAGTGTCACAGCTCTGTGCTCTGAAGGGAAACCACACTCACGTCCCACCCTCGGTCCCGAACATGAGGCAGCACAATGCCAGCTTTGGAGATGCCTCCTGCTTTAGGGGACAATGACTTGACTATGCTGAGCCACTGTACCTGTGTAAGGCTGTGCCATGACAAGGTGCTCAGCATGGCAAGTTGCTTGGGACACTGCTGGCCAAAATCCCCCTCACAAAGCAGGGGGGCTGTGGGAAGGAGGCCTTGGCCCTGAGATCCCAGCTGATGAGGCTGCCTCGGACTGAGCAGTCCACGGGAGCAGCTCTGTGCTCCTGGGAGGCAGCATTTCACCACCTCCACGGCCAAGGCTGGAGCCCCCTCCCAGCCAGACGTACCTTGGTGGACTGGATGTGCTCCGGCAAGGAGTCAATGAAGAGGTCCCCGATGGGTTCCCAGGTGTCCCGCACGCTCTCAGCCTGGTCCAGGGTCGTGCTGAGCTCTTCCATGGCCCCTTTAATCTCCAGCAGCTGCTCCAGGGTGCGTTCAATGTGGCGGTGCTGGTCCACGCAGCGCGCCGTGAGCTTCTCCCACAGCTCGCTGGCCACGTTGGCCTGCTTCCACACAAAGCGGCTGATGTTCTGGATCCGGTGCCGCGGAGACACATCTGGGAGGGGAAAGCAGCGGGGAACAGGGGGCAAAAATGAGAGCCCAACCCAGAGGAGAGAGGGGCAAGGGGCAGAGGGAGGACAGGGAAATGGGAGATAAAAATATCTAGGGAAAACTGGGAGAAGGGAAGGAAAACAAGTAATAATAGTATCCATCTCTGCATCAGCTCCTCTAGGTATGCAGCCTCTCTATCCTCACAGGCTGTGCTGCTTTTAAAAAGCTACCCCAGAGCTCATCTGGTGCTGCCTCATGAGGTGCCCCCATCACGGACTGCACCAGGAGCCTCTGCCTTTTCCTGGACAGTGACACTGCTCTGTGCCAGTGTGACCTTTTGCCAAAGGACTGGGCACAGCCTGGGCACCGTGGTGTGAGGCAGAGCACTGATGTGCTGCTTTGTGCCACTGCAGCCACCTCCACTCCACCCTGTCCGGGCCAGCCCAGGAGGAGCTGTGAAACCAGAGATTAAAAAGGGGGCAGCTGCACAGACCTTTGCTTTCCAAAGTTGGTTCTTCTAACTCCTCAAACGGGTGCTGGGAAAGGAAAGCCTGTGCTGACTCCAGGACAGAGTAAATGTATGGCCCCCGAGACTTCACTTCTTCCATGAAAGCCTGCAGAGTAGAGCACAGAGATGAGACAGCAGGCTGAGCCACAAAGCTGTGCCCTGGCTGCCCCCTTGCCAAATGCTGCAGTGATTTATTCACCCCAAGGCACAAACCTCCCTGGAGGCACAGAGAGAAGTCAGTGTTAAGGGAAATATTTTTGTAGTTCAGGGAAGGAATGACCACCTGGCAGAAGGTGGCTCCTGCAGAGGTCTGGCCTGCAGCTTTGCTGGAGTGGGGAGGCAGAACAGCAAGCCCAGAATGGCATTGAGCCAGGGCTGCACAGGAGGAGCTGTTTTATTTATGGTGCTTTCAGAGGCACTGCTTGGGGATGCTCTTCACTTGTGCATGGCCACACTAACAACCCTTCCAGCAGCTGCTCAGCAACAGGTCCAGCTGCTGCAGGAGCAAGGAGAGGAACAGCAGGATGCCCCAAAGCAGCACATCTGCCAGGGAAGACTTCAGAGGCACGATGGTTTAGTATGTCCTCTCCTCCCCTCCACTGCAGCTCCCACACCAGTGCTGTCTGCTGAATGGGCTGTTTGTGCACCAGAGAAGCCCCAGCAAGGATGAGAGACAGCAGCAGTAAACACCTTAATTTTGTTTTCAAGGTAAAAACAACTAAAGCCCAACAGCCACTGGCAGTGGGAAGAAAATGCTGTAAACCTGGGAGCAGGAAACTCTGATCTGCCTGGGTGTACCCTGGTTTCAGGAATGATGATAACATGTTCCTGCAGGCAGCACTCATGTCCCAGCCACAGGATTGCCCCTAGACCAGCCTTCTCAGGCTCCAGGATCCCAAAAGCAGAGGCCAGTGAGAGGCAGGACACAGGGAAGCCACTACAAAGAACAGGGTTCATCACCAGCTGCAGGTGACTCGAGGCTGTAATGTGGGTTTGTTGTCCAAAACCAGATGGGCTCTGCCTTTTCTCAGAGCAGAGATGGAGACACTCCCCTGAGTGTCTGTGGACTGGCTGTGCACGGGCAGTGACAGGAGGCAGGGCTGCCCACGGGAGCCCTCAGAGCAGGGAGCAGGGCAGGCAGCAGGAACGCACCGCGTGTGTCTCCTTCTCCTGCTGCACCAGCAGGACATCGCCCCGCAGGGGCAGCTGCGCCGACAGCTCCTCATCCTTCTGCCCCAGCCAGTCAATGATCTCCTGGAGAGGCACCTGCAGCTTCCCACTGTGGTCAGAGAAGGCCTCCAGCCGAGCCCTGGCAGGAGAGCAAGGACAGTGAGACGACAGACAGACAGACAGGAGAGCAGCAGGTTCCCAGAGGAGGGGAAGCACAGCACCATGGCTGGGTGCTGGGCCCCAGGACCTCCTCAGGGACTGGCAGCACACCTCAGCACGGGCTGTGCCCGACCCCAGGCAGCAGAGAGCCTGCACTGCCACGTGGGGTGAGGCACGGAGGCACTGGGGACAAGAAACTGAAGCCATTCCTCACCCTGGAGCCCAGAGTGGAGGACAGTCATTCTGTGTTTGCCTGTGGGTCAGAACTGCTCTGGCTAGCAAGGGGGGCTTGGAATGGCATTTAACGTCTGGGCAGCTTCCAGGAGCCTTGGATTAAGGCAGGAGACAATTAACACGCCCCAGTTAAGCTCTCTGTCATGCTGGCTGTGGAGCTGCAAACTCTGACAGTCTGGAAGGCATGCTCCCCTCATGCAGTGGAGAGGGCTCCCAGTGAAGGGACGGACACAGAGGAGGTGCAGGCAAAGCCACAGGGCAAAAAGAGACAGCTGCAGAGGTGGCAGAGGATAGAGAGAGCAAACAGGAGGGAAGGAGGGGAGGGAGGAGAGGTTGGGATGGGTAGAAATGGAGGAGATGCTTTCCAGCAAAAGGACATCTGTGTATCAGAGGGGGAGCTGAGCCAAGGTCACTGTGAATTCATGTGGCTCATCAAGCAAAAAAGTTCAAAAACCTCCTGACAATCACAAGCAGCAGGCAAGGCTGGAGGGCCAGGCCAGCCTGGAGCTGCTGCAGGCAGGACTCTTACCGAAGGCTGTGGGATTTTTTTTTTATCTCGTTCCAGCAAAGATTCATCTCCAGAGGGGCCTGGGGCCCGGCAGCACTGCTTGGAGCCCGAGGGGTTACACTCGAAGGTCCTGCACCATCCTGTGAGGCTTCAACCTGGGCAGAAACAGAACCACACTGCATCCAGGGATTGCTGCCTGGTGCTTTGGGATCTTGCCTGGAGACACCCACCCAACTCTGCCCTAACCCTGACTGGTTCTTTGACTCTCAGGGGGGCTGCCCTGTTCCTTAAGTGGTTTGTTAGCAGCTCCCAGGAAACTCCTGGCTGTCTCTGCAAGAAGGATGCAGTGCCAGCTCCAGCAGCATCCAGAGCAAAGGTTGAAGGGAGGGTTTACTGCACATCTTTCTCCTCAGCCATCCAGCAATGAGCTTATCTTGCTGAGAGCTGCTAAGCCAGAGCTGGTCCTTATGTGTCACAGTGCCTGCAGGGCTAATGATGATTTTTCCCATGTTATACAGAGCTGCTGTGCTTCGAGAGGAGGCTGATCCTGCTGTTCCTAGGGACCAAGTGGATCTGCCAACATCCTTTATGCCATCCCCAATGCTGGCACTTGCCACCTGCTCCTCTACAGAGGCTCCAGGATATTCCCTGCCTGCATGGCAAATCTGAGGAGCCACTTCTCCTCCACAGATGCTGCTTCTCCTCCGCAGCTCTCCAGAATGAGCAGCCGTGGGAAGGGTGCTGCAAAAGGCCATGGAGAGAAGACAGCAAATCCCAACCCAGCCAGGCAAGGGAAGCACATCCAGCTGGAAAAACTGGGTTCTGATCCCTGGACAGCAAATCCTTGTTGGAATCCTTTCCTGAGCCTTTAGCACTGTATCACAACACACTCTGTGCATGTGCTGGTGACAGCAACACACAGGATCAAAAGCCCCTCACACAGGACTCAGTGAACGAGAGGGGATTTTCTCTCCAAAAAACACATTTTGTTGAGCAAAACACATGGACACTTTC
This sequence comes from Pyrgilauda ruficollis, assembly GCF_017590135.1. Taxonomy (NCBI): domain Eukaryota; kingdom Metazoa; phylum Chordata; class Aves; order Passeriformes; family Passeridae; genus Pyrgilauda; species Pyrgilauda ruficollis. The sequence continues at coordinate 14,371,768 of NW_024528821.1, read as the reverse complement.
CCATAAGTGAGACATCAATGAGCTGTGTTGGAGAAATGGCAGCATTTCGATCGAATGCTGCTTTGATATTAGAGAGGTAATTATCCCCAGGTGCTTAATCAACCATAATTAAATGTGTTAGTACTTTCTAAGCAGCATACAACAGGCCAGATAAGGGCAGCTGCCTTGGGGGAAAAGCAGCAGCTCTTTCAAGGGGAATGTGCACATACTTGTCACTTGTGCTGTCCAAGGGCTGGTGGAGGTGTCTGGAGAAGCGATGCAGCCAAGCCGAGGGAAACAACAGGCAGGAGAAAACAACCAGACAAGGAATTTGGCTGCACAGCTAAAAATACCCCCTCCACACCAGTTCTCAGAGAAAAATCAAACGATCGCCAAGACTGGTGCTAAGTTTGATTCATCTAAAAACATCCAACAGGCTGTTCTCTGCCTCCCCATCCTGCCACTCCAGAAACACCAAGAAAACAGAGAAAACCATCACCCACAGAGTTCACAGCATTCTTGGGGCCACAGATAATGATCCACTGAAGCTAAAACTGCTGCTTGCACATATTAAAACCAATACTCTGCATGTGCAGGTGCTCATGGCACCGAAGTAGGTCAGTCCCAGAGCACTGCCAGGGAACTCTCCAGCCCTCCCCTCTATCCCAGGGGACACCAAAGGAAGGGATCAGCTCTACCTGGGTGCACCTGCAGCACAGCTCTGCAGACAACCCAGTCCTCCCAGCCTTACTCCATAAGTTAAAAGCCCACCACGCCTGCAGCTCCCAAGCCTTGCAGATAATCCCGTAGCAGTGACCAAGCCGAGAGCAGGTGCCGAACACCTGCTTCCCTAGGACAAAACCCCTGCAGGCGAGCAGACGGAGAAATAAGTGCTTTCCCTCTGAGCACCCCCTCAGCATCCCTTCCCCAGAGCCCGGCAGCGGCAGCCCGGACCCTCACACCCCCCTCCACCCTGGAACAGGTTTATTTTCGGACTCACGCTGGCTGTGGCAAGCGCCTCCGGCTGCGCTCAGCCCGGCTCGGCCGAGGAGCGGGCATGGCTCCTGCCGGCGGCAGCGCCCGGGCAGCGCCGGGAGCCCGCCGAGCCGGGCACTGACCCCCCAGGAATGCGCAGGGGGCGGCAGCCGCCACAGCCAGCCTCAATCCCAGCTTTGTCCAGCGGCATTCCAGCGGCCTCCAACCTGCCTTAACCCCGCGGCTGCCCTCCGAGCACATGAGGGCAGCGATGCGCCCGCCGCAGGGCAGCCCCAGGTGGGACAGCAGCCGCGGGCAGGGTCACTGCTCCGGGCGCTGCAGAGCCGTCCCTGCGAGGCCCCGGCCAGGGGATGCGCTGGGATGGCCAGCGGAGACCTTGGCCCCGATGCTGGAGCACACGCAGGGCACACAGGGGTGCTTGCCAGGAAAGGGATTTAGCCGGGAAATCATCCCATCAAGCCTCAGTGATCCAGAAGGTAAATAGGTTCTTGAGATCTAATCCCAAAAAAAGTCAAAGATGCCTTTGTTGTCCCCCACGTGCCCCAGCACGGTGTTGGGTACCAGCAGATGTTCATGCCAGTTTGGACCAAGTGCAAATAGTTTCTTTTTGCCAAAAAGCTCTGGACTGGCTTCTTGTGTCCCCCACAGTCCTGACGCCCAGAATTTTTATCATGCTCTCTTCCACCTACAGGGAGGGAAAGAAAAGCTCCCAGTATCTCTCCCTCTCTTCTCTGCCTGCACATCTGATGGGTGCTGACCCTCCCTCTGGGACCAGCACAGCCAGCTCCCCTCCTCAGCACCCCTCGGGTGAGTCCGACAGATGGGAGGGCAGCTCCCAGACTGGAGGAGGGGGCTTCAGTGAGGCCACAGCTAAGGATGGGCTGTGCAGCCTGCCCAGAGCTTTCAGCACCAGCAAGGACAGGACAGGGAGGCTGTTTCCTAGGTGCCAACAGCAGCCCCTTCTAACGGGGAGCTGTCATTAACACTGCTCCTGCCCCCGCTCCCCTCCTCTCTCCCAGCAAATCCCACAGAGCTCTGATCCCCTCACAGAGGCTTGGGCTGCTCAGGCAGGTCAGGAAGGCTTTTCTCTGCTCATCCTGTTCTGTCCCTCTCCCTCCTCACTTCATTTGCCAGGCTGTTTATCAACCACACGTGCACTGGCCCACAGCAGTCTTGCAGCAGCCACCCTGGGACCAAGAAACCCTGGCTCAGCCACCAAGAGCCTGCCCCCTGCCTCATTCTTGCATGCTGGAGCCTCTCCAGAGACAGCTCTGCCTTCCTCCTGCAGATCCCAGCTCCCTGAGGCAAACAGGTCCAGGCTGGTGGTCAGCCACAGTAGGGAGAAACCCCAGGCTCAGCCCTTGCTTCTCATGCTTGAAGCACGACAAAAAAAGAAAAGGCAGAGCTGGGACCTGGTTTGTCCTGGCAAGAACACTGCCAGTGCCCAAGGGAACTTTTGGCATTGTCCAGACAGGTGAGAGGTACCCTGGGACCAAGAGCTACAGGCAAACAGGGATCCACAGCCTGGCAGAGCCCAGGCAGTGTTTCCCCACACCAGGGTGCTAAACCCCCTCATGACAGCTCAGTGCAGAGCACAGGCAGCTTTGCAGACAGTTGCCAGCACACCTTTCTGTTCTTCAATCTGCTCTGCCATTTGCCCAGGGACCCCCAGAGACCTTCCTGCCCCTCTGGTGAGGAGCCTGGCCTGGGGCTCCGAGACCCTGGAGGAAGGAGGAGGGACACCAAGGTCTGTGCCTTAAGATAATTAGATTAGTCAGAGGTCAGATTCCTCCTCTGCCTTACAGCATCCACCAGGGGTTTCTTTCCAATCTCTTCTCTGCAACCAGGAAGAGTAGAAAACCTACATTTTCACCAAAAGCTGACATTCTTCCAAGTTTCCAGGAAAAAAAAAAAAAAAAAAAAAGCCCAACCAAACACATAAGAGCAGTTAACAGTAACCTCTGGCTCTTTGCTGTGGAAGAGGCTCGGAGTCCAGCTCTGCAGGTGTTCTCTCTTCCCTGCTTTGGGGAACACTGTGCAGCAGGAGTGCCAGAGCAGAGCACACGCTCTCCTTAAGCGATGGGGGCTGGAGCTGACAGCCCTCCCTTCTCCAGGAACAGAGGGCCCGTTTGCCCCACAGAAAGCTGCAAGCTCTGCACAAAGGTGCCAGAGGAGGCTCCCCGAGGCCGCTCTTACCTGGGAGAGCGGGCGGGCAGCGCTGCGCTGCGCCGGGGCCGGCGGGCGCCACTCAGGACATGGAGGGAGGACATGGAGCCATTCCTGCATCACCAGGGGCTGCATCAGAGCTGATGGTCATGGGGATGGAGCACCTGAAAAGCAGTGTTAGAGTCCCCGCGTCAGCTTGCACCTCCTCACGGAGCTGACCCCCTTCCCAGCTGCCTGCAGCGCTGCCTCCATGGCAGCCGGAGACTAAAAGGAAGCATTTTTTAATTTAATGTACTTCTACTAGTGTTGCAATCTTGTTTCATCTAAGCATCCAACTCTTCCACCTGGTTGTGCAATTTGCTGTTAGTGAGTCCCACAGACAGCACTTTTAGAAAGGGTTGGGTTTCTTGAACTGTACAAGATGGTTTAAAGAAAGGGAGAGAGGACCTCACTAGCATGGCCCTTGTTATAGTTTTGGTTGAGATAACATTCACTTTCTTCCTAGCAGGTGGTACAGTATGGTTTTTAATCCAGAACAACTTATGTTTAGACAGAACAGACATATCCCCATAACAGACAACATTTTCAAACATATTTTTTCCTTTTATATTCAGAAGGCAAATTGCCTAGAGCCCCAGCTTCATGTATCTCATACTGTGAGCTAGCTTTTTATGAGTTTTTGCTCATTATGAGCTATAAAATTCCCTTCATTATCCCCATTTTTGAACTGCGTGACCTGTAAAGCCAGTTAGCAGTGGCCCCTTGACTATTCTGTAGATCAGAAATGCAACCTCTGGTCACAGTACTGCTGAGTTTTGTTGTTTGGACTCTAAATGAGCTAAAATAGGGATTCATTTCATTGCCAGCACCATCTCAGCTTTATGGAAAGCCATGAGAAATAAAGCTCAGAGAAAACTTGGTGACTGCTTTCCTACTTAGAGAAGGTAAAAATCACCTGCTCCAGCAGACAGAGCTCGTGTCTGCCTGGAGATGAGGCTGCTTTGAGGAGAATGAGTGATGCTGATGGAAGAAGGCTGCTGGCTCCTTCACACCCAGCTCAGCTGGACAGCTGGGGGAACCCTCCTGGCAGGGCAGGAGCAGGCAGCACATCCTGCACTGACAGCAGCCACTCTGCACAGACAGCTGAGGAGAAACCCCCCCGGCCCCGTGCCACTGCCCATCTCTGGCACTTTCACAGCCCTCACTCCCCTGCCTGAGCCTTCCCTGCCTCTCTGCCCTCAATTACACACATTAAGAGATTATCCTATGATTTTTTTTTAAATCTCTTAGTGATTTTTACAGCCATAATTCTCTCCCTTTCCAGCAGAGCAGCCTGTGCTGAGCTCTCCAGCAGGCTGACAGTCCAAGGTCTCATCCTCTCCCTCTCCTGCCCATTAGCACCAATGAACACTGCAGGCTGTGCATCCCTGCTCCTCTCCCCATGCAGGCAGGGGATTATGAGGGGATTATGAGACCCACACTAATAATTATAAATTCCAGGGTCTTCAAAGCCCTCCAGCCTCTCGGTGCAAATTCACCACACCCAGCCCCAAGGGTACAGAAGATTTCTGACAGAAGGTAACAGCACCTCCTTTCCCTCCAGTGCTTGCGCCATTTGGGCTCTGTTGCTCTAAATGACCTCTGGATGACACTCAATGTAGCCAAGATACAATTCTCAGGGTGTGAAAAGCTATTTTTCCTCAAAGCCTCTGACAAAGGAATGCCACCGAGCTCTTCCCCAGGACTGGGAAATCCATGGCTTTTGCAGTGAGGTTCTGATGTCTCCCTGAAGTTGCCATCCCGAGGTTTTTGTGTGGTACAGTGCAGTGAAACCGCAGGGATGTGTGCTGGCCAGACGAGCTCAGCCAGCCCTCCAACAGCACACCCAGGGGCTCTCTGCTCTTAGTCCTCCCAGCACAGCCTGGCCCCAGTTCCTGCCACCAGCACAGAGAACAGGGGCAGTAGCGGGCAGGTCACAATGCTCTGACTGCATCTTGCAGAGTGACAGATGTGCATGCACGGGGCAGTGCAGCTCTGAGACAGGGGTGGGTAACCCTGGTCCTGCAGGTGCCCACGCGCAGGACCTGGAGGGTGCCCACGCTCCCTGCCAGCATCGTGGAAATAAGGACAGCCATTGCTGCACCTCCTGAGGGCTGGCTCCTTGAACTCCTCCAGGGATGGCAAAGCCCATCAGGACACAGATGGCACAGGGAACTAAAGCCTGTCCAAGGCAGAAGTCACAGAACAGGCTGAGTGCCAAGCAAGGGGCACTACCCAGTCATGTCCTGTGCAGCCCCTTGCTGCCACGAGCACTAGAGCAGGGTGGAGGGCAGTGGCTCAGCTGCCCTTTGCCATTCTGCAACAGCAAAGACAAAGCCCAGGGGTAGAGAACCCGGACAGTGTGGAACTGACTGAGCTGCTCAGCAGCCAGCACAAAGGAGCACGTTCAGGGGGAGAGAGAGACAACCAGACTGAGAGGCACGTCTGCAGGCAAGCCAACAGCTCCATGTGACCCCTTGCCAAATTCCCTGCTATTGCTGGAACCAAGCAAGGAGAAATGCTCTTGGATCTGCTCTCCTTCTCTGCTGAGGCACACAAAACAGCTCCAGTTCTGGCACTCCTACTTCAGTGCTTCCATACAGCTCTGGGGCTGGGCACTGCAGCATGTGGAGCAGAGATTTGTGGATGCTTCCTGGCTAAATTCCTCTTGCCTGATGCCTATGCCTGCCAAGAGCCAAACCTGTGATCCACTCTGCCTCTCCCACATCACCATTCACCCTCTGCACTCTGCTTTAGGTTGGTGCTGGAGACCCAGCACACGACAGCAAAGGTTCAACATCATACAAACCAGACTGAAGTCCAGACAACAAAAACTATCATCCCCACAGCCTACTCCAAGCCTCTGATTGAAAAGGAGTTGAGATTCTCCTTGGGAGGACTCAAGGAACAATGTGGTCAGGCTGTTCAAACAGATATAAAGTGAGCTTGGTCCCCTGGGCACAGAACAAACATCAAGGCTCAGGTGAGCAGAAGCAGGTGAGAATTTCCACAGGTGGACACTGCAAGAAGCAGTGGCAGAGTCACCATGGAGCAGGGACTGGGGCACTGCACTCACACAGTGGAGACAGCAAGGAGGGAGACCTCTTCCACTGGTGTGTCTCACCTGTCTGTGCTGGAGGTCCCACTGCAGGCACAAAGGTGTCAGATCAGCCCTCAGAGGCATCAGGTACAACCTCCTTACCTGGTGCTGTTTTGCATCCTCCCCCATGCAAAGCACCCAACACTTGCCTCTGCTCTCAGAGCACCCTAAGAAATGGAGCAGAAATGTTCCACAGTGCTGTGTTAGAGCTTCCAAACACTTCAGCACCCAAACCACTACTGAGGTGGGACCTTGATGATCCTCCAGTTGAAAAATGAGAGAGCCAAAAATCTGGGTGTTACTTTTCAACAGTCGAATGCCTGGGCATTAAAGGTATTAAAACCAAAATAATTGCCTTTTTTTCTCTTCCTACACGAGCTGTACTTGTTACAAATTCAGCACTGGAGAGCCTGTCCCACTCCCTTCTTTCCAGGCAGTCTGACGAAGGCAGCTGGAGTAGCCTTTGCTCAACCAGTCCTGTTTCAGCTCTGTCACACAACTCACTGCACCACTCAGGGACCTCTGTGCTCTCTCTGCTTTCCAGAGCTGCTGCAGCAGCATCCCTGGCTGGCTGGAGGGGCTGTCCCAGCTCCTGCAGCACCTCTTCTCCATCCCACCCAAAAGGAAGGTGACAGCTTGCCACCAGGGCACATGGTGCACAGAATTCTCCAATTCTGCTGCGTTTGTTTAAAATCCTCCTGATAGAAACCCATACCCAAACACTGAGAGAATTCACACTGCAGCTGACCCTCCATGGCTAAAGCCAACCCCCAAGATTAGAAACCTGTCACAGGCAGTAGAGTGTAATGTTGAATTTCCAGCTCCCTACCACACATAACAGCAGCAAACACAGCACACAGGTCAAGAGGTCTCTCACTCACACAGTTTATGCTTTGAATTCCTAATTTCCTCCTAAACATTCTTCCCTGAAACTTTCCACTTCAGATCTTGGCCTATAAGGAAAAAAATATGGGAACATCTTGAGGCAAGGCAGCTCAGCTCAGCCTTTATCCCATGAGGAGAGTGGAAATACAAACATGTTCCCTGCTGCTGGAAATGTTAATGACTTTGTTGTTGTTTAACTTACTGTACAGAGAAGTAATAACATTTCAGCTCAGCATGTTCAGTGTCCTTTCAGGGGAAAGGTGGGAGGCTTGTGGATATTTCAGAGTTCAGCTCCCATGTAGATGATAACAAAGGCAGCATTCCCAGGCTGGCAGACAGCAGGACTCCCTCGACAGCTTAACAACACATCCTGTTTCAGCAAAAAACTATTTTCTGCATTTGTAAGTAAATAATTTAAGCCTGAGATCGCAGGCCAGACGAACTACTTCCCAAGACCCCACTGGTCAAGGTTTGGTGAGAGAAAAGCAACCTTTGTCCCACTGGGATCAACGAAAAACAACACAGTTCCCTCTCAGAGCACGGGCCCTTCATCTCCATCTCTTTACAAACCCAGAACAGACACCCAAACACACTCCCACAAAAATCATCCCAACATTCTCCTGGCTGTTACGTGCTCCCATGTACCCTGAAAGGGGACTGCCAGCAATCTTCCACACGTGGGAGCATTTCCAACCCCATCATCTGAGGGCTAAAAATCCCAGAGGCCAAAGCAGCCACTGGGCTTCACACTGCACTTCCACCAAAGAACCAGGTCCCCTTTATTAATTAAAATGAAGGGTGCTTCAATTAAGCACCTGTCCATGAGAAGTAGCATAAAACTTTGGCTGTATCCGGCAGTGAGCAAGCAGCACAGAAGATGTGTTATTCACTGAGGGTGGGTGAAGTGGGGACTCACATCTAATGAGCTCCTTTCTTAAATGGACACTTGGACTTGGAGCTCATAACCAAAATGTTATTTTAATTCAACGGATAAACAGGTGCCACACATCTTAATAAGGAAGCAGCATCCTTTCCCCTGGCTCACTCTCCATTTTCCTAAGCAACAGAATATACACACTCACACAGCATCAAACTGAAAAATTTCACCAGTTGGCTTTGCACTAGGAAACTGTGGTGGTGATGATGTCCCCACCTCACCAGGTGAGTGTGGGTGTATGCCCACAACACGGTCATGCAAAACTGACTACCCCTCTCTCTGCTCAAAAATAACTTGGGGGATTTTTTTAAAGGAAGATTGAAAAACCTCAATTTCCTTTGCATGTCGTTTCAGACTCCCAGCTGGGTTTTAAGTTGCTCCCTCTAAAGCTCACTTTTCCTAGGAACTCTTCCCATCTCTTAGCAGCTTAAAGTACTGAAATAATGACTCCAGCAGACAGAGGACCCAGCTGTGAGCCCACAGCCCTGCTGGGCTGGACACAGAGAAGCTGCTGCCTGCTGGACCTGACACACAGAAGGAGCAGGAGAAGAGCAAGCAGCAACCTCCCAAAAGGGACAGCAGAATAGGGGGAAAATCACTTGCTTAATGACTGAAAGAAGGTTGCACCGAGCATAATAATTGAAGACATTCCTTCAGAAACGTGCCTCCTGTAGCCCTGAAACCTGCCAGTTTAAACCAGTAAAAACCTCAAGCCTTGCCTTTGCCTTTCTCCTCTAAGCACCTGAACCTTCCCTTCCCTGCTGCTGGAAGCAGCAAACAAGTTTTGCTGCATTGTGAAAAGCACATCACCCATTTGCCACGCTGTGTAACTGATCAACAACAGTGGGAAGAGCACACCCACACTCAGGTCTGATGGCCAAGGCAATGCTGCTGACTCTGGCTGCCTTGGCATTTTACTTCTCATTCTCACTGTAAACCTGGCACCTGCTTCTCTAAACTGAATACTCATGCCCCCAAGGTTGTTTTTATAATAAACTCCCTGCCAAAGCACAAGGCTCTCTGGCCTTCTGAGGCCATGAATTTTACGACCAGGCTGTGTGCCCCATGGAGTCACATTTCCTTCCCCTACTTGAGATGTGTCAGAGTGACTTTATTCTTATGCAAAGGGAAACAGCAAAGGCAAATGGGATGGAGCAATTTTGTCTCTATTCTGAAAAGATTGGTTTCATCTTCATACACCTATGAAAATGAGAGTTTTTTGAAGACTGAGTTCTTTCTGGTCAGTATGTCTTATTTCACGAGACTTATAATTCCTCTGTTATGCTTTTATCACAGACATCCAGGCTGAAGTGGAAGCCTTGAATGTATTTCTAAAAACATGATTATATTCAGAAATTCACCGTGTCTCCAGAACTCAGGACTTTTGTTTGAACCCATTCATTTAATCCCTTCACTGTCTGACTTTGTTTGGTTTTGCAAAGAGCCACTCCGACCCGAGCAGCCCCATTCACAGTTACAGCCCCGGCCAGTTTTAGAGAGCAGCATTGATCTGTCTCAGACGTTAATCCAGAGACATGATCCTCATCCCATGTCAGCTCCTTCAGCTGACAGAGAGGACCTGAGCACAGCATCAATCACAGCAACACTCCAACACTTGCCCTCCCAGCACCCCAGGCGCCCACATTCCTGGACACTGCTGCAAAACGAGACTTTGGTCCAGTTCCTTTCCAGAGTGGCACCACATCCTTGCTGACTCCAAAAACCTGCCTGGACAGCTCCCACAGCAGCAGAGAAAGAGCTTTCAGCACGGGGAGCTGGCAGGGGAGGGTGTGAGATGGCACCAGAGCCACACAGAGTGACAGGAGAATGGAAACCCCCCAGCACAGGTGAAGCTGGTGGCTGGGACCTCACACAGCTTCCTCAACAAGGGCACTGTGGTCAGGCAGGAAAGGCCATTAATGAGAATAACCAAACAAGAACCCTCACAGGTCCGAGACAGAGAGGTGAGCAGCAGCAGGAGAGGTGCGAGGGACCTTGGATTAGGGCACAGGGAAAACTGACAAAAAACTGACTAGACTTTTTTTTCATCACTAAAACTCAAAATACAAACAAACATTGGTTCTGCCAGAAAAAGTGTGGCATTTAAGGGTATGGGAATAATTGCTCCACACCCCTGTCACTGCACATGGGCAACCTCAGCATTGAAACCCCACAAATACAATGCTGGCACTTCCACCGGTGGATCTCCACAGCTGTGATGCTGTGCTGGAGGGAAGGCTGAAGGAAACAGGCTGGACTGGGCACCTCTAATAATCTGTGGCACTAAATCTTGAGAAAGCACAGCCCAGGCTGTCCTGTCTGGCAGGGAGAGGGAGGCAGAGTGCTGAGCCCTGGGGAGCAGGAAAGGTCCTGTGCTTCCTGCAGGCAGTCCTGCAGTCGGTCAGGGCGCATCCAGGGGAAGGTCAGTGGTGGCAATACAAGCCCTTGAGAGGGAGGAGGAGGAGGAACGATGAGTGAAAGGAGCTGGGGAGAAGCTGGGGGAGGGGAGGGCGGACACATAAAGGAGCAAGGCTGGCCCGTGTAAGGTACTGAATGGAAAGGGCAGAGCTGGGGCTGTGGGAAGATCCTCGCTCACTACGTGAGGAATATTTGGGTGCCTGCCTTGCCCTGCTGCCTGATCCTCCCAGGAAGGTGCTAGAAGGCCACCACGCACCCTGCCCGGAGCAGGGGTAAATAAACCTTCAACGTGCAGAGCATCACAGCCGGGCACACCGGCACGCTGGAGGCGGCTGCTCGCCTCGGGAACCCGCATCCCTAGCCGGTCCCTAGCCTCTCCCTCGTGGAAATGGTCTTGGTCGCCTCTCTGGCTCTCACCCCGACACCCTTCTTTTCTTCTCCGCAAGTTTCCTCAGCCGCACATGCATGGGCAGCGCTGCTGCCAAGGGACACGCACACCCCCAAAGAGCGCATTTCCCACCTCAAACCATCCGTCCAAATTCTCCCCTTTTCCAGCCCGGGCAGGAAATCCGAGAGGGAAACAAACGTTGCCATGGCCTACCTTCCGAGTCGGCCGGGTCCGAGGCGCGGGGGCAGCGGGGCTGTGTGAATCAGCAGAGGATCCCTGTGACAGGGATGCATGCTGAGCCTCAGCACCGCTGCCTCTCCTCCTCCACCGCCCCGGCTGCTGTGTTGCTATGCAATCACATCACCGCCGCCAGCGGCTCGCCCAGCTCCGAAGAGATACCCTTGACTCGGCAAAACACGGCGGGGAACAAGGACGAGCCCACCAAGCGCCGGCCCCCGGAGAGCCCGGCCGGCGATCGATGCCGAGGAGGGGAGGGAGAGGAGCGGGGATGCAAAGACAGGCACGCACGGGAGGAGGAGACAAAATACACATGGAGAGGGGGAAGAGAAGGGAGGAGGGGAGATGTACACACTGAAAGCGCCGCGCTCTGACCTCTGGAGACCTGACACGGGCTGCTGGGCTCAGACACGCTTCCCGCTGCTCGCCGGCATCTCCCACCGCCCCTCGGGACTCGCGGCTCTCATTTTAGGTTAGATAGGGCCAGGCGTGTGCTGGAAAATGCCAGGCACATTCGCCTGCTTCCTTAAGCACAATTTGGGTATCTGACACACGATTTTTACAATTTAAGAATAGCCCGTCTTAAAATTAAAGGAGCAAAAATAGGATTATCACTTAATTTCGGATGTGCTTCCTGTTCTTCTTAGAAAAGAAAAATAAGTAAGGAAGGAGACATTTCTCCAGGCTGGGGAAATCTTTTAAATGTCAGGGTGTCTTGTCTCAGCTCACAAGAAACAGGAGGATTTGAGCTGCTAGCTTGGATGAGGACACAAACAGACACAGAGCTGGGATTTTGGTCCATGGATAACAGTTTGCAGTTCTTCAGATCATTCCACCCAAGGATTTCAAACTGCTCAAGCCACCAAGTGATGTTATTTTCATATAACACAAAAAGAAACAGAATTAAATTACTTGGTGAGAAAGAGGATTCAAATGTAATCCCAGCTCTGTGTTTTAAGCACTAGACTGTCTCAGTCTCTCCATGGGAAAATTAAGTCAGAAAATACAATCTTCCTGGTCCTCATCAGAACAGTCTTTAATGAATCTTAGTCCTTTTTCCCCCAGAGCTGACAAACTAAAGATGTTATTTTTCTGCTCACAGAGTCATGTTATCCAGAAATATCAGTGCTGTTTGTAAACATTTTCCATTTCTCTATACATTTACTCCCCATCTCAGGTGTATTCCAAAATGCAGGTTCACTCAGACCCAGGAATATAACAGCTTCACAACTCCAATGTATTCCTGAAAAATCACTCCTGGTCAAGCCAGCACTGGAAATAGCTGGCAAACTCTCTGCAGCATCACAGGGCTTCCTGTGGGCTTATGGACAATGGTCAGGAGATGGTGCAGCACAGAGGGACAGGGCCCAGGCCAGGGCTGTGCCCAGCAGGGTGGGGAGCCCACCACCACCTTTCAGCCAGTTTGGGCACCTTACAGAGCAAAACACTTTAATCCCACTCCATGGGAATGCAAACGGATCAAAAGCTTTTCTAGGTCACCAATTGAAACATGGAGAAGGTTTAAAACTCAAAATATAGTTGATTTTATGTAAAATATGTTTGAGAGAGTCCTCAAGAAAGCAGTGAGCTCCTTGGGATGGTACCAGCTAGAAGCTGCAGCAGGTGGGTGGCTGACCCCGAGGAAGTTCTCCTTCATCCCAGATGGGTGCACCAGGAGTCAGGAGCAGAGCACAGTGAGGCACAGACAACTCCTGTAACTGCACTGAAAGGAGATTTTTAAATAGCAACCTCCTTATCGTTGGTTCCAAAAGGAGCAACGCTGAATACTTGGAGTACCAACCCAAGAATACTTATTCACTCCACACCTTCTGCTCTTAAAATCTTCTTCAATAGCTCCTGCTTCCACAACAGCTGTACTGATGCAATAAAATCCCTCCTGGAAAGCTGTGCTCAGACCAAAAAAAACAGATATGGATCAGAAGACAAAAATGAGCAGAGACTCTGCTGGGCTATTTTTGTCCACACACACAAATAAGAAATCTTGGGTTAAATAAGGAGAGTGAGGGGGGGAAATAACAGCAGAGTCCGGAAGGGCTGTCCAGGCAACTCCAAAGACACCATTCTCCAGAGAGACACGACCAAACCCAATGGCAGCATGTGTCTGTCACCACCAGCAGCTGTAAGGGACGTGACAACATGGATAAACATATCAAGCCAATTTACACATGCACACAAGACAGACATCAGCACAGAGATGTGAACAGACAGCATGAACCACAAAAACAAGGTGCTTTCCTGTACAAGCATCCTAAATTATTGATTGTTTAAATGCAGTAGAGGAAAAAAATCTCTTGTGTCAGTTTAGTTTAAATTATGAGGCAAACCAGAATCTCTGCTGGGAGAGTTGCTTCCAGGGCTGGGAACATCTTCCCAAGTCCTCCAATACTTTCTGTTTTAAGGATAAAATTAGGGCAAGGAGAGGAGGAATTCAGAACTCAAGGGGAACGAGGGAGACCAGCTCGGATGTGTCATAATCGCAGTTTCCACATAAGCACTACAACTTTTTTAAGTGTATGGGAAGGCTTCTGAGATGAGAGGCTAAATTTGGTGTACTTTGAGTTCTGAAGAGAACTTAAGCCAAAAAAATCTCCCAAGGAGCTCCAAGAGCTGAGCTTCCAGAAGATACAGTGGTACTTACTTTATGTATTCCCTTAATGAAACATTTCAGACATTTTCTGTTTTATGAAACAGCAAATATGTACTTTGGTAGGAAAACTGACAATGTCCTCCCTCCCAACAGGGATATCTCAATATGCACAGTGCTAAATTCAGTGTACAATCATACAATAGGTAAAAATTGGGACAGGTTTTATAAGATTGACATAGAGACACACACAGACACACACACAGACACATTATTTTTAGTTTGAAAGTTTTAAAAGCTGAAAATAAGGGCTGTGTTGCTTTCAGCCTAAATTCTGTATTACATTCTCCATATTTATTATTAAAGCCATTATTATTAATCACTTGTAAGCTGGAATATCCATAACACTCACTATTCTTGCATTACCAACCAAACAAAAAACATTACCTAAAAATCTCGCTTTCACATTTTCAACATAAAACTTAGGGTTCAATATAATTAAAGGCTATTACTTCTACATTTTTCTTCTCATAAGTTCCCACCAATTAACTATCTTCTAAAATAGTCCTTGTCACAGGGAATTGGTTCCCAAAATGTGCAGTGTCTCTTCCCTCCTTTGAAACATCACATCTCCTGAAAGAGAAAGTTCATCTCTCTGGTACAGAAGAGAAAGTATTGTTACCATCCTTTGGAAACTTTGGTACTTTCTTTCCCTTTCAGAGTAAAGCTCAAATTTATCCATTTATCCCAATTAAAGTGTTTTGGAGAAAGATGCTTTAGCCAGGAACAGAATGTAGACTTATCCTTGTTAAAAGGAGAATACAGGCAGACACCAAGAAGAGCACTTTCCCTAGAACCATACACCCACAGTCCTTGTGGATCCATCTGCTGAAGAAGAGTTTAGTGAGAGGCTTGTGAGCCAGGACAAGGTCCCTTATGGCTTGAAGAAATCCAGTTTCTCCCCAAGAGCCTACAAATCCCTGTTTTCCTGAGACACAGGGCTCCCTCACCTGAATCTGCTCCTAATTAAAGCATCAGACAGCACTGTGTTCTCTCACAGCTGCCCACATCCCAACAGCTGTAGCTCTGCTTTGATTCAGGATCATTGATCTCAGTGGTTGTGCCTGGGAAGGGGAAGCCAGAGGAACAATCTTGCACAAAGGGACAGACCTGCCCATCAATTCCAGTACATTAGACAGGCCAGCAGGTTGGGAGCAGAGCACAAAGAGCCTCCCTTCAACAAGAAGGAACAAAATTAGAATTAGGGCCCTAAGAAAATAATTTAGTTGACTGGATATTTTAACATCCTGGGGGGCTTTTTTTCTTGTTTTGTTTAAATAACTGATATAAAATAAATAACTGTACTTCTTTTGCTAGCATCAATAACCACAAAAACCTTCCCAGAGCAGATTCTACCCTGCTGAAAGCATTTAGAAAAACAGCAGGGTACTTTCTAAACACGTGGTACCTGGGGTGAGAGAGAAGAATGTGCAGAGAACTGATGCAAGCCATGCACTCAAACAGAATTAATCCCCCTTTTAATTTGTTCCCACACAGGCCTTGAAACAATCCCCCCAAATGAGAAATAGAGACTATAAGGGAGGAAGGAAATCTTTTCACAGCAGCAAGTGCCAAAAGAAAGAGGAGAGGGTATCAAAAGAGTGTAAATAATTTGGGGGGAGAGATGGAGAAAGAAAAGAGAAAATGGTAGAAAAGAAAGCAAAAGCATGCAGGAGAGGAGGGTAAGGCAGACAAGGCAGATTTCAGGGCTTGTTTTGGTCTTCAAAAGCTGTCAACACATTTACAATGTGCTTTCCATCCCCCTCCTTATTTACTGGGCCGTGCACTCAAAGGAGCAGGAAAGCAATCACACAGGAGATGCTGAAGATTCACTTGGACACAGAGCAGAGGTGCCCTAAGAGAAAGGAAACTGCTTAGTGATCCATGCACAACAAAGCATGATGGGGATGGTACAGGCCCAGAGACTTGAGAGAGAGAGAGGGCTGGCAGGAAACCTGCAGAGAGCAGCCTCTTCCTGCAGAGATCACACTGGCAGCACAGACACTGGAGCAGAGCAAGTCAGGCTGCACAGGGATACAGCTGCACATAAAAATATATGTTCACAGCAGAAGCTTATCCCTTAATTCTTGAAAGGAAGAGCCCAAAGGATTTGGGCAGAGAGTAAAATTTTTCAAAGTATCTGCTGCAATTTGCAGCCTAAACCCAGTGCCTGAAGCTCAGGAGCTCAGCCACGTTACAGTGACTTAAATATCCCATGAGTGAGGCTGTGCTGGAACAGCCCCTCCTGTGTCACGTTTCTGGCAGGTACCACAGCTTGTCTGATGCATGTTCACTCATTCAACTGCAGAATGGGATCACGCCTCAGCCTACAGATTTCTAAACACTGTCAAGGTTAAAATGGTATTTAGAGCCTGTGTAGGTACCTGCAGTTTTTTTTGGTATTTTTTTAAGATCAACTGTTTTGGTTTCTACATTTGTGCAAGAGCGAGCCTGGAGATTAAAGCCTTTATTAAAAAAAAAAAATCTTACCCTCTGTTATGCAGACTTTTTACTCCTACAAGACAGGAAGCTGAGAGGCAGAGAAGCATCCTCACAAGGTACATATACACCTTGCAGCACGTTATTTGTGTACTTCAACACCTCCCTTGCCAACTATAATTACTTGGACAGGTCTAACAGCTACATACAGTTCTCTCAGGAATCCTGTGCCCAAAACCACATCACCAAATGCTAAGGACATAAAAGGCATTCTTGGTCAAAAGCAAGGTTTGGTGGCATCCAGCCGTCATCAGAACATAATTGTTGCTTCCATTTTAAAAAGCATAGCCATAATGAGGGAAACCCACTGGTGCAACATAAGTCATCTTTCCTGGAAGAAAATACTTGAAGACTTTGTTCTTTCAAGATATTCATCATCCAGAGCAAGCTTTTTACCAATCTCTGTTATTTTTCATCCAGACTAGATGCATCCTCTGACTAAAGAGCACATAAAAGAGCTCCCTCACACACTCTCTCAGGAGCCATGGAGCTACAAATCAGCCCAGTGTGTATTATTAATGACAAGTTATCAGAAGATCTAGGACAACAGCCAGGCAGGAGTTTCACTGTGCTGTGATTCTATGGAGAGAATGAGCCATTTGCCAGGTCAGATCCCACAGTTTTCCCTGCTCCTGTGTCCACTGTGCACAGATTTGTGATAAGCCATTTTGTCACAGCAGCCAGGAGGTGATTACCCTGCCCCAGAGGCCTTACAACTGAGCTTTGCCTAAAAGACAAAGGGAACCAAGTGAGGAGACACTGGGTAGAGGCACAAAAATCTCAAAGATTGTATCAAAAAAGGCAAAGTGAATTTTATTTTGGTAGCAGTTAAATGTTATTAGAAGAGTTCAGGAGCACCCATATTGGCAGTTGTTAGAGCTGCAGTACAAGGCTCAGAGATTCCATTTTCTGAGTGGTTACAGCTGTACCACCTTCTAAATCCTTGGGTCCTGATTTATTCATGGCATTAGGAATGCAAAATGCAAGCAGAGGGAAGTAGGCCAACAAAAGAATAGAAAGCAGGGATACAGAGGAACCAGTTTCTTCATTCCAGCTGAAAACAGGTTGAAATTATTAACTCTTTCAGAGCAAGCTCTCTCTGAAAGGGCAGTAGACTCTGATGCATAAAGATGCACAAACAAGTCTCCCACCACAAAATTAAAATGATGAACAGAAACACAAAGCAAACATGGCTTCAGAAGAATAATTCAGATTAACTCTAGCCCAAGGCATTTGGATTTTCAGATGCATAATGCTCACTGTGTCTGACAGGGAGGGGTTAATGGCTTAGGTTGTGTGAACTGGGGACCAGATGTTCAGCTGGTGCAACTCAACACAGATCCATTAGAAATTAGTGGAGCTGTGGCTGCTTACCCCAGACAGGGTTCTGGCCCAGTACTTTGAAATCCTATTTAATACCCACTCAGAGATTTTTCCAAAGGGAGAGGCCTCACTTTTTGAAATCAGATAAAAAGCTACTAGCAATGCTACAGGATGCAGTTAAACTGAAATGGCCACTGGCATGGCCTGTGTATGATATTACAAAACCCCTAAATCAAAAGCCTGCAGAAGCCTTGTGATAATAACACCCCAGCACAGCTGTTTCTGCTATAATTTCATAGTGTTCACCTACCTTACAACGGGCAGAAATAGGCATGAGAGGTGAATCACTCATTTGTCACTTACCAGGAAATGGATGGGTCTTGACTGTGTCCATTTTAGTCCTCAGAGCAGCTTTGGTCAGCCAAGTCTTTGAGCACATGTTTTTAACAGAAAACGGTCTGCAAAATTTGCTGTGATGATTCAAATGCAAAGAGCAAGCAGGGGAAAAAAGATAAGAAAATAAAAAAGGTACAGTAGCACATTCCTCCCTAAAAGAGCCATTCTTGCACTCAAGTGAAATACTACTCAGATAGAGGGAAAAAAGAGAAGAAAAATATCCAAATGTCAAAAAAGACAAGAGTTACCACAGCAATAAGAGGCTAAAAGTCATCTCTGGTGCCCAATAATACCAGGCACATTTTTGCTGCATGGGAAGGATTTTAAACAGGCATCTTGTCCATCCAACAAAACAAACAAACAACCCATAAAAAACAACCTGACATTAAAATCAAGTTATCTGTCCTGTTGCTGAAGTTCTGTACTTCTAAGTGCCCAGCCTGTGTGCTTGAATGTCAAAAGTGTGCACAGTTTGCTTAAATACTTTCACAACACAGGGTAAAACAAAGATCTGTGATGCTGCAAGTCTTCCATAACTTGATTCTGTTTCCTCAACCAAACACCAACCCCAAGGGAAAACTGATCTCAGGACCAGTAACTGTAAAACATTCAGTATATCCTAGAGGATTCTGCTATAAGCCCCTTTAAATACATTTACACACATCACACACACTTAAGAACCATGGCATCTTTCACAAATGAAATGAAGCCTCTGGCAGCACCTCCAGTCAGGAATGCACCTTCCACAAACTCCAAACAGCACCAAGCCATGTCTTCCTGGCTATTGCTTCTTTGAGATGTACACAGCCTTTCCAGCATAAGTGGAAATAATATTTCCAACACCTTTTTGAAGGTAGCTTCACAGAAAAATTATAATACTTGTTGTATGTTAGGGCCACATCTTGAAACATATCCACTTGGAGGAATTTTTAATATGTGGAGTTTCTCCCGTTGAAAAAATAGAATCAGGGTTTTGAAGATCTGTTTCTCTTGACAAAAATTAGCAAGCAGCACTTACACTACTTGGGATAACACAGATGAAAGGGCAATATTTTAGACATTAACCAAAGTACTTGAGCTGAGAACCCTGGTACTCAACCAGTCTGATTTTGAGGGGATGAAGAAAGCAAACATCTTGAGTGGCTCCAGAGTCGCTCTCAAGACTGATTCCTTTCCTGAATCAAAGCAGAGATTCACAATGCAAAATTCACTATAATCTAACCCAACTCTCAAGTGGTTACAACCCTGTTTCACAGCAGAAAAATAAAGTTCATTCAGATTTTGGAAACCTCAGTTCAGCTTCTCTCTGCTTCTACTCAGACTTAAAATGAAACAACAGGAGAAGATACATTTTGTAAAAGAGTTTTTTCAAAATGACACATAAGAAATATTTTACAGAACATATATTATACATATGTACTCAATATACAACACCTCCCACAACACAAAAAGGAAAGTTACATTTGCACTTATCAATATAGAAAGTGGTGAGCTGGTGGCAACACTGTAGGTGCTCACACCAATAAATCATCAACTGAACACCAAACTTTCCAGCTGTACTAGATCATTATAATCAAAGTTCGCACAAAAACTGTTCCGTAAGCCTCAAAATGAAAATTAATTAAATTAATTAATTCATCTTCAGGAAGATCAGTTTGGTCAGCCTGTTAAAAGTCATACAGAGTACAACAGGGAATTGGGAAACTCACATTGCTCCAATCCAAGACAGACACAGCACCCCTGAAAGGCTGATTAAGTTGTTTCTCATTACCTGCTGCTGAGGAAGGCAAATCAGGGCAGGGGTCAACATTACTTATAAATGAAGCACCACTGTTCACTGCAGTTTTGAGATGGAAAATGTTTGCTTCTCAATTAGAACAGATACTCCAACAGAGACACACCAGGATGAAAAAGGTGGATGTCACATCACACAGAGCTCACCAGCTTCAGACCAGAGAAGTTTAGCAGGGATAAGAGGGGGCTCAGTGTTAGTGAACCAAGCAGCTCAACATCTGTATCTTCACTTTCATTAGAGAGATGTCAGTAAAAAGTGCAGGTAAGAGTCAATGCTCTGTTTCTCTCCTCTGAGAAGGGAAGAATTAGTGACACAGTCCTTTAGAGTCTGCAAATCTGCTCCAGATGACAGAAGAACTCCAGTGAGCCCCAGGTCACAATTCCACATTCCCAGCTTTGCTGTGAGAGGCCTGGGAAACCCGACTGATGCTGCTCTCAATAAAGACCTTCAGCCCCTTCAAGCCTTGGGTGTAGAGATATTCTAGATACCAGTCCCACTTTTTCCCCTGTAAACCAGAAAGAAGAGTCAGATGTGCAGAATAAAGCTTTACCTTGCTTAAGCTAATTTGGAAAGGTCTGCAAGCTCTGCCTTCCTGTGGGACAACATCCACATGTTGGGTGACATCTGTAAATACCCACAGGTACGGAGTCACCTGCTGTTCCTAAATGCCCACAATTACACAGTACACATTCTTAGACTGAATCATCATCTTTCTTTAATACTGAAAGTTTTTATAAACCCCACTTCCAGAAAAAAGAAATGTCTATTGGATCAACAGGGAATATGTCAGGAATAAAAGAACATGGCTATTAAAGCCTTCCTTCCATCACTAGTGGTGATTCCTCCAGACCAGGTTTGAAGTACACTGTGGCATAGGAAAGGAAACCAACTGCCACTGTATTTGCTCAGTGGAGGATTCCTGTTCAAAGCTGTAACAAAGCTACACATCTGCCTCAGAAATATAATATGAAGCAGAATTTGTATTACCAATGAACTTTAAGTGCATCAAGAATGTAACTTTTCCTGGAGCCTGCAGAGAGCAATAAACAGCCCTGTCCTGACACTGCACTGACTCATGAAGGAAATACATAAAACCTCAAATCACTAGCCACAGATACTTAACTTCTCAGGTGTTGATGCTCTCTTGTTTGGCCCTGTTAAGAGACTGAACCAAAGACTACAGCTGTAATTTTTCCCCTTCCAAAACTTTTCTAGAGCATTTGTGATTTTGGTGAATATTATAACCTCATCCTCTTCAACACAGCTGTTGAAAATTGCCTGCTTTATTTACTAAAACAAGAAATCTTACCTTAATGAATTTGAAGTTGAAGGTGGTATCATCAGGACAAATCTTAAGGAAAGGGAATAAAACAATATCAAGTCAGATAAAAAGTATGTCCAGGGTTGCTGGGTCTCTGCTAAGTCCTCTCCTAAATCAGGAGGTGCAAGCATGCAAAGAAATTCAGAGATTTTTAATCCTGCTTCAGAGGGGGCTTCCAGCATCATACCCTGTGCGTAAGTGGCAAGGTAACATCTGGACCCTCTTGTCCTGTGCTGCAGCATTACAGGACAGCAACAGGGAATATTCACAGGTACCTTTACTACTCTCTCTGCAGTCTAAAAGTCTCCCTTTCTAAACATCAGAAATTCACAATAAGAGCAAGAGGAGAGAAGTGGCACTGAGATCAGTGCTTGTTTCCCCAGTGCTGCAGAGCACTGCCCTCTGGTGCTCAGCACTGCTGAGGAAAACGTGTCCCTGCAGCTCAACATTATTTCCTCCTGCCTTAAAACACATCTGTCATAGCTGCTAAGCAAAATTTCTCCTGGTTCTACAGCAGAAAGAGAATGCAAGAATTTCCCACCAGAACGTTTGGGGGTTTTTTTAAGGTATTTTGAGGTTGGGTGTTTTTTGGTTTTGTGTTATGGTTGTTCGTTTGTAATTTGGGGTTTTTTTATATGTGCAAAACTTATAAAGAATTAGGAACCTGTGTCAGGGAAAGTTTAGTTTGGATATCAGGAAAAGGTTCTTCCCACCAAGGGTCACTGGGCACTGGAACAGGCTCCCCAGGAAAGTGGTGACAGCACCAAGTCAGAAAGAATGCAAGAAGTGTCTGGAAAACACTCCCAGGCACATGGTGGGATTCTTGGGCTGTCCTTTACAGAGGCAGGAGTTGGACTTTTTGATTTTTGTGGGTCCCTTCCACTGCAGGATATTCCATGATTCTAGGAAGCCTCAGAACAAAAAATATGTGGACAAAAGATATGAGATGTATACAACTTCTTTCCTTGGTCTAACAAAACCAAAATAGCTTCCTTAAGCAAAGACAAAATCTGAGTTTAATCAGCAGTAAGACATAAATTAGCTTGATTCAGGACACTGAGCACATAACAAAGGCTAATTTGTCAAGTGTTCCTAACCAGAATTCTTTGCTTCAACTTCTCAGGTGCCCCTTGCTGCACACCTACACTTGCCTTGAGCCTGCCAGAGTTTCTCACAACCAACTGGCATCTCTGTGCAGCCCTTGGACAGCCTACAAAACCTAGTTTCTTGGAGCAGCACACACACCTTGGGACAATAACAGCTCTGGCAAACTGCTCTCTCCACTCTTCAGGAGCTGCACTGAGCACATGAGGGCACCCAGAGTTCAAGGGAACTCCTGGCAGAACTCACACCAGACAATGCAAGACAGCTCTGTGTTATGTTACCTCTGTACCTGAAGCAGCTACTTGCATTTCTATTTTAGTAAGCCAAAAAAGCTACCCCAAGAGCCAAAAAGCACTGCTAACAAATTCTAGCACAAACAGCTGTATATAATTTAACCATGCATTTCTTGACTTTCTAGAGTTTAAATATTTAGATCACACTGCCTATTTTGTGGGGCAGAATGCACCTTTGGTAAGCTTTTACTGAAGTGTCATTTATTTCTCTAATTTGCTATTTTAGTTCTATCTTAAAACTATCATGAGTACAAATTCACATCCAAAACTGCTACATTCATACATACAACTGCTCTCATACCACACAAAGAAAGACTCTTCAAATTGTGCCAATAATCTAACAAACACAGAATGCCACAGCAGCTTTTGAAAGCTCAGTTGCCTCTACCAGTCAGCCAGGACACAGAGACCCTTCTCCACAGAAACAGTCAAGACAGAACATCTAGTGCCATGAAGGAGCCAAATCTTGGCCTACACCATTACCTGCTGCAGGAATTGAACAGAGTAGCCCATCATGGCTGGATGATAAACAATGTTAAAGCTGGTTTTTAATTCCTTCACTGCAGTTTTACTCAGCAGTTTATCATCCATACAAAGACCTTGAGGATGAATATCCTTCTGGAATGCACTGGATGTCCACAGACAGCCCACCATAGCTACTATGTACTGGTTGTACTCTTGATACGTCTGGTTACTGAACTTGAACTGCAGTATTTTCTGAGGGGGAAAAAGAAAAAATTAATAAATAACATCCTCAAAGCAGCTGTGTGCTCCCTCCAGTCCTTAAAAGATTAGTACACCTCCCCTCCACTCAACCCAATTCCTTGCTACAGTCTGTTCTAGCACATAACAGATGTGTCCACAGTACCTTTTTACTCAGCTCATTTTGTTTTGCAGCCACCAAGTTGGTTCGATACCTGAAAAAAAACCCAACAAAATAGAGAAAGTTAGGGGCCTATAAATTTTTACTACATGCCTTTGTTGAAAAAAGCTGGAGGAATGTATCAAGAAAACTTATATCCACCATGAGAAAGATCATCAAACTTTATTGGTGAAAGAGACATGAAAAAGAATTCAAAGGGACTATCACTTGGCAGAGTAGGGACATACCTAATAATATTAGTCTCTTATTCACACACAACCAGTTTGCCTGGGACAGTCACCTTCATAAATGCAACACACAAGAATGGACATCCAGCCTTTAAATCAGCAGAGAAATGCAGTGTGTTTTTAAGAAGGGAGACTTTCATTCACTAAGCAAAGAAACAGAAGCCACTGGAAGTAATGCAACTTGACAGTTGCTCTATATAATAAGCACTAGCTCGTCTTATTTCCTAGAGACCTTCCTGTCATGTTAATTACCCTGCAGATTCCTTAGAGAAAAAGCCACATGGAGGGCCCTGCACCAGCTGTCAGCTATTGGCCACTCTTCTCCTCAGATGCAGCCACTGGAACTAACAAGGCCAAGAAGTGCAGCCTTGGTGGTGGATCCTGCAGAGCAACAAACAGTGCTGTCTCTGGCCTTGCATGAGACCGTCCCAAATTCCTGGAGTCTGGAGGTGGAAGAAGTGCTTCCTACTCAGCACATGGCAGAATTTGTAAGGAAAAGCTCAAGTGTAGTAGCCAAAGAACAGGAGTGAGAAGTTGTGTAGTTACTACCATTAATCCCGGCTGGCTGACTTTAGCTCCCTCAAAACAATAGGGGAACAACTTCTTTCATACATCAAAGATATGGAAATAATACCACGAAAAGGTCAGAATCCTGCTATCTTGGATAACAGACTGAAAAAAAAGAGTAGGAACTACAGCTATAAAATCCTTCATCATGAAAGCTGGACACAAGTGGAATTTTTACCTTTACCTTGCACAGCAAGAAGATTCCAGGTTTTTACAACAGTCATTTCATTTCCAAAAGACTGAAAGAGAAGACAAGGAGTCCCTGCAGCCTACACCTGTTGTAGTACCTGTACATAATGTAGCAGAGCTGATTCAAGTTGACAGAATCCATGCTGAGCAGTGCTGGGTAGAAAACCCCAGCAGGAGGCATTATCAGCAAAGGCAGCTTGTACTTCAGGTATATGTCACACACCTGCAGAAATGAAACACATCCAGGCTGATTATTATTGCCAAAGTAATGATTATTACAAACTGCCAAGGGGGTAAGAGCAACAGAGAGCACAACACTGAATTCCAGCCAGATCCATCCAGAAGGGAAGGCCAGGGTGTCTTACACAAGTGTTGTTGCCCATCACTTTTGTGCATTTTTACTGGACAAATTCAGTTACAAATAGATCCCAGAACTGTCATTGTTTTTTCAGCTATTCCCAACCTGAATTGTAGGAGCCATTGCTGTTATTACAGCATGCTGGAGTTCACAATAAGCACAACTACAGAAAGGACATGAGGAAACTGGAGAATACTTAAGGCTATTTGATGCTGTTCAGTTTGCCTACAGCACAAACTAGAAAAAAAACACCCACATTTTTAAGGAAACATTTAAAGAAAAAACCCAAGATATGTTATTTGAAATTGAACTGATCACTGCTCTTTTCTTTAAGTCAGCACTAAAAAAAAGCAGGTTATGGCCTACTGTTACTTCTCCTTCCTCAGTTCACCTCTGAATTCAGAGCAACTGCTTTCTAGAGGCACAATTACTTCTGCCTGTGGATGCAACAACAGCAGCTTTCACCTGCAGATCTACCAAGTATGTGGAATATTCTGGCATTTAATCACAAAGTTCTGTAAACTAGAATGAGGAAGAAGCTTTTATGCTTTAGCTTAAAAAATGCAAACAGCCTTAGGAGTACTTGAAAAGAAAGACAAAATCACTGGGATACACACAGTCCCATAGAAATCCAGAATGAAGTAGAGCAAGAGTGTGGAATTGTTTTCCAAACGCAGTGCAACAGTAGAGATCCGTCCCACAAAGTGAACCAGTTCAGCCACCACGTTCACTAGTCCAGAGAGGGTGGTGTTCCTGCAGCAAAGACATGGCACAGCATTACAGCAACCTCTTTGCAAACAGCAACATGGAAAATGGGAAAACAAAACTGAAATTTCTGCTTTTGCCCCATCAAATACTCAATAACAGACACTTGTTCTTCAATACAGGCAGTAACACATTGTTATCAGCACCATTATGAACACCCGGCTGTCAGTGTTATGAGGATTTTGAATTCTGGACACCTCAATTTCCAGTGTCAGCAGAAATACTTCTAAAGAAAAAGAACAGGCCTGACAAGGTAGCTTACAATATAGCAGAATCATAACTGCATTATTAACCTTCTGGTTGGTCTTTAAGCTGGGTGTTAGGACTAGAGTATAGATCTAAATACACCAGTGAGCAATGCTGAGAACATGGCTTGCATTCTTTAAAGACAAACTTACACAGAAGAAAACTCCAAATCCGTTTGAATCACATTGCAATTTAACCAGTTCTGCAACAGCTCCTTCAGGCTCTCAAGAACACTGCACTGCAATAGGCAAAAAGAAATCAAGTTGATGACAATTTATGCAAGAGAATAATTTCAAACAAAGAATGCTTTGAGAAATGGCATATCCAAGGAAAGGTACCAGGAGTTTCTCAGGAGCAGTGACATAGCTGCATGGCCCCTAGAACTGAATGTATGTGTTGTATATAGCCTTTCCTGGAAAATGTGAACTTCAAGTTCTGAAAAAACTGCAATAAAACAGTTTAAACAAATAGTTAAAACTGCAATAAAACAAATGAACTATTGCGTTGTGCGCTATCAGTTCTTTTTATCTCCAGTGCCCCAGCTTAATTCCACTCAAAAAAGGAAGATATCTTAAAGCACCTATTTCCTAAGGAAGTTAAACTGTAAGTATATATTTTATTCTGTTTGGGCACAGACTTCTCAAAAATATTTCTTATAGAATCCCTCAGCCTGCTACACCTAACACAAGTACAGATAGCAGTATCACCTAGATGTTTAGTGAATACAGTCATTGGATTCGATGTAATTGATAAAATTACCTTAAAGTAAATAGATGATGTGAAAAAGAGCTGTGCCAGGGGATCATAGAGATATGACTTAATGTCTGAAAAAAATGAGAAAGCAGTATGATATCAGTGCACAAATTCCATGACCTGAGATATCCCACTGTGCAAGCTCACCCAAAGGATCTGAGGCACGTACCAGAGAAACTGCTGAGGGGGATCCAAGTCACAAGCCTGAGGATTTCTGAGCGGCAGCAGAAGCCATCCCAGAGAGGAAGGGTCTTATACAGGAACTCTTCACAGGCAGAAAATCCATCCTGAAAAGCAGAAGAAAAACATTCAAAAAGCCATCTGACTGCAGTTTGCCACACTCACATCACTCTACAGAAAGCAAGAGGCTCACAGCTCCTTCCTGCCATACTTGCCAGGACATTCAAATTATCATTCTTAGATTATTTTTCCTGCAGAAACCAAGGCCATCTCCAGAATATTGACTTGCTATAGGTAAAGGTATTTTTATTACTGGAGTCATTGTCTCAGAAATACTACAGGAAACAGGTAAGTGCCAGAAGCTCTTTAAGGGAAGACTTTGTAAAAACCTTGGCTTCCACAAAACATGCACTTACCTGCAAGAAACATTCTGCCTTGTAGATTGTTTCCAGGAAGCTCTTGAATTCTTCTTCATATGGGTTATCAACCACACACCAGGTGCATTCTGAACAGGAGAGAATACTGTACTTGAATATGAGCACAGCAAGAACAAGCACAACGAGAAACCAAATTCAGCTCTCCTCCAGTAGCTGTTTTACCACTATGGTTATCACTGTAAATCTGAATAGCAAAGGACCATTACTGAAAAGTGAAAAGCCTCAGACATCCTTTAGCTCCCTACCTCACAAGATAATACTGAAGTTTTTACCTTCCTGGAGCATCTGGCCCATCCAATAGTAAAGCCTCAGGTAAATAGATTCATCTTTCACACAATTCATGTAGTGAAGCAATAAGGGGTTTGTTAGCACTGAACCCATCTGGGAAGGAAACTGCAAGGAAAAAAAGAAAATAAAGAATTATTCAGTATTTACATCAATAAACTGCCAGAGAACCTCATGTCCAATCTTTTTACCAGCAACAAGACCATTCTCAGGACTTATTCACCATCCTCAGTTAGGACTAGATGCTGTTAGAATTAGGTAGCCCACACACTAGTCACATATAAATAGGGCATAGAGAAACACCCTTTGATCTCCCAAAACATTCACCAAGACCTTCCTGAAACTCACCTCTAGACGATGAATATTCTGTAGGAGCTGAGGGAAGGTCTGCAGCTGCTCCACTGGAAAAGACTCATTTGTACTGTACAAATAAAACCAGTTATTTTCTCTGTCCTCTTCTAAATTATTTATGTTTGCACTGCTTGCAGGTATAACCAACTGGGCATTCCATTTCTGTAGAAAGGAAACACAAATGACTCAGCTTCCAATGCAATTGGTTGCACTCATGAACAGTGCTCCCAGAAAGACCCAGTTTTATAAAAAAGGTATCCAAGCTTTCATTACAATTGATTGCTGCATTTCCCTATAGTTACTCCCCCCTCTCCAGTGCCAAATAAAGCCAGACTCCCATTATTTGCCAATATTCTTAATGAAAACCACTACTTGGCACCTTCTAGGATGTGCCTCAGGCCCCTAACATACCCTTTTTCGTGACTGAGGTTGAGATATGCCTAAAAACACTGCTTTGGACAGGGGAGAGGTTCCCTGGGTTCTCTGCCTTACTGCAGTGATTGCTGCTTTCCATGGGCCTTCAGAGTTCTTGAAGTAAGTCTGGAAACAGAAATCAGACATCCATGCAAGAAGTCAAGCTGGGACAAAGCAACAAAAAGATCATTTTCTATTCTGATAAACACCACCACAGTCATGTAGAGACACTCAGCTCTACTTGACAGATTTTCACAGCACAGAACTCTGATCATTCCTCAGTTTCATCACCTTTGGTCTACAATTCAACAGTTGAGCTTTTATTTCCTTTGGAAACAACATCCCCCTTTTCAGAAGGGATCTCCAACACTTCAATCTTATAATCTTAATTCAAACCAATCATGAACTCATAGATTAACCCTCAAGTACACCTTCAAATTAAACATGACATGCTCAGTTAATAGAAAAATTTCCTGAATTCAGCATCAGTGACACCTACATAACAGAACAATGCCATGAGTAACTAAATACTCAAGTTATTGTAGATATTACTACAGAAAATTGGAAAAGCTAACACTTTTCTGCATTTTTCTTTGACATTTCATTGCCAATCAGTCTTTAAATTCTAATCAAGTGCCAAACCATCACAAAAGTATTTAGATTGGCTTGGACTAGTTAATCAAGCTTTTAGCACACAATACAGTGTGTTCATAAAGATACTTGAAATATTTGGGATCTAGTTGCTAGTAATTTACTGCACTTCTAAAAAATGTAAATGTGCGTGCTAAAAAATGTAAATTCTCCAACAGATGACTGTGCAGCACAATGCAAAGTAAAAATTTAGAGAACAATATAAATACACAAGCAGACTGAAATAAATTTTATTGAAAATCAACTTGCCTGCATATAAATTAAATGTCTGTTCTAAAAAACCAACAAAAATCTCAAATTTTAAGTCTATCCCACTGAAATAAATTTTTGTTGCACAATTTAGGTCTTACCAGTTGCTGTTTTCTCTTATAGATCTGGTTCTGCTACATGTTTCTACTTGGTCAAAGGGCTGAGCACACAGGCCTCTCTAAAAGGGGAGTAATTTTTTGCTGTTTCTTGCAGCTCTGACAAATCAGTTTCCTACATTTTTACCTCCTTTTTTCTCTCTCCTATGACACAGACTTTCCAAGTGCAGAGCTACTTACTGACTTCCACCGTCATTTTTACTTGAGCATGACAGCAATTAGAACAATACCTTGACAAATTAGACAGTTTGTTTCCTTCAGAAATTAATATTGTGTGAAACAAGTCAAACCCAGCAGGAACACCAAAAGAAGGATTAAAGTAATCCTCATAAAATAAAGGTAGATGTCATTCCTTACCAAATCATCTCATTATGCTGGAGAGGAAACAAAACACAAGGCAAAAAATCCTCATCTAAACCTGATTTTACTCAGTGAAAAGAGGAAATAGAATTAATTTTCACCAGTAAATCTGCTATAGCTTGAATAGAAAGCTCCATACAAATACTGTAGTAAATCATGGTTTTGAACTGACTAAATCTAATTCCTTACCTTCATTTTCCCAGGAAGGGTTATGGTCACCTGTTCTGGGCAGAAAAGTTTGTAAAGTGATAGCAGAGCTTGCAGATGAGACTGCATTCCCTGTAAAATAACAGAACAAGAGGGAAAACATGTGAGGTATGTTTTTAATATAGAAACTGAATGCTGTATTTTAGAAGTAGAAAAGCTCAGTGATTAGTAAAAGCTAAATTCCTAGAGCTACACACGATCAAGTAACCATAGATAAACAACTGAAACTGGGTCAATGAAATAACAATAGCAAGAGGACCGAAGACCTTTCTGTAGTCATAACTGACAGAAAGGAAATTAACAATCAAAGTGATACAACATAGTCTTCTGCTGTCTAAAAACATGTTATTATAGCAATGATTTTTTCTTAGGGAAAAAAAAAAAAAAGCAAGGTCCTCTACAATCTCACATTTTTCAGTCATTTTTGGTACCACTTGAAAAAGGAAGATGAATAGAAAATTAAAGACTGTAATAGATAAATGAAGCTGCCCCTTGCTTCAGAGATTTCACCTAACCTGGTCACAAAACATTGAGCTTTGCATGTATCACTGCATGTGCTCACAAAACACACATGAAAATTAGGAATGCACGTGCAAGAGAGAAACTTTAATGCTACAAAGAGTAAAACCTACAATTCCAAGTCCAAGCCACGTTTCTCCATTGTGTCTTACAAAGTACATTATTAACCACAGTTCAAACTCTACAAGATCTGAAATAAACTCACCATTTTTGCTTGGAGGTCAAGCAGTATCCTAATCCGAAAAGGCTTGACTGGAAATACAATTAGGAATAGAAAGGATTTTAAAAATACCATATTAGACATCTAAGCAAAAGTTATATAAGTAACATTTTTATTATAAAATCATGACAAAGCAAGCAGAACCAATAATTCTTATTTCTAGGGTAATAGAGACGTTTCCAATGCAGCAAGTGTTACACAAAGCTTTGCCTGAACTACCACTCATTCTTCCTTGCATTAAAAGCACAATATTGGCTAATCATTGTATCAGCTGCACTGGAAGAACAGGCAGCACCAGCAAACAGAATCAGAAATAAAATGGTATTTCAGCTCACACAGATGAGACTCACCATTTTCCTTCCTGGTCAGCAGGTAGAGCAGGTGGCAGATGTAGGGGCACTGCAAAGCAAGGGCAGCCATGAGCTCTCCTGCTGCTGCAGACACACAGCCAGGACACACAAAGAGAGCCCCACACAGCAACTCCATTTAGAACTTCATCTGCACTGTGAGCAGTCCTGACAGTAACCAAGCTGTTTAATTAACTTTTTCTTTTTTTTTTTTGGAATATGGACTAGAAATTACAAGAGTCAGCAGTGAAAGCGCAATTGCATTTTCAAAAGGAAAGGCACCTTTGAACCAATATACTTTTTTAGAGCTTTTAACTTCAGTTGAGGCTCTAAAGAGCCTTAAATTAGTTTCAAACCAACTCTGATGCACTTTCCAACTGACCCGTCGTGTCTGAAAAAGCTATTTCAAACATTAAGAACTTAAATCCAGTTTTATGGAAAGATTATAAATTAAGTTAACCTAAAACCATTAAAAACATTACAAGAAGTATAACTCAGAATTTTGAGAACTTGTTTTAACCATAAAATATCATAAAGTGAAAGAATATTAACAATTTCATCCCTAACATGACTGCCAAGATTATCTTATGCACTGAATTCAAACACTTTAAAATTCCTGGATTTTACAGTTGCCATATGGCAGAAATTGCCTGAATGCTTGTTCTGTTTTAAGCTATATTTCACATTAATTAAGTAGAACAGCAATTAGTTTTTCACCTTAAATAAACACTGTGCTAATTTTTTTCCTTTTCTTTACTTTTTGCCCAAGGTATACAAGTCAGTTTCTGCCCAAGAGCAGGAGACTACCTGCTGATGTCTGACACTCCCAGAGACCACTGTTACTCTTGGGAATTTAGACAGAAAAAATGGTCACACTCTCTGTGATACAGCATAGCAGTTCTTGGAAACATGTTTAAGCAGACAGATCACAGCAATCTTATAATGCAAAGAGAAAATAAATAAAGCAACCCAGCCATCAGAAAATGGTCTCTAACCAACACCTACTCCAGACTAATTCTAGCATTAATATGTATATTACTAATGAACATTTAGGTTTATTTTATCAGTTCCATATGTTCTTCAGCTCTCCTTACCAAATTCTCATCTTGCAGGAAGGAGAAGAAGAAACCATAGAGGGCATGAATCTGTTCCTTGTGATCAATGAAGTCAAACACTGTGATCAGCCACTTTAAAAAAAGCAGCTGCAGACAGAAAAAAAACCCACATTACATTAAGTGATGGGCAAAAGCAAGGCAGGGGAATCAGGAGCCAGCCCCAGAGACACAATCAGTAAGGACACACACCATTCTCAAGGATAACCAGGGAGCTACAGACAAACAGTTCAGGGGTATTCAGATGAACAAAGTCTGCCAAGGGATTCACCAGGCAAACAACTGGCCCCATCACTGCTGTTGGAATCTGGGTTTTGGTTTCTAGAACCGTGGGACCCTTTTTGTGTATCAGTGGTGATTGGGAGGGAGGGAATCCAATAAATAGGGCACATGTGGGCTCAGCCTGGAGAAAAGGAGGCTTGAGGGGGACCTTCTCACTCTTTACAACTCCCTGAAAGAAGGCTGAAGTGAGGCAGGGGCTGGCTCTTTTCCCAAGTACAAAAGTGGTAGGTCAAGAAGAAACAAACAACCCGTTCTGCAAAGGAGGTTGAGATTGGAAATTTCATCACAAAAGGGTTGTCAAACACTGGAACACACTGCTGAGGAAGTGGTTGAATCACCATCCCTGGAGGGATTTAAAAGATGTGCAGCTGTGGCTCTTGGGACAAGGTTGGCTTGGCAGCATAAGGTTAATGGTTGGGTTCTGTGGTCTTCATCTTTGCCCATCTAAATGATTCTACCACATAAACCTTTGAGCAGGCCATGTAAACATAAAAAAGACTATTTCCTAACGTTAAGTCATGTTGCCACAACCAAGGTGCACATAACCTAAGGGATACCTCACTGAAACTAAAAGATGCCTCACAGAGCAGAAGTATTTCACAGAAGTGTTGGAGACAACATTCCTGAGGAGTTCAAAGATACAAGACAAGCAGGAACCAAATCTCCACAGAAACTTAATGTGTTTCTTGGTTCCCGTTGCCATTCTAGCAATGGGCATCTCTGCCAGTCTTGGTAAATGACAGTATCTTGGGTAAGACCTTGTACAATAAAACATCAGGATTTTTGATTCTTCAAAATAACCTGTTCTTATGGTTCCTGTGCAGAAGCAATAACTACTGTGAACACTTATTAAGTTACCTGAGTGCTGCCTGAGCATTTGCTGACACAGAGCCAAGACACAGCTGTAACCACAGAACTTTCTGGTACCACTGAGGCAGGAATCAGGCTCTTCAATAAACGAGTATTCACTGTATCAGCTGGAAAAAAAAAAAACAATTTCAAGTAAGATGGTGCTCATGTACCAGGTTCTTCATTATTCTTTTGCAGCTTAAGTCAAAATTCCCTCTGCACAAAATTATTTAGAGCTTCCTTGCTCAAAGTAATGGTGTATACGAATTTAGTAAGGACTTACCTATACCTCAAAATGATGACAAATAATTCATTTCAGCTTAACAAAAGAAAATGGAAACTACACCAAATCACGCCAGAAAAAATAATTTCATGCTACAGTACCATAAACACGTTATCTCAGCAGGTTTGATTAGAGG
Source organism: Pyrgilauda ruficollis (assembly GCF_017590135.1). NCBI lineage: Eukaryota > Metazoa > Chordata > Aves > Passeriformes > Passeridae > Pyrgilauda > Pyrgilauda ruficollis. The sequence goes on along the minus strand of NW_024528821.1, from coordinate 14,338,241 downwards.
GGAAAGGCACATTCACAGAAGATACACCAGCAGTATAGAAATGCTGTACCAAATCTGCCACTGAGCACCACGTTCAGCAGTATCTCAAACCCTTCAGGGGGCAGCCCTTGTTTCAGGGCAGTGCTTTCCACAACATCCAAGTGTTTCTGCACAACATTCTTCTTCTTCAGTGCAACACAGTCTTGAACTAGGAAAAACAAACAGGACAAGCACAGGATGAAACAACTTCTGAACAGAAATTAACTTAAAGCTTCTCTGAACTGTCCCTGCACATACTCCTTTTTCTTGACATAGTAACAAAGTAAAAAGAAAAACTTCTAAGACATTAAAGAAACATTACATAGCTCAGGGGATAAAGAGGAAAAAGAGAAGTGAAATTATTCTAAAATTATTAATATTATAATAAGAAATACGTAGAGAAACTTCTTACAAGAGCACGTAGTGACAGGACAAAAAGAATGGCTTCAAACTGAAGGAGGTTTAGATGGGATATTGGGATAAAATTGTTTATTGTGAGGGTGGTGAGGCCCTGGCTTAGGTTGTCCAGAGAAGCTGTGGCTGCCCCATCCCTGAAAGTGTTCAAGGCCAGGCTGGATGGGGCCCTGAGCAACTTGATCTCCTGGAGGGTGTCCCTGCCCATGGCAGGGGGGTTTGGTCCTTCCAATCCAAACCATTCTATGCTATTCCTTTTTTTTTACACAGTAGTAACACAAAACTTCTAAGACATTAAAGAAATAATATATAGCTCAGGCACTAAAGAGAGAAAACAGATATAATTTTTTTAAATTAAAAATTTATCATCTTCTCAATCCTAGATAGGCACCCAAAAAATTCTCTCACCTTTCTCAAAGTAGCTCAAAGCTTGCTCTAGAGACCCTTCCTGGCTATCATATTTCTGATCATTAGCAGAATGATTATTCTGCAAACTTTTTTCAGAGTCAATTCTCCCTCCTTTTCGCCAGGCAGAGAGATCAGTTTGGCTTTTATGGTGATTGTGCAGAGGCTCTTTTGGGGTCCTGGAACTCCTCCTTCGCTTCATCTTTTCAGACCCCCAGCTGAGAATGGAGAATTTTACTCATTTGTCACGTGAGAGCCAATCCTTCCTTAGGTAAGAAAAGTGATCAGCTGAGGAATGTCAGAGAGCTGGTTCCCTGCAAGGAAAAGAAACATTTATTTTCCTGACAAGCAGATTTTAGAGGCATCCTGCATAACGTGAGAGTAAATTCAGAAGAAATAGTTTAGAGCTGACTGCTCCCCAAAAGATCAGACAAGATCCTCAAAGATGCAAAGACAACAGTGTATCAAAACCCTCATCTTACATTAAAAAGAAAAAAAAATTCCCCAAGTGAAAATTAACACAAGCTCCTTTCAAGTTAAACATTATCTGATACAATAATTTTGATTAAAAAATCAACTTAACCAGAAAGCTAATATAACACAACCAAGTTTTCTTCTAAGTTAATAATTATTTTCCTTACTTCTATTGCATATGCCAATACAACCAGTCAACAAGTGATGATTCTCTGCAGGGTTATGCACAGATGTTAGAGGATCATAACGACACTTCCTATTTCACAAAAATTAGATTCTTCTGCAGCCTTCCTACTAACCAGATTGGATTGGAAAAACTAAGAAATTTTGGTAAACATCCAAATGAGGCAGAAGAGCTACCAACAGTGCCAAACTGCACAGCTGTGGGTGAAATACAGCCACAAAAAGTGGCATTTTCTCCTCAATCTGCTGGAGAGATCAACCTTTTACTCACAAAATAGGAAATTTTGCTACAATTTCCTGAACTTGGTAGAGTGTGCACCCCTGTCCCTGGATTGCTGGAACCTGTCTTTCCTGACACAATACAACAGAATGACTTTCACTTCTTACTCCCTCTCCACCTCTCACTTCCTTACGAGCTTACAAGCGTCATTATTTCCCTATAGGTTTGTTTGTCACTTTCCTGCCCAGCAAAGCTCGGTGACCACTCTGAAGTACAGCACCAGCCTTCTCTCAGCTCCCTCAGCACCTTCTCTACATGTGTTTTGTTCTGTTTTGCCCTGCAGGAGTTCTACCAGGAAGGTTTGGTGAAGGAGAGAGCAGCTGGACGGGCAGTTCTGGCTGACGGCGAGCCCACACACGAGGAGTGTGGCACCAGCACCCCTCACCCTCCTCTCCAGCACCCCCTTCCCCTGCAGCCCCCACCGCGACACCCCAGGGCCCGGAGCATCCCGAGGGCACGGCGGTGGTGAGGCCTTCCCGGGCCGGCCCGGCGGCCCCGGGGCGCTCAGAGCGGCGGCGGAGCCCCCGGCCCTGGGGAAGTCACGGACCATCCCCTCGCACGGCACTGACCATTCCCCGGACACTGACCATTCCCCGGGCACTGACCATCCCTTCGCACGGCACTGACCATTCCCCGGACACTGACCATCCCCTCGCACGGCCCCTGACCATTCCACGGGCACTGATCATCCCCTAACACGGCCCCTGACCATTCCGGGGTAATTGACCCTCCCGCTGCCCCTGGCCACTGACTACGCCCCTCACGGCCACCGACCATTCCCTGGGCACCGACCCCCGCCGCCACGACCACTGATCCTCCCGCCGCTCTGGCCACTCACCATCCCAGGACCACTAACCGTCCCTCTGTCGGGGCAGCACCGACCATTCCAAGGCAGTTAGCCCTGCTGCCGCTCTAGGCACCGAGCACCTTCCCACAGCCGCTAACCCTCCGGGGCCGCCACCCGCTGCCTCCAACCGTCCGCGCATTCAAACCCCGCCGCCACCGCCCCGCACATGCGCACTGCCCTGCGTGCGCCCTCCTACCCGCCCAGCCGCGCGTGCGCGGAGCCGCCACCACGGGCAGTGGGCGGGAATGACGGCGGCGCTTCCGCCCTTCCTGCGCCTGGCGGCTCTGCGCATGCGCGCTGCGTGGCGGGCGGGAACCCTCCGTGAGGGGAGAGTCCCTCCCCGTTCCTGTGGGGAATGGCAGCCTGCGGTTACGTTTTAAAATAGAGAGGCGGGGAAAAAAAAGCGCATACAAAGCGAGGCAGTAACCCTGAGGCCGACCAGAATGAAATGAGGGGCGTGGAGAAGAAATCGAAATAAAGAATTAAAGAAAAAAAAGAAAAAGGAAGAGTAAATGAGCATCGAGGTCTTAGAGAAGGAGTGGATCTGTTCTTGTCACTTCCAGCGAGCACAGATGGCTGGAAACGTCCAAAAATAGCTGTTTAATGCTGGGGGGCAGTGACAGAGGTCAGCCCGCTAAGATAAATACAGAATTCTTGTTACCGGGCTCCAAGATGAGCTGTCTCTGCTCTCTCTATAACAAAGAACACGCAGCTACTGCTGCGGGTCAGTTGTTCATATCCATGCAAATGTGAAAAAGGGGGGGTTTTTTAGTAGTCATTGAACAGTCTGAAGCTTTTACAGAGACAGGCTTTGCTCCATGGGATGCTTTATTATCATCATCTCTACAAGCTTCAGTGGGGAATGTTACAAAAGATAAACACAACAATTGTTCCCAAAGGTTTCCTGGGGGGGATGCCCAGGTGAAAGGGCTGCAGCAGTTCAGTCGTGTTTGCTGGGAACGCACAGCATGGTGTGGCTTTGACTTGGTGGTATTTTTATTTGGTTTTGAATTAAAACACAATTAATAACCCCAGCTGGGGCATGGTAGTTAAAGCGTCTTTTGGGAAGTGAAGGGAATTTTGTGTATATATTTCGGATGACCTTGAGATTGTCTAACAGAGGTGGCCTGCTGCTTCCTTTGCTCAGGGTGCACATCTGATAAAGATTTAGTCCATCTGGAGTTCTGGGAGGAGGCTTTTTCAGCATATATATGTATATTTTGCTGCTAAAACAGATGCAGCCCTATATATATATATGTATACACTCATCTATATAGGGCTGTATCTGTTTTAGCAGCAAAATGCAGGAGAAAACTGTGTATGAACATCCAGAATCAATTTTCATAGAGATGCAATGTTTACTGGAGTTACCTTTTCTCACTGCTGCATTGAACTGTAGCAGAACTTTATCTAAGACTGTTTCAGTAAAATACCCAAATGTTTCTTTTAAATATCTGTGGTTATTAATATATAACCAAGTAGAGTTTATCTGACTTCCACTCTGCATCACCTTGTCTCTTAAATTGCCCGACGTGATTCTGCCCATTTTAGGTGGAGTGTTTAACCAGAGGGAAATGTTTTCAGACACGTCTCTCAAATAAGAAATTTGTTTCTGTAAAGACATTTTTCTCCAAATTTCAAAAAGTTTATTTTTGTGACTAATTAAAAAAAAAAAAAAAAAAGGAAAAAACTGAGAACAGACAAACATTAAGAAAACCAGACAAAATTCAGAGGTAACACATGCTCCTTATGACACTCTAAGATTTCAGGTACAACACAGGGATTCAGGCTCTGGTAACAGGACTTATCCAGCTCACTGAGGCTGTACGTGGGAGGAGCAGTGAGGTACCTGCAATTGTTCAGACCCTCATCTACCAGAAATGGACAGCAAATCTATAAAGTCACAGTAGCTGTGGGAGGGGAAAAAAGGAACTTGCAGGGAACTGGGGAGCACGATGCTACTTGCCAACATCAGAGAGACACTTTGGAGTCCTTTGGGCAGTTCCACTCCCCATCCCCTCTCCAGGCACCCTTACTCTCTGCCAAGAAGGGTAAAGAGATGCCACTGCCTGGTGTGAAGCAGGCAAAAAATTACTGTTATCAGGCCATTGTCCCAGTTTTGGAGCCTGTGCACATAAATCAAAGAAGATGTAAACAGAGCATCCCATGTTTTCTCTGGATAAGCATTCCATAGAAAGGACTGGGCACAGAGGCAGCAAAGCCCAAGGAATCCCTCTCTCCAACACTTTTTTGGTAACAGGGTCCCTTTTACCCCCTGACCATGGAAAGGGAAATGCAGATGTGTGTGTGGGGCTGCACAGGGACACTGGCCATGGCCTGCCCAGCCTCTGCTCCGGGCAGCAGCAGCACCCAGGCCAGCTGTGCTGCTGTGGGCTCGGGGCTGCTGCTCAGGAGCGATCTCCCGCTGCAGCAGTGCCGGGGTGGCCTGAGTGCCCGCGCAGATGAAGGGTCTCAGGCTGGTTTTGCAGCTCCTGCTGAGGCCAGCACTGCTCCAGCCGGGTTGCTGACTGCCTCCAAGCTGTCCCTGTGGAAGCTAGCTTGTGTTTTTCTACATTACAGGGCAGCAGCAAAAGCAAGACTACAGTGTAGACATACCTTGTATCTCTCAGACCCCAAGCGCAACTTTATTTAGACAGAAAAAAAAAAAAAAAAAAAAAAAAAAAAAAAAAAAAAGAAGTAAGTAGGTAAATAAAAACCAATTTTTCTGGGTGATTTTGGAGAGAGCTGCCTCGAGGGTCCGTGTTTCCTCACGTGCACTCAACTAGGATACCTTCACTTTGCCTTTCTCGGGGGCTGCTTCATGGATGAGTGGCTGCTCCTCCCCGTTCACCGACAGCATCCTCTTGTCCGGCGGCAGCTCCTCGGGCTGGCGAGCGATCAGCAGGCGGCAGGTGAGCAGGATGCCAAAGACCAGGGCGTGGGCGTAACGCTTGAGGGGGTCCCCCACGAGCTGGTGGAAGAAGAGCACAGCCAGCACGAGGAGCAGGAGCAGGAAGTTGGCCACGTCCTTGGGGCGACCAGGCACCAGTGTCATGACAATGCCGCACGCCACTTCCAGGGCGCCGATGCTCTTGCGGAGGAGGATGGAGCTGACTCCCATCTTCTTGAGCATGGGCAGGGCCCGCACGTAGCTTTTGTATGCTCGTTTCTGGAACCAAGCAGCCAAGGACATCATGTGAGAAACTGAAGGCAAAGGTGACTTCCATTGAAACAGATTGATGTGCAACATGACCTAAAAATTATTTCGATTGTCACAGACCCCTCTGGCACAATACCCCAACCTGTAAAGCTTCTGTTTGGGGGTATATTAAACCATCAATCTGCAATTCCCCCTTTCTGAGCTGTTGTCTCCTCACTGGAAAACAGTTCTGCAACCTCTCATCCACCTTTGGAACTACAACAAGGCCAGGTGTACCTTACCCCAAAATCTGAGGTTCTGATTGCTGGAATTAGTAGTGCAGAACCCTGTTATTAAAACAAACAAACCTCTTTCTAAGAGTACATTGTGCTTTAAAATTGACTAATACACTCAATCCCTGCAAAACCAAAGCTCAGCAACCAAATACAAGTATCTTTCTACTCGAAAGCAAACTTACAATATTCCAAAACAACTTACAGTAGCTATGGGCAGTGCAGGTTTAGGGTAGGACTAAACATCAAAGCTGAGATTCACCAGTCCTATCCTGTGCTTACATACCTTTATGATCCTTTCTTTCCTCAGGTGAAAGCAAGCTGACATTTGACATTATTTGTTCCCTGGTTTATGCTGGATTTAGAAGCAGTGTAAGCTGCAAGACTCAGCCTGCTTACACAGCTGCTTCATTCTTTTGGGGAAAAAAACAACATTTGTCCTTACACATGTCCAGGTTCTTGCATTTGAACATTAGGTGCTGGTGGCCTTACTGTTTCATTTGGGTTTTTTATCTTTTTTTTTTTTTTTCCTATATTCAGTGTGAGCCACTGAAATTATTTCCACTTATACTTGAGGATAATATCCCTGAAGATATTCTTGCCATTGTGTTCTCTGTTTTCCAATCAGTGTGAGGGAAATGGAAGCCAAATCTCAGTTACAGGATTGTTCAGCTCTCACAGGCACTGATCAGACTGTGGATTTACTTCCATACAATTTTGGAAACCTACATTACAGGCATACAGAACTTTCCCACGTCTCCATAGATGCATTTTGATGCTTCCTTCTGAGAGGAACTGATGCTTCACAGGTGGTTAAAAAATATCCAGCATTGTCATTTTTGCTACAAAATAACTGAAGATCTCATGACACATTTACTCCAAGTGTTTGCATTGTAAGGATGTATTTTAAACCATCAGTGACTAAAACCTCAGAGCAGAATATTTTTAAACACTTGTGAAAAATACAACATTTTTAAGAAATGCACTATAAGCATGTCCTAGAGTACTCTGGTATTTTAGGTATTTTAATAGGCAAGCTAATGTGGTTTTTTGCTGAATGAAAAACTACAAGTTTGCTGGTTTAGGTAGATAACAAACAGGTTCTCTGTTTGCTGGAGGCAAAAAGCCATCCTTGTGGCTTAGCAAGGTCAGGTTTTTCCTAACTGTCTGCATGACCACCACAGGATGTAGCCCAGCACAGGCAGGAGAGCCTAATGAGCCATGAATATATAACATGAATATGGACTATGAAGAATAATGGTGCTGTGTAATACCTCCTTTATAAAACCAGAGATCATTCCTACCTGTAGGCCTGACTCCTGATAAAGCAGAAGGGGACACAGAAGTGATATATTCTACAGAGCAAGCATTTTGCAATGATCCTAAAGTCTATGTGCTTTTTTTTTTTTTTTTTTTTTTTTTTTTTTTTTTTTTTTTTTCTTCTGTAGGAGAAGCTTAAGAGCTTTGTTTTCTAGGGGTTTTACCTCATGTGTCTCTTGCCTATGAGTTACTTCTTGGGGATTTTCCTCTGTGAGATCCCTGTGCTGGGCTGCAGACTAGGCACTGCAATTCAGACGTTATTTGAGAGCTATGGAAAAGCAGCTGGGCAGGTGGAGCAAAGGGAGAGAACAGAATGTGCTGGAAACTTCCAGCACTATTTTTTTAAGGGCACAAAAATTATAGTAATCTTTTCAACCACCACAATAAATAACTGGGGAAGGGGGTGGGGGGGAGCAGGAGAATAAATAAACACAGATGAGGAAGCAAAATGTGGCAGCCAGTCCCTCACCTGCCTGCAGCTGGCAGAGCTCTGCAGCAGGGCTGGCCCTGAGCAGAGAGGAGCATAAACCAGTTCACCAGGTGAGAAATGCACACAGTGACTTCTCCATCCTCTCCTCACCCCTCTCCTCTTAGGCAAGAGGGGGAGAGGCTCATTTCCCAGGCCAAAGAGAATAATAAGAAGACTATTAATAATACCTTCCTCTGCCAGCTAAGAATCTCAAAGCATTTCACAATCATCAATTAATCCCTGCACAAGTCTGGTGAGGTAGGGACAGTAAGTGTCATTATCCTTGCTTTAAAGCATGGAATTTTGAGGATGAACATCTGCCAGAGCTGACATCTGCTTTTCCCACCCCCATCCAGTGGATAGGTTTCCCCTCGGGGATCAGCTGTCCCTGCCTGCTGCATGTCTGGCACTCCTGCAGGCCTTGCTTTTCCAGACCCTTGTGTCCCCAACTCTTGCAGGCTGTGTGTGCTGTGCCACCCCATCCTCCCTGCCTCCCCTCGCCATCCTTATCCACCAGAGGCTTCTCCGTGCATCGGCTCAGCCGGAGCCAGAGAAGGGCTGCCAGGATATCCTGGGCACTGCGTTTTATTGGCTTCTCTCCATGTCTATCAAGTAATGGGTCAGATCAGCTTCTTCCCGCTCGGCCCTCGCTCGGGGTTCCAGGGCAGTCCCCCAGCCCCCGCGTCCCCCGCTGCTCCGGCTGCAAGGCGGGAGAGCCTCCAGCACCTCCCTGCGAGCTGCCCCACTTACCATCTCATTGTAGGCATCCCTGCTGAGCCGGGGGGTCAGCTTGATCGTCCCCATAAAGACGAAGAAGAGCCCCAGGGCCACCGAGAGGGCGACAATGGTGATGGTCCTGGGAGATGCCATAGAGCCGCAGGGATCCGCTCCTAGCGAGGCCTTGTGGCTCTGGCTGGCAGCCCGGGAGGGAGGGAGTCCGTCACCATTGAAGGCTGTAGGAATAAAGCTGCAGAGGCAGGAGGATGACAGCGGGAGGGGATTCAGCCTCCTCCACTCGGCAACCCCTGGGTCCTAAAGCCCTGCAGCCACAGCCAGGCAGCGCCAGCGCGGGAGAGCGAGAGGAATTCATCCTCTTGCTTCCTTGCGTGCTCCATAAATCGCCCACAGAAAGCCGAAACGGAGTCAATCCTAGGGATGTGGGATGGCAGCCAAAGGCAGAGCACAGTCATTCATTAGCGGGAAAACGAGGACATGTTAGCAGAGGGCACAGGAGGAACGTGCTGTGGAGGAGAAGTGGCCAGGGGTCTCTTGTAGGTAGAGAGAGCTTTCAGTTTCAGATATTCAGATGCTCGTACACACCAAACAACATATTGCTTCATTTATTTGCACCAGGAAAGAAAAATAAATGTTTTGTCTCTGTGGCTCTCCTGGAACCTGATGCTCAAAAGGGAAGGTGAGGCCACTTGTGTCACCTGCCCCCACTGCTGATAAAACCTATCCTGTATGTTCAGCTATCCAGAGGTTTTATGATCTTCTGGTACTTTCTGATTTAAAGTCTCCCCTGCAATTAATGCAACAAAGTTCCTTTTGACCAAAACCTAGTAGAAATCTATTCAGATCTCACAATGAGAAACCAAGGTATAATTACACAAAACAGAACTGCTGGAATATTGCATCCTTTGATATAAAACGAAAACAAGAGGCTGCAACAGTGTGTAAAAATCTACAATATAGTGCAAGAGTGACATTTCCTACGCCTGTCAGGAATCTCATCATCATTCCCTTTATGGTGTAGTAATCCTTAAATCCTAAACACATGTCTTTTGAGCCCCCATGGCTTGAGAACTGGTTGCTGTTATTATTCAAAGCTGAGGTCTGGAATTAAAAGTCTGAAAAATCTCCTAGTTTTCTTGGGAGTTTATCAGCCTTGACTCAAAATATTCTGGGACACACAACACAAGGGAACTCTGCTCACTTAGACTCCCCTCCACATTACAGCAGCTTCATCTCTGGAAGAGCTGGAGAAATATAACAACACTGTAAGCAGGACAGGACATACAAAACAGAAGAAAAATTTTAATTAGCTATTGCAGAACATCCTGAAGAGGAAAAATATTGCAGCTGACATTCTCACAGGGCACTTCATACTTAGGCATCAGGAATCATTAGTGGAGAAGGGGGAGGCAGATGTGAAAAGAGAGACGCTGAAATCTGTTCTCTTTATTTCGTTTTATAGAAAAACCTCATTGTTGAAGCTGGTGCCTCCTCCGGGCATGGACCCCAAGTAGGAATCCCTGGCTTTCACACTCTTCCAACTTAAATCTCCCACAACAGCTCTGACCAGTGGAAAATTAGACTCTGGTGTCTTCTCATTGTTCACCGGTTTGTGCAGAGCCTGTGGGTGAGAAGCCACCCACACCCAGCCAGCGCTGGAAGTCCCGTGTCCTTTGTTAGGGACAAGGTCAGCGCCCATTCACGGCTCCTTGCCTGGGGCTCCAGCGATTTCCCACTATCCAGGGCACAACTTGCAGCTCGAACACCAGCTACAGATTCCTCAACATAGGGAGAGAGTTTTCCAGGCTGCTTTAACCAGCAGCCTGAGGTTTGCAGGGGAAGGAAGGGTGATGAAATGCTACAAAGAACCTTTCACCCCAGAAATCCAAGTAGATCTTTACAGAACAGTGTTGCTAGGCAACCCAAAGTAAGAGAAAAACCAAAATTATTTATTTTTATACAACTTCACAGAAAATAAGTTAAAATCCTAACTACATTGGCTCTTCAGGACAGGAGGAGGTTGCTTTCCAAGCTCTCAGAGCTCATTCCTGCCTCCTTGTCAGCGGGTGAACAGCAGCACCAGCTCACAATGAACTGTGTGAGGAAACATGTCAAAAGGAATAGCCATCACGGGGGCAAATGGCTCCCGTGCCAGCTTCTTCCGTGGGTCAGGTGGGCAGCACAGCCTGTGGGAAGCAAAGAGCATCCTTTAGACCAGTAGCAGAAGCCTTCCCACCACTGGTAACACAATCCAAGGGGAACCCACACAGGAGGTATCATGTGTTTGACTAACATTCCTCAGAATCTGCAGCTGACACTGGCTGAGGTGTGGAACCATCAATACTGAATCCCCAACCAGCTCTGAAAACCTCAGGGAGAAGCTGAACAGTCAGTGGCAAGTTCAAAGCTCCTTTTCTCACAAGCCATCCCAGCTGACAGACACTCAGTTTTGAGTTGTGCACTGCCTTTATGGCTGCCTGCAGACAGATTTATCACCTGGGTGTACCCCAGCTAAAGGCTGACCAGATAAAGCTACATGATTAACCCCTAAGCAGGTGACAAATCCTCTTAGCTTCCCTTTCTTGGAGAGGGCCAACCTTCCTGCAGTGAACCCCATGGACTCTGCATCTCACATCCAGATGTGCTTTTCATTTCAGAGAGATACACAATGTCATTGTGCCATGTTTGAATTATTTTCTGTTCCTCACTGATGCCTTGTCTGGACTTAACAGGGCCTGTCACTGAGCTCAAGAGAAAGGAGAGTGCTCACTCGAGGAAGTTCCTCATGGCTTCACCCTCTGGCTTGCAGGAGATGTAGAGCAGCCTGCGGATGGCCCTGCAGTTCCGGATGGCTCGAACGACCCTGTAGTCTGCAAAAACAAACAGCCTGCTTTCCTCCACCACCCTGAGCTCTCCAGAAGGAATGACTGCACAGCACCACAGAACTGTCAAAAATACAGATGCATATTCTGCCACGTTCTGTCTCAGATGAAGTCTCTCAGGAGGCCACGGGTGTGACCCACACTGCTGACAGCTCAGCCAGTTTGGCAGGCAGGGCAGAGCAATGGGAGAAGTCCCTCTGCTTCCCAGGGGGGTGAAGGATGAGAGAAAAAATGTTAATTAAGCAAAGGCATATAGAACCTTCCACACACACTTGTGAGAGTGCATCTGGGCACCAGGACCAGTGTGTGACTTCCCAGTATACACTCCAGGGGAGACCACTGAGACAGTTTGAGGGCTGGGTTATTCAGCCTGAGGAAAAGAAGGTAAGCAAAGATCCATTTACTATCTCCAGGGACCTCATGGGGCATTACAGATAAGTGAGAATCTTCTCAGAGGGGCATGAGAAGAGGATGAGAAGCAATAGATGTATGGCAGCAAGGGAAAATCCTGATTAAATATAGTAGGGAAAACATTTTCAGGAGAGGGGATACACCCTTGGACACATGCAAACCTCAGCTAGGCTTTATATCCCTATGCAACCTCATACAACTCTGAAGTTGGCCTTGCTATATTTGGGAGATTGCACCACAGACATCCAGAGGTCCCTTCTCACTTAAATAATTGTGTGAGCCTGTGGAAGATGGGAAAAGGATTAGAGCTAAAGAGAAAGCATGATGAAAGCACTGAAAACAGCAGACTTTATGGGATTTTAGCTGCTGAAACAGCTAAAACAAGAAACTAAGCAAGGGAAGGGTGTGGAGCCAGTATAACAGGTCTCACAGAACTTGCTCAAAACTCTCTGTTTACAAGATGAAAATAAATAGCATTTTCTCTCACGTAGGCCAGCCCGAGAAGGGTTCACAACAGCAACAAGCGGTCGGGCATCCTCCCACGATGCCAGGAGCTGTGGTAACACAGCCTCTGCCTTTCCACTGTGAAACTCACAGTTTGAGATCCCTGTGAAACAAAAAAGCAACCACATGAACTGAGTCTCACCAAGAGTTAGGTATAACACGAACCACCCTTTGCTGTGTGAAGGTAACTGGTTAGGGTCCCTCTGCTCACTTCTACTCTGATTTTTCAGCATTTAGTTTGAAACTTTTTGCCACAGCAAGTTTGAGCTCACCATTGAATGCTGCATTCCACTCAGCATCCTCTATTGCCTTCTCCACCACCTCGACACCAATAACCTTGGACACTTGGTGAGCCAGAGAGAGACCAATTGTGCCTGGAAACAGGGGAAACAAAGAACTCCATACATTCATGCTGAAGAAACACGCCTTCACATAGCAAGGATCAGCTCTGGAATGCAAAGCTCTAGGAGCCCAGGACCCCACCTGTTCCACAGCAGATGTCAAGGAGGACAGTGTCCCCAGTAGCCTGGCAGAGCTCCCTGACTGCCTGGTACAGAACTTCTGCTCCAGCCGTGTTGACTTGGAAGAAGGCGTCTGGAGAGATGCGGAACTGCAGGCCGAGCAGCTCTTCCAAGATGTGCGGTGCTCCGTGCAGGAGCTGGTAGGGGGACTGCTCGTGGGAGCAGCGTGTCATGGTGCTGGCAGAGCACACAAAATACAGCTGTGAGAAGGCAGCAGAGAGGAGCTGGTTTCCATTGCCAGGGTGCCCAAGGGCAGCAGAGGATGGCTCATCCCCCCAGCAACTTACATTTCATATGAGCCTTTCAACAAGATTAAAGCATTTTGATTCTTTGTAAGGGATCTGTGACTTGCACAGTCTAAATTTCATTAAAAGTATCAAAATGACTTAGCAGAAGGCAGCATTCTTCAAGTCTGTCCCCCAGTTTTGCTGCTAATGTGATTTACTGTTTTGGGATAGTCACTGGAAGTTTTTTCTTTAAGTTTCCCAGACTCATAATTCCCAGAGGTAGACCCATAGTGTGTTCAAATAAGTCTGGAAAAATAAAAGATAGGCCCAACTTAAAGACACATCTTCAAGAGGGATGCAAACATCTCTCATTCTCTTCCAGCCCTCCCTGAACTGCTGGAATTTGAATTTGGCCAGAAAGGGTAGAAGAAGGAGGTGGCTTTGTTTCCACTCATTCCCCCTGTTGAGGCACTTACCTCTCTTGGAAATAAAGCGAAGTCAAGGCACAGACGGCTCCAGGCCCACATGTGAAGAACTCCTTCAGCAATGCTTTCTGAGTAGCCAGTGCCTCCTGGCAAGAGTGAGAAAGGAAAAGCTGCCTATTTGGGTACCCTGATTGGACCCCTCTCCCCAGCAGCATAGCCAGCAGGCTCAGCTCAGCCAGATGTGCCTCTTGCCCTGTCCCCACGTGCTCACCTGGCCCAGCTGCTGGGGGTGGAAGGTGATGATAGCCATGGTGTGGCCACAGCGGGTGGTACGAACCACGAGCTCTCGCCAGTGCCCACCTTCATGGAAGAGGATGCAGGAGTCCAGGGGGGAGTGACAGATGAACTCCTCGTAGCACTGAGGGGAAGGGAAATGGCACCTTTAGCACCACGAAGACAACTGCCCTGCTCTTAGCCCCCCAGACAGGCAGCCCTCCCACCACTGTGCTCTGCTTTTTCTGTTTGATTTCAATACACGGGCTGAACGCTCTTTCCAGGCTCTTGAAAGACAAGGTGTTTTAATAATTTCAATTTGCAAGTCTTATGCATTTTAATAGATTGGCAGGAATTCATTGTCACTTGATTAACTTCATTACTTGGCACACTTTATGGGCTGTAATATCAACATGTGAATTTATATAAAAGTATTTATCCATCAATCAGAATCAGGCATGAAAATTTCCAGAACATGAAAATGGACTTGAGAACACAGCATAATTAAAATTACAGTGTTCTCCCAAGTAAGAGTTATTGCAGTGTCCATATTCCACAGTGAAGGGACAGACATGACTTATTTATTTACCTGAGCTACTTGTTTGTGTTTTGAGGGTATGTTCTCCACATGATTGGCTTTCACACAGACAATATTCCTTTCTGTAGAGAAACGAATAGGAATTTAACTGCTCTGGTTCAGGGCACGTAAACCACTGTAGCACCTGACATGATAAACTGTGGAGAGTCCTTTCCCCATTTCCACAGCCCATGCCAGCAGTTTTCTCTCCTGCACTGACCTCTGCCAGTTCCTACATACAACCCCACAGTTTTGGGGTTCCCATCTGGCCCTCGGTTCACAGAGAAAGTCGATTTGTTTCGGTAGCCGTTAATGATGGGCTGAGGGAGAAAAGAAGGAAAAGCAAAGCCTTGGATTAAAAGAAAAAGCAATGGAGGAAAGCCAAATCCCAGTCTGGTTATTCTGTTGCCAACACGGGAAGATGTGTGTGAATGGGCAAAACACAGAAACACAGCTTGTGCACAAGAACCCCAGTTCTGCCCCTTGGGGACAAGAAGTGGCTCTCTGTGACAATGGTGACAGGTTTAACAGGGAGGCCTTAGGCACAAAAAGAGATTTCCTAAGCACTGGGCTTATTTCACTCTTGGGCAGTCACAAACTGCAAAGCACAAGTTAGCAAGGACTGACTCAGACACACTCTCTGCAAGCAAATGATGCCCCCCATGAGACTCTGAGCTGTTGAGTAAGAGACTGTTCGTGGCTCAGAGGGAAGAGCATTCCCATGGGACACTCACCGAAGGGACTACAGGCTGCAGAGGACAGCAGAGCCCACCAGGTTTCTGTGCATCTATGCCCAGCTCCTCAAGACGAGATGCCAGTGTCTGCAAAATCTTCCTCTGGCTTTCATACTTTACCTGCAGAGGAGTTCCAAGGCAGAAACACTCTCACAGGACCACACGATGGTGGGCAGCTCTTCATCACCCACCTCTGAGGAGTCCAACAGGAGGGAAAACTGCAAGTGAAAATATAGCCCCAGAGGAACTCTGCCCTTTTCATAACCACAGCTGTTTGGAGAAACAGGAAGAGTGAAAAATCCTGTGTCTACGGTCCCCAAATGCTGGCCTGGAACACTTTGTCTAACCTGAAGCCCAGTGAAGCAGAGCAGTCCCACAGAGGACAGGATCACTGTGCAAATGCCCATCTCCTGTACTACAAGGAACCTCCCAGTTCTATCCTTCACAACAGCAGGATTAAAGCAGCAGTAAATGGGGTCTGAACAGTTTGCAGCATTAAGATGCTAAGGACTGCTGCTCAAGCAGATAGGAGGGACAGTTGGGGCAACACAAGGGAGAAAAGTCTGTGTAAACATATCTTACCTGCAGCTGCTCTTGGTAGGGAAGTCTCCACAGTGGCGTCACTGCATTTGCTAACCTGGAAAGCACAAGGCAGTGCCCAGAGCTACTTGAGTCCTCATTCCTATGGCATAACATCCCTGTCAGCTACTTCATGGGCAGGACTGTTCTGGTGTGAGCTCTGCACCAGGCTGTGAACATCCAGACTGCCAGGGAACCACAGTGGAATGCACAGTGTGTGTAGCAGGAGGGAATTTCAAGCTGCTCAGTCTCACTGACCCAGCCACTCACAAAGAAGTAGTTTAGAGATAAACCTCAGAACTTGCCACTACTCACATCCAAAGCAGAACAAGCAAGAACAAAACACATATAAACTGGTTAAAAAATCCCCAAACATACATATCCTAAAAAGACCCCCAAAGCAGAGGTGAGGCTGATATGATTCAAGCACTCATAACTGAGTCTCTGAGCTCATTGGGAACACCATCTCACAGCTGGATCAGCTGCAGCTATTCCTTACCTATGATTTTTGCAGCTACTTCCAAAGCACCCAGTGACAACTACTGTGAAGTCCAGGACTGCAAATCAAATGGACTATCACTTTTTGCTTGCGAATATGACAACTTATCTGCTCCTTTCCTCTCAGAACTGTTCATTTGTGTTCTCCACTATCCCCTCCCCAGGCCAGACTCCAGGAAAACAAGCCGAGCCCTGGCTCTTCTATTCCTACCGGGTGCAAGTAAACCCCCAACCCGCCACGTTCACAGCTCTACGTGCTTGCTGCTTTGAAAGAACGCTTTTCATTTTGGAAAAGCCGTACCTCTCCTCCCAGGAAGGCTCTGGCAGGCTGCAGCTCACCGTGGCCTTTCCCCTCCGCTCCCACGGTGCCGCTGTGGTTGCCAGCAGGCTGCGGGGCGGCGCGGGCAGGGCGAGCGGCGGCGGCCGGAGGCGGCAGCGCGGCGGCCGCAGCGCCCAGCACAGAGCCATGGCGGCTGCCAGCGGCTGCTGGGGAGCCGGGCAGCGACAGGGACCGCGCCGGGCAGCGACAGGGATCCGCTCAGGGCAGCGACAGGGACCGCTCCGGGAAACGACAGCGACCCGCTCCGGGCAGCGACAGGGACCGCTCCGGGAAACGACAGCGACCCGCTCCGCCAGCGACAGGGATCCGCTCCGGGAAACGACAGGGAGCGCTCCGCCAGCGGCACGGGCGGAAGGGGCGCGGTGAGAGCCCAGGGCCCGGCCCCGCGCTGGGAGGGAGGGCTGAGCTTTCAGCCCTGTGCCGGTCGGACACAAAGTGTCACAGCAGCAGCGTGGCCGCGCTGAGCTGGCCTGGGACAGACGGAAGGCTCAGTGCCAGCTGCCAGCGAGCCTGTCCGATGGGATACCCAGGATGGCGGTGTGGCTGCCATTCACCTCGGCTCGCACGGTGGGTGCCGTTGGGTACATATGGACAGGAGAGCGAGAACAGCCTCTCCCAGCCAGCCCCGGCCGTGCCTCCAGCAGCTGCCCAGCGAGCAGCGGGGAGCAGGCAAGCACACGTGCTGCCATGCTCACCTAGTCTCTCCATCACGAAATATTTTCAGCGCTGGAGATTTTCCGAGTCAGACGTGGCTTATTTGTTTAGGAAACCCAAGAGTTCTCTTATCCAAGTGTTTACCTGTCACCCTTAGATGTCACCTAAAATTCCTGCCGCCACGCATCCTTTGGCCAAGGAGCTCACCCACCCACTTGCTACCATTTGGGTGAATTGTTCTTCTGTGAACCTGGCTGCTGCGGTTTCCCCCAAGAGCTCCAGAGCTTGACCCTCTCCCTGCCCTGCCCGGTCCGGTCCGGTCCGGGCCGGAGTAGGAGCACAGGTCCTCCACTCCGCAAGAGGACGCCACACAGTTAAGGCCCACTGCATGCCGAGGGCGGTGTTCGCCGCGCTTAGCCACGCCCCATGGGCGGGGCCGGTGCCGCATAGCCGCGCCCATCGTGGGCGGTGACAGCTGGGATGCGCGGTGTGCAGTAGCCGTGCCCTCGCCACGCCCCACTATCCACGAGATGCCGGCGCGGGCGCCGATTGGCCGGCGGCGCGGGGCGGGGCGGGCGTTGATTGGCCGGCGGCGCGCGGCGGAGCGCGGCCCGGCGAGGCGCGTCAGTTCCGCGCAGGGCCCGCGATGCTGTCGGCGGGCGGCGGCTCCGGCCCCGGCGGGGCGGGCGGCTCCGGGCCGGGGCTCGGCGGCGACGGCGATTTCCTGTCGCGGTACCGGCTGGTGTCGGCCAAGCTGCGGCGGCGGTTCCTGCGGAAACCGAACGTGGCGGAGGCGGCGGAGCAGTTCGCGGCGCTGGCGCGGGAGCTGCGCGCCCAGGAGAGCCTGCCCTACGCGGCCTGGTGCCAGCTGGCCGTGGCGCGCTGCGCCCAGAGCCTGTTCCACGGCCCCGCCGAGGCGGCCGCGCTGGCCGAGGCCGCGCGGCTCTTCCTGCGCCAGGAGCGGGACCTGCGGCAGCGCCTGGGGTTGCGCGGTGGCTTCGGCGAGCACGTGGCGGCGGCGCAGAGCTGCGGGGCCTTCGCCGCCCGCCTGCACCTGGAGCGGGGGCAGCCCGCGCTGGCGGCCGGGCCGTGCCTGGAGCTGGCGGCCGCGCTCCGCGACACGGGACAGCCCGCCCGCGCCGCCGCGCCCCTGCAGCGGGCGGCCGAGCTGCTGACGGCGGCGCGGCTGCCGCTGCAGGCTCTGCGCTGCCTGGCCGAGCGCGCGTCCTGCCTGCTGCTGGCCCGCGACTACGCCGGGGCGCTGGCCACGCTGACGCGGGCGCAGGCNGGGCTCGGCGGGGCGGCCGGCGCCGGAGCCGCGCCCGGCGGCGCCTTCCTGGACGTGCTGGCGCGCTGCGAGGTGTCGCGGGTGCTGCTGCTGCTCCTGCTCCAGCCGCCGCCCGCCAAGCTGCTGCCCGAGCACGCCCGCACGCTGGAGCAGTACTGCTGGGAGGCGCCCGACGGCGGAGCGGGCGCCGGGAGCGGCTCCGGGACGGGCGGGGCGCTGCCGCCGGCCGCCAGCTACCTGCCGGCCGAGCTGTTCCTGCTGCTGCAGTCGGCAGTGCTGGCCTGCCAGGAGAAGGACGCGGAGGCGCTGAAGGCGCTGCAGGCCGAGCTGTGGCCGCTGCTGAGCGCCGAGCAGAACCATCTGCTGCACCTGGTGCTGCAGGAGATGCTGAGCCCCGCCGGACAGGGGCTCTGAGCGCCGCCGCCCGCAGGGACAGGTCGGACTGGTCGCTTCAGCCGGTGCCAGCACAGACTCTATTCCGTTATTTATTTTTAATACGAGTTGAAGTAATGGTTGATGAGAGAATGCGTTCATCTACATGTTCGCCTTGTGTCATAGTAAACTGCTCACTGTATGTACTGAAAGTTGTCGTGCTTGGAAAAAGTGTAACCTTAAAGCAGAAAGGCCATTTCAGGGCAGAAGGAAGCTTTTCATTAAAAGACTGGCTGCAGTTTGCATGTGTTGGAGGATTTGGGTATCTATGAATCAAATGTTGTTAGAGTTGCTTTTTCTGAAAAATCAAACAAGAACTCTGTATAAAAATAAGGTTTTATTTTTCCCCCTCCTGAAAACAACTGACACTGCAGCCAACACGAGGCCCTCAGTTTTGTGCTGGGTGAAAGGAGTTGGGCACTGACCTGCAAGTGGGGTGATGGTGGTTTGACTCCAGTCTCTGTAGCAGCTGTTAACCCAGAGAACTGAGCCTGCACGGTGGCAAATCCACTTCATCTCAGGGAGTTAATGATGGAGGTGGTGGTTACAGGAGTTATTGGAATGTGGGCTATTTGTTTAATTCTTTTCACCTGTTATCTGTCTGCTCTTGGGCATTTCTGTCTCTTGCTTTCTGCTTCTTGGGGCTTGTAGGTGAAGGCAGCTGGTCTTTAGAGGGGAAAAGACCCTGCTGTCTTTGGTGCCCTCACCTGTTGGGTACAGGCTTTGCTAAATTCCAGCAGTGCTAATATACAACCTCAGGCAGGGCAGGCTTTATCCTGGAGGCTGGAGATGCGCCGGGGATGAGTGTTGGGTGGATAAATAGCAGTTCCAGGGTACCCAGCCACTGGTGAGTGAAACAAACGCTCTCAGCCAGCACTTCCAGAGACCCTGCAGAGGCTGAGGCTTTTGGAAAGAAGACAATCCCGTTTGTACACCTGGGAGACAAGCCAGAGCTTAACCACTGTTGAACAGTGGTTTTATGTTTGGGTCTGGAGACAACAGTTTTTTCAAACGCTTTTCCAGTGTTTTTCAAGTGTTTTTCACCTTCCACACTTAAAGAATTTGCCGTTTTCCCCTCTCAAATGCAAACAGAGACGCTGCTAATTTTAACAAGCCTTAATTACCACAACCCTCTCGTGCCAAGGTACAATGGCAGTTGAGAAAGGCTCGGACCCGAACTGGATGATATTTTATGGCTAAGTTAGCCGCGGATGCGCCAGGCCGAGAGGCAAAACTAGCAACCCATGCGGCGAAATTCCTTATGTCCGCGTGCTGTTCAAACCCCACAGACGGAACTGGAGCTGCAGCTCCGCGGCGGCGCCGGGGGCGGTGCGAGGGCGGCGGAAGGGGCGCGGCGCGGGCGGTGCCGGTGCCGGTGACGCGGCGGGCGCGGCGCCGCTCGGGGAGGGCTCTGCGGGCGGCTTTGCCCCCCGGGCCTTTGCCCGTGTGCCCTGCCGCGCTCCCGCCGCTCACTGCCGCCGTGTCGCTCCCGCAGGTTCCAGCGTGAAGAAGCGGCGGAAGAAGGACAAGCGGGCGCTCGCCGATGATGATGTAGCGGTGAGCGCGGGGACGGGGCGGCGATCGGGCCGTGCTCGGGCTGCCGGGGGCTCCCCCAGCCCCAGCCGTGCGGACGCGTGCCGGGGCCGTGGCTAGGGCTGGGCGGGCTCGCCCCGCTCCGTGCCGGCGGGAGCGCGGCCGCCCCGCGTGGCGGCGGCGGAGCCTCCCGGGCCACGTGGAGAGCGCGGCGGGAGCGCGGCCCGCCGGCTTCCCCTCGCTGATGCCGCTTAACTTCACCCCCCAGGACATCCAGCACACCGAGGACTTTCTCATCAAGCCCGAGTCCCGCGTGGCCCAGCTGGACACGTCGCAGTGGCCCTTGCTGCTGAAGGTAGGGCGGGCTCTGCTCGGCCTCGTGGCCCCTCCGCCTTCGCGCTGCTTTGTGCTCTGCCCCGGAGGTGTAACCCAGCCCCGCGGCGGGCAGCGGCGCACGTGGGGCTCTGCCCGCAGAAATCGCGTTACAGCGTCTCTCCAGCTGTACCGGTTAAGTTTTGTGAGTTTTCCGTACTTCGGAAAGATCCCGCCATATTTCTGGAGTTTTTAATTTGGGTCTGACCGTGGCCTGTGCTGTGTGTAGGCTTCCAGGTTGCTTCTCCTGAGTTTCTGGGGAATGTTTGCTTTATCCTGCATTGTCGATGCATGTATTGTGCTGCTTCCCATCTCCTTCAGTCCAGGATTTTTATTTTTCTCTATTTTTTTACAATAATATTGTGGTTTCATTGTTGGGTCATTTTCATTTTGGAAGTGGCTCTATCACTTAAATCAGACCTGGTGTATGTGGGGAGATGTACTGCAGCACAGCAGCACTGAAATCCAGGGAGCTTAAAAAGACTTGTAACTTCTGCTTGGATTTTGTAGAACTTTGACAAGTTAAATGTGAGGACAGCACACTACACGCCTCTTCCTTCTGGTGCTAATCCCCTGAAGAGAGAGATTTCTGACTATGTTAGGTGAGTGCAATACAGCCAGAGTGGTTTATTTTTCTTTCACAGTTAATACCTTCAAAATATTTTCTGTCTGCATTCCCCTTGTACCTTTCTTCTTCACTCAGTGCCTTGCCAGAATCAGTAAACATGTAAATAGGATCCACTGATCTCTCCCTGTAAAGTTTTCTTTATTTTGGGGTTGTAGAAGGTCTGTGGATGAACATGCAAACCACCTAAGGAATTCGCTGGAGTCTTCAGGAAAGTCCTTTGGCCTGCTGGGCTTTGAAACTGCTTGGAGTTCTTAGAATTTGGTGGTTTTTTATAAGTGCAGGGGAGAATTCCTTGCCCATGGATTATATCACCTGTTGTGCATGGGGCAGCTCAATGTGAGCTTACTGAGAGCTGCTGGGAGGCTCATTGCTTATCTGGCTGTACAGAAATACATTTCTTTGCAGCCAGGACAGTATTTCAGAGTTACTGCACTGTTTCAGAGTTGCCATGTCTGCCCTGATGCTTAGCTCCCATTCCCTGCCGTTTTGCACCCCAGGTCTGGCTTTATTAACCTCGACAAACCCTCCAACCCATCCTCTCACGAGGTGGTTGCGTGGATCCGGCGCATCCTGCGAGTGGAGAAGACAGGGCACAGTGGCACCCTGGACCCCAAGGTGACTGGGTGCCTCATCGTGTGCATCGAGAGGGCCACGCGGCTGGTCAAATCTCAGCAGAGTGCAGGTTTGTCTGATGCTCGGGGCCATTTGCACTGACTGGGATGTGTGAAGTGCTTTTGGAGACAAAATGGAGGCTTCTAAAACTTCAAAAGGCCAATTTTAATGTTCAGTGCCTTGACATTAAGAGTTATTCCAAGCCACTGAGGACACATCCGTGTTGTCTCAGGTGGTTTTTTCATTGCTTCTCTGGTGCTTGGGCTGTTACAAGTCAGTGAAGACACCTCTGACATGGTTTAATGTACCAGTTGAACTTAGGGCTTCAGCCTCTACTAGTCCAGAGAAGAAATAAGTGCCACTTAGATTTATTTCCCTGGGAAAAAAACCAACTCTGTAATAAACCATGCCCATTTCCTAGAAGAGGTGGTAGGATTTCAGGGTGGCTGTTAAGCAGGGTGGACCTTGAGGTCAACATCAAATGCCAGTGGCCGTTCCTGACTGCTCTTGTCATTCTTTCAGGCAAAGAGTATGTGGGAATTGTTCGGCTGCACAATGCCATTGAAAGTGAGGCTCAGCTGGCCAGGGTAAGTCTCACGTGCTCTTAGCCACGCTGGCATCTGGCATGCAGGGTGCTGGGCACTGCTGGGAGATGAGGCCAGGAATGGAGCTCAGGTGTGCTGTGTGTGAGGTGATGACACAGTTTATCCATTCTCTGAGTGCAGTGGAGCTGCCCTCCTGCAGCACCCCAGCTCCTGTTCTAGGCTCTGGGTGCTGTGCAGCCTCCAGGCATCCTGCAGTGTGCCAGTGTCCTACTGGGGGCTGCTGGGATGTGTGGCTGGCTGCCTGCGGGAGGGGAGCAGTGCTGGCAGGGTTGGAGCCCCTCTTTGGGGGCTCCATCCTCACTGGGACGAGTCACTGGTGTCTGATCACATGCTGCCACCTAATGGAAAAATCCTGGCTGTGTTCACTGGATCTTGACCACATCACTGGCTTGGATTTGCTGTATTAAATATGGCATCACCAAGTTAGGATAAACCTTGTGGTTGCTCACTCTTGGAAGTGGGCACACTTGCTGCAGTCTCCAGGTGTTAACTGTTGCTTCTCCTTCCTCCCTCAGGCCATAGAAACCCTGACAGGTGCCCTGTTCCAGCGGCCCCCCCTCATTGCTGCTGTCAAACGACAGCTGAGAGTCAGAACCATCTACGAGAGCAAGCTGGTGGAGTATGATCCTGAGAGAAGATTAGGTAAAACAGGGCTTTCCTGCCTTCTTCCTACAAAACTGACAACTGATAAAATTTTCTGTGAAATTAGCTTTTTTTCTGTGAAAAAAAAATTTTTTTTATGAATATTTTTTTCTGTGAAAATAAATCTTTCTGTGAAATGGATGTCTGCTTTTGGCAGATGTCTTAAGATCTGAATCCTCCCATTGTCCAGCAGTAACTGCTTCATGCCTTTCTTTGGTGTGCTGGGAAGCAAATCCCATCTCTTTCTGTACTGCTGCACCCTTCACAGAAGAGCCAAATGATGTCAATTAGATGGCATTAGCTCTCAGGGCAAAGATGACCTTCATCTATCACCCCATGCTGATGGCTCTGGGAAGGGCTGGGCACACAGCTTCTCTTGAAGGATGTGGTTTATTTTCTGCTTAAAAAGCCTTTGTCCTGTCGTGCCTTTCAGGTATCTTCTGGGTGAGCTGTGAAGCAGGCACATACATCCGAACCCTGTGTGTGCACCTGGGGCTGCTGCTGGGCGTGGGGGGCCAGATGCAGGAGCTGCGCCGAGTCCGCTCGGGCATCCTGGGAGAGACGGTACGGTGGCACCTCACACTGTGCCAGCCCCCTTGAAACTGTCACAATTGCAGCAGCTCAGGGACTCTGAGTTTTGCAGTGTTAGGAGGAGGTTTGTGAATGGCCCCCAGGCAGTGAGAGCTCTTGCTGTGTGCGGATGGTCTGTAACCAAAGTGTTGAGTTCAGTTCAGGATGTTGCTCCTGTTCTGGTAATTAAACTTTGGGACAGTGAGTGACTGGGAAGTGCACTGTGGTGGCTGAAAGTTTGTTTTATGTCACCTGTGTTTCTCAGCCTACAGACCCCAGTGTCCCTTGAGTTCAGGAGTGTGAAGTGGCTGCTTGGAGTCAGCACAGCTCAGGGAATGTGGTTCATTGGAATGGGCCTGGGAGGTGCAGTCTTGAGGTCTTGGACACTTGTACAGTCTTTTCACTCTGGTCGTAGACAGATCCTGCTGCTGGTCCAAACTCCAGAACTCATTTATTTCTTTGCAAAGCAGCAGTATCAGAGTGCAAATGGTCCCCCACCCATCTGTGCTCTTAGCTTTGTAATCACTGGGTCATTTATGAATTCCAGGTGTTGGGTGCTCACAGTTTCCTCAGAATTTATTCCCTGTCACAGGTTAAAGAGCTGGTTAATTTAGACTTCTGCTCACTAACCTTTGTCTAGGAGCCCCAGGAATTTAAGTTAGGTCATATTTAAGAGTTTCATGTGGTCAGACCTTAGAGTGTAGGTCCAAATACTGCCTGAGATTAGGAAGGTGGGAGTCTGGTAGCTCAAGCCAGGCTGACCTCAAGCTGCTGATGGAAAGTGCTTCCTCTTTTAAGTTGTGTTTTCATGCTTGTGGTGGGCGTCTGGTTCCACTCCCTTTTTCAAACACTATTTGCTGTTGTACTTCAGCTATTCTCTGTGCGTGTTTCAGTGGTGGCTAGTGAGAGTTGAGAAGGGTTTTGCCTTTGCAGGACAACATGGTGACCATGCACGACGTGCTGGACGCCCAGTGGCAGTACGACAACCACAAGGATGACAGCTACCTGCGAAGGGTCATCCTGCCCCTGGAGAAGCTGCTGACTTCACACAAGAGGCTCGTCATGAAAGACAGTGCAGTGAGTTCCTGAGGCAGTGTCAGGGGACAGACAGACAGACACTGCAGTGTCCCCTGACTTGTGCAGCTGGTAGAACACACGGGGGTCAGCAGCCATGTGATGTCTGGTGCTGTCCTGATGGTGACTGATGGTAGAACCTCATGTGGGCTGCTGCCAGAGCAACACTAAGATGCAGGAGCCATGAATTAAATGACAGAGGATCTGTTCTCCTCACTTGAGGAGGATGCTGATGGTTTTGAGAGATCTGCCTCACCTGTTGTTTGCTGTGATAGGTGCTTTGCTTTCTCCTTCCAAAGCTCCCAAGTTCTATATAGTGGACAAAAATGAGTTGTTACTTAGGGATGATATTGCTGGGATGATAATGGCAGTGGGAAGCTAAAAATTAGAGACACTTCATACTTTGATTCTCATAATAACTTCTAAGCCCTCCCATTCCCTACGTTTTCAGGTTAATGCCATTTGCTATGGAGCCAAGATCATGCTGCCTGGTGTTCTGCGGTATGAGGATGGAATTGAGCTTAATCAGGAGATTGTTGTCATCACCACAAAAGGAGAGGCCATCTGCCTAGGTATGAAATGCTCCTTCTCCTTGTGTCCAGCTAACTGCAGAAATAACAGACTGTGTGACAGTAAAGGCACCACAAATTAGTTCCTCTGTGCACAAGGTTTAATTAGTGCTTCCTGACAGGGAATGTGGGCCCAAGGCAGCTGGTTTTGGGCAGGATGTTAAGCAGTCAGTTCAGCAGTCAGTTAGGCTGATCAGTTCTGGGCCAGGGGTTCAGCAGCTGTGTGATGCTCAGGTGTGCTGTGTGTGAGGTGATGACACAGTTTATCCATTCTCTGAGTGCAGTGGAGCTGCCCTCCTGCAGCACCCCAGCTCCTGTTCTAGGCTCTGGGTGCTGTGCAGCCTCCAGGCATCCTGCAGTGTGCCAGTGTCCTACTGGGGGCTGCTGGGATGTGTGGCTGGCTGCCTGCGGGGGGGGAGCAGTGCTGGCAGGGTTGGAGCCCCTCTTTGGGGGCTCCATCCTCACTGGGACGAGTCACTGGTGTCTGATCACATGCTGCCACCAGGCACATCACACCTCCTGGTAGATCAGTGCAAAGGGACTCCAGCAATGGCCAGCTTGACTTGAAAGGGTGTCCATTGTAACCAGGGTCTTCAGAGAAGCTGTGTGACAGTCAGTGAGTCCTTGGGGTGACACTGGTGGGGGGTGTTGGTCGTCTTTGTGCTGATAGGGGCAGAACAGGCTGTCACAGTTCTGCTCTCCAGAAGTTACTGACTTCCATGCCTGCTTCTGCAGCCATTGCCTTGATGACCACAGCAGTCATTTCTACGTGTGACCATGGTGTTGTGGCAAAGATCAAGAGAGTGATCATGGAGAGAGACACATACCCCCGGAAATGGGGGCTGGGTCCCAAGGTGAGTGCTGCTGTGGGCCTGGGGTCAGTCCCAGGGCACTGGTGGGAGCCCAGCCATTGGGATGTGGGCTCTGGGACCCTTGGGCACAGCTGTGCCTGTGTCTTGCTGTAATTCTGCTGTGGTCTCCTGGAGCTATGATGGTGGCAGTTCCCAGTGCCAGGGCTGTGGCAGCCCACTGTTGGTGGGAGTGAGGCTTTCCCTCCCGAAAGAGCCTGGGGGGCACTGCTGGTGTTCAGGCATGGGCTCCTCAGATCTGTGCAGCACCAGCCCTCCTCTGGGGAAGAGCCAAATGATGTGAAGTGGATGGCATTAGCACTCTGTGCAAAGATGACCTTCATCCATCACCCCATGCTGATGGCTCTGGAGGGGCTGGGCAGGAGCTTCTTTTCCTTCTGCTGCAGCACTGCTTAAATGCACACTAAACTGAGCCCGAAGGAGAGGAGCAGTGGGAACACCCCACTGGATTCCTCTCCCACCTCAGGCATGTGGTAGTAGCTCAGCTGCAGCCAGGCTGGCCTGATGCAGGTTGGACTCAGAGCTCTGTGTCAAGTTGCAGTGGCTCATCCCGTTCCTGTGGTTCAGGTGAAAGCTTTGGGGCTGCCGACACATCTCTCACATGGCAAAGGTGAGGTAATACAGGACAGTTCAAGCATTTTGGAGTCCTTTGCAAAACCTCACAAACAAGTGGTCCAGCTCAAATGCTGCAGGTCATTAAGCTGGAAAAACCCAGTCAAAGATCCAGACTCCATGATGAATAGGTGTGTTACTGTTGCTGTGGCTCCCCCAACAAATTAGCCATTATTGACTGATAAAGATGCCTCTTGTCTTGAGATTTAGGCTTCTGTGCAGGGGATGTTTTGTCTCATTTGTTTTAAGGTTCTTGAACAGTGGTAAATAGATAATGCTGTAGTTGTTGGCTTGTAGCTGATGCCCTCTTGGCTTGAGGGAGGATTTTTCCTACCTGGAGCTGCAGTTTGACTTGTTGTACTTTGCTTTCAGGCCAGTCAGAAGAAGATGATGATCCAAAAGGGTCTGCTGGACAAGCATGGAAAGCCCAATGAGAGCACACCAGAGTCCTGGAAGATGGAATATGTGGATTACAGGTGGGTATTGGGTGTGTGGCTCCCACAGGGTTGTTCAGAGGGGACCGAGGGCTGGACTGGATGCTGCTCTTTGTGCATGGATCTTGTTGGCTTGGCCTGTGAGGATGCAGTTGCATTTCCTGGAGTGTGTTGCTCTTGGGCAGTGTTGGAAGGAAAGGCCCTGAGCAGACAGTTATCCCTTTTTAGCCTGCTGTGGTTTTAGAGGGAGTCAGTCTGCTAAATGAAATAGGGGAGGCCGTGCTGTTGCCCAGCCCAGCTGGCCCTGGTGCAGGCTGCAGGTCTCCCCTACACCAACTTCCCCCCAGCTCCTGGGGTTACAGAGCCTTGTGAGGGGACAGGGATTTGTACCAGTCCAGAGCAGCATGAGGCAGTGACTGTCCTGTGCAACACTGGGATGTTTTCTTTCAGGGATACTTCCAGGAAAGAAGCAGCTGCTGATCACCAAGCTGTTTCAGAGGTGGACAGGGCTGCAAAGGTGAGTATTGCCAGTGCTCTCTGACTCTTACTTTATGTCCCTGTTATTCCCATTATCTGCACATACTTTGCACCTGCATTTTGGTCCAATGATGATTTTTAGTCCAGGGCCTTCCATGCCCTTTGCTGGGCACAAGGTCAGTGCTCATTCACAGTTCCTTTCCTGGGGCTCCAGCAATTTCCCACCACCCAGGGCAGGATTTGCAGCTCAGACACCAAGCTACTGGCCCTGGGCATATTCTTCAACACAGCACAAGAAAATACATTGTATGGAGCCACAACGGAGATTTGTTGTGCCAGAGAACCTTTTTGGAGACTACAGAGAGCTGCAGAAATGTCCATGCAAGAGTTGCACCTAAAATTCCCTAATTCAGGGCTTTTGCATGCCCTTGGAAAAGTGCAGCAGTGTTTTAAACTAATATTTGGGATACAGGAAACACTGAGGAGTACAGGGGTCAGTTCTGGCAGAAGCAAATCCTGGACAGTGTATGCTGGAGAGTCTACAAGTCACCCTGTTGGTAAATGAAGTTGTATTGAATCAGGCAGTCAGTTTTGCCCTCACCTGAGCTCTCTTGGAAGGTGTTGGTGTGTCTGACAATGTGATTCCCCCAACAGAGAAAGAGAGACTCTGAGAGTGAAAACGAGGAAGCTGTGACCCCACCATCCCCTGCCACCCCACCACCAGAGGACCTGAGCAAAAAGGAAAAGAAGAAGAGGAAGAAAGAGAAGAAGGCCCAAGAGGCAGCTGAGAGTGGGGGAGAACAAATGGAGAGGGTATGTAATGGGGTACTGCCATGGTGTGGTCCCAGCATGGCAGAGATTGCTGTCTGTCCCTAATCACCTCCAGGATTAATGCAGCAGCCTGCAGTGTGTGTTCAGAGTGCCAGGCTTTCCACAGCAGAGAGGGGGGTTTTAGAGGTGCATTTTAAACTGACCTGGTGGTTGGAGATAGGGCAGGTGGCCCAGGACAGTTGGTGGGTTCCTGCCAGGTCACCTGTGTGCTCTGGTGCCCTGTGGGAGGATGGTGCTGGAGTGTGCCGTGGAGAGCCTGCACTGTTTGCTGTTATACTGAAATGGGCAGTGGGGAATTCCTTTTTGATGGCTTTCTGACCTTCCCAACCTCTCCACAGACCAGTGAGAGCAGCAGTAAGAAGAAGAAGAAGAAGAAACAGAAGGAGGTAGAAGAGAGCTCGGACTAAGCAGCTGGGTCTGTCCAAAGCAGGCACTCTCATCAGTGTAAGGAGGGAGGAGTTTTAGGCCTTGAGAAGAGGACTGGCTGCATGGCAGAGGAGCCAGCAAGCTCAAGTTCTTTTCTGCTGTTTATACGAGTGAGTGGGTGTTTGTCCTGCTCAGGTGCCCCTCCTCATCCTGTTTTAAGGGTTGCCAGAGGAGCAGGGTGCCTGTCCCTGCACTGGATTGATCTCTAAAGCTGAGCACCATGATGCCAACGGAAGTGGTATCTTCAGGGAAATTGTAGCTTCTGGCTCTTCCTTGGTCTCTGTTTCCACCTAGTGAGGGTGGAATAATCTTTGTGCCCCCTCATGTACTGCCTCTTTCTTCCTTTTCTCCCAAGGCTGAGGCTGTTACCTGACAGTTAAAGAATGTGTTGCTTCCTGGAGGAGTGGCTTTGTCACAGCCCATGTGAATGGATTCCCATGGGGACAGATCAGTTATTTCTGAAGGACTGTTTTGTTTTAACCTGGCCACATGCTTGGCTTCATCTTCAGTTAAATGAGAACAAATAGTCCACTCAGATTGTTTTTCACTCCCTTTTTGACCTTTATCATGAAAGGATTTGAGAATTTAATTCCTCCTTTTTGCTTATAGCACGAGGACGTGCTTGTTCATGGTGTGCTGATTCCCAAGCCCAGTAGCCTCAGTGACTTGGGCAGTGTGTCCCTTTTGCTGGCTCTTTGCTCTTCTCTACCCCTTTGTTGGACTGCAAAGCTTTTGGTTTCCTGGCCTGGTTCTGATGCCCAGTGTGCTCCGAAGGCTGGAGGTGGGGAGGTGGCTGGAGGGCAGAAGGTGAGCAGGAGGTGACTGACACGTTCTTCATGCTGCTGGGACTGGAGTCCTCCTGAGGAAAAGCTCGGTCAGAGGCAGCTCTGCCGAGGGGCACTGGCTGTGGGCTTGAACGGTTTCAGATAAATCTGTTGCTAACCTATCTGGAATGACTTGCTGGGGGCAGAAGGTCTCTCCTCTGTCACAGGGGTAGTGCTGAGCCAGAATTTAGTTCCTTTTAATAAGGAAGGACCCCAGGCTGTTCTGAGTTTCATCCCTGCAGAGATTCTGTTAACTGTTGGTTTAACCTCGTGCATTGCTTTAGTCTTAATGGTCTATCCTCCCTTCCAGTGCTGGAGATGCAGGCAATGGGGACAGCAGCTGGTGGGTGTTACTTGAGCACATTAAAAAAAAAAAAATGGTCCATTTTTATTTACTCTTTTTTACAAAAAATAAATAAAACTTCCAGTTTTGAACAGGTGATTTTCTTTCTCCTTTGGCTCCTCCCAAAACGTCAGTGGCATTCATGGGGCAGATTTTACCACATACCCAGCCTCTACTCCTCTCCTGAAGAAGCTTCTGGAGCAGAGAAATGGTCATGTTGATGAGCCTTTGTCATTGCTTTGTCAGTGCCCAGCCTGAGAGGTAAAACACCAGCCATGGCAATGTTTCAGCACACATTTATTGCTGCTCATTGTTTCCCTGCAGTGGATCAGAACAAAGGTCCCTATTGCACATAGATTTTTATTTTTGGCATCCTTAAAAAAAATTGCACAAGACTTTTTAACCACCTTCCCCTTGCCCCTATAGCTGACTGAACACACAAATGAAATTTTTCCCCTACATGGTGGATGTGGTGATACTTCCCAGATGTGGTGTGGGGCCTGTGAGTCAGTACAAACCCCAGAGTGAGCATGGCTTTTGTATTTGCATACAGTGAGAGACACCCTAGACTGGAAAACATGCCTGGATGATCTTTGTAGACACTTTTCTACTGCATGCAACAGATAGTTGTGGCTGGATGTAATTTACCCATTGAAAAGTCCCTCTGGGGTTTCGTCTGTGGGACTGGCTCAGCTGCTGCCCAGCAGGCAGTAACAATCCAAGCTGCACGGTGAGAATTCCAATACAGTGAGTTTTTACACCTATGGCTGCACAGGGTGAATGAGAAAACTCCAGCCTGGGAACATGGGGTGAGGCCTGCCGGGGGGTGCTCATGCCACATTCATCATCTTCGCCGTTTGTGAGAGGAAACTCTTGGATGGAGAGGCTCTGGTCTGGGAGAAGCCTCATGGCCTCCAGGAATGGTTTTGAGTTGTGTGCATTCCTGCCATGTCAGGAGCCATCTGCCTGGAAAAGCCCCCTGTTCTGCCACTTCCCTTGGGACTGCTGCAGGGAAGATCAGCTGGGTGCTACAGCAGGACTGTGCTTTCCCTTGCCCGGGGCGGGCAGGGAGCTGTGCTCTGAGCTAACCTGGGCTCTGCTGTAGCCACTGCCCTGCCCTGCAGTGCCACAAGAGGTGGCTCACCCCCAGGCAGCCTCTGTCCCGTGTTTGTTCCCCCAGGAGAGGAGCTGTGGGCACCCTGTGAGTGTGTGTCGGTGGAGCAGCAGGAGGGGAGTTGTGCTGGGCTGTGTGGGGCAGGGGGAGCTCAGGAGGTGTTTCCCAGTTGGCTGCAGGATGGTTGGTGGGAAGCGGCTGGGTTCAGGTGCCCTCTCAGTAGACCCAGGAGACAGGCACCCACTGTGGAGAGCTGCAGGCCTGCTCAAAGGCCTCCTGCAGCAGCTGCAGGCTCTCCTCCACGCCGTTGTTGACCAGGGACAGGTCGAAGTAGTGCGCGTAGCGGCTCCGGATGCTCTCCGAGTCCTTGCGGAGCTGCTGCAGAGCCTCCGACTGCAAGGGACAGCACAGGAGCTTCAGCACACCCCGACCAGCAAACACCCTCCCAACACCAAAACAGCTCCAGTGCTCGGGAAGCATCGGCCCAGAGAATCCTTAGAGCTTGTCTGATGGGCCAGGAGCTGTTGTGTGATCTCGGTGCTGGTGTCTGGGGCTTTCGCTGGACTTGGTGTAGTGCTGGGAGTATCAGGTTACCTGCTAGAGCGAGGCCAGGCCTGCTGGCTCTGTTTACCTCCCAAATGCTCTGTGGCAGCTCCCAGGGAGAAGGTTCACAAGCAGCAGGCTGCTCAGTGCTCTGGTGGGCATTTATCACCAGCTCCAGGCTGGGCTGGAGGTGGGATCCCTGCAGGATGCTCCCTTCTCACTGGCTTTTGACCAGAACAGCACCAGCTGGCAGAGCTTTACCAGCCTCTCCACTGCTTTTGGCTGGGGTTTTAGTGCTGCACTTCAGTAGTAAAAGCAAAGCTGCCTCTTCCCTCCTGCCCAGCTTGAAAGGACAGCCCAGGAGTGCATCCCTGGGCATCTCTGCCCCTGGCATGGAGGTCCAGACTATTTCCACATATTTCCCTAATGGAGCTTGAAAGACAAGGCAGCTTGTGTGCCTGGGGAGGAGGGACAGCTTGGGGTGCAGTGCTCGCTGAGCTCTGCTCTGTGCAGATTTAAATAGACCTAAACTAAATAGATCTAAATTATTAGATTATATTAATTATCATATCTATTATATAATCATATCTATTATTAATATATTAAATAGACCTAAAAATATATTAATAGACCCAAATCAGACCAGTCTTTTATGTCCTTCCCTTCTTTTTTTGTTAGACCACCTGGGTTTATATCACAATACTGATTCCTTTAGTGGTCAGCACTAAAAACATTCTAGATGGCACAGAGTAATATTTGCAATACCACACCCTCCCTCAGGGCATAGCAAGCTTGTCTTTAAGGTGTTCAGTTCAACACTGACAAACTTTAAATGTAATTATTACCCTAGGGGCAAAAAAAAAAAATACTGCCTAGCTACCTTCATCTTGAAGAGTTACTGAAAATATTCATGTGTTCTTACAAAATTAATTTTTCCCATATTGTGGATGGAGCCAGCAGCTGTCGGGGTGGAGAGGGGAGGGAGGGCAAGCAGCAGCTTTTGCTCACGTGAGCTCTGCGGGGTCACATTAACTCTGCCGCATCCCTCTCCTCAGTGAGCCGAGCTGCAGGGTTATATTTAGTGCCTGGCAGCAGGGCTGGCCCTGCCCACTGCAGCAGGATGTGATTCCTCTCTGGATGGGTGACAGAGTGGCCCTTTCTGTTCTGAGATCTGTCCCCTTTTCCCCTCCCCAGCCTGCTGCATCAGGCAGTTAATGTGCCTCTAAATACCTGCACAACACTTGCTCTGAAGGTTGCATAAATATCCTCTCCACAAACTATCTGTAGCCTAAGCTTTACTAACACAATAGGTGGGAAGAGGTGGCCAGGAGGAGCACAGCTCTGGGTTTTCCTGTTGGCCTCTCTTCCCATCTCCCTGTCAGGCTGGGGTGTAGGGCTGGGTAAGCAGCATCCCTGCATCCAGGGGGCTTCCTGGGAAGTGACAGCCTGTGGCTGCCAGCCTGAGGCTTGGCACTGAATGAGTTAACTGCGCTATCAGTGCTGCTTTCATCCTCACGTTAAAGGGATCAGCATCTTAATGAGGCAAAGAATGAAAGGCGCTCTTGTTTGTGTGTCTATTTGCATAGCTGATGGCAGGGTAAATGCTCCTGCCCCACTGCTGGGCTGTGCTCCCCGCTGGGATTGTGCTGTGGGATGGGGGTGCAGGAACTG
Source organism: Pyrgilauda ruficollis (assembly GCF_017590135.1). Lineage (NCBI taxonomy): Eukaryota > Metazoa > Chordata > Aves > Passeriformes > Passeridae > Pyrgilauda > Pyrgilauda ruficollis. The sequence goes on along the minus strand of NW_024528821.1, from coordinate 14,304,570 downwards.
GCAGTTCAGGTCTGGGCTGAGTTCTGGACCACCAACAGCCAAGCAGACAGGAATCCGCTGATGGGGAGCCCTGGGGTGCTGCAGCCATGGCCCAAGAAGCCCATCCAGAGGGGGACAGGAGGGGACACCTGGCACTCACCTCCTCTGCCCTGTCTGTCGGGGCAATGAACACTATGAACGGGGAGAGCTCGGCCGTGCGGACGATCTTGAGGGTCTGTGGAGAGAGGGGAGCAGTTACCAGAGTGTGGCCCTCCCCCAGGCTGGCACTGTGGTGCAGGGGGGCTAAAGGAGACACCCCTCTTTGGGGACATGAGCTCAATGGGTGGACTCCTGGAACAGGGTCCCTGCAACCCACTCCCACAGCAGCCTTGGTGTCACAGCTAGGTGTGTGCTGGGACACCTCACTGTACCCATGCCTTGGGAATAGAAATGCCACCCCAGGGCTTGCTGGCTTTTTCCTTTGGGAAGAGAAGGCAGGGACAGGTGTGTGTTGGGACAGGGAATACCCTCACTGTACCCATGCCTTGGGAACTGAAATGCCACCCCAGGGCTTGCTGGCTTTTTCCTTTGGGAAGAGAAGGCAGGGACAGTCACAGACAGTCACAGCCAGCACACAGGTAATGCAATCTGTGGCACCCCCTGTCCACCCACCACTTCCCCTGCTCCCTACCTGGGGCTCGATGTCCAAAATAGCGACTTTGTCCTGCTGGTGGATCTTGTGCACTGTTTCAAACTTGGTGCCAAACATGTTTCCCTGGTAGCTTCCAAACTCCAAGAACTCATTGGCTGAGATATCCCGGGTCATCTCCTCAGTGGAGACAAAGTAATAGTCCTTCCCATCCACCTCATTCTTCTTCTGGGGGCGTGTGGTGTCTGGGGAGGGAGAGAGAGGGTGAGTGCTGGCCCCCAGGAGAGGGGAACAGAGTGGAACAGGCATCAAGCTGTACTAATCCCCTGCTAACTGCTTCCTGCTTTGGACAAGTAGGGACCTCAGGCACTGGATGAAAAGAGTGAGGTGTCTGCGTGTGGGGGGCAGCAGCCCTGCAGCCTCCCTGGGTGAAGGTGGGTCCATGTGGGACTGCAGGCAGGGAGGCCTTGCACGTGGGGACCTGACTTCAGGGGCTTGGTGATGCTGGAGAACCTCTCCCCACCTCCCACCTGCTGTCAGAAAGTCCTGGATATCAAAGAGGTGAGAGGAAATGCATCCTGTGCTGGTTACTTACATGGAGGTGGGTACATGAACTTCTCTGGGTTGTTGCTGAGCAGAGCATTCTTGATGTGGCTACGGCCCACACCACTGGCTCCTGGAGAGAGAGAGAGAAAGATGGACACTGGAGCTGGGCTCAGAGCAGCCTGGGAGATGCTGGGGCCCCTCCACGGCTCTGGGTCTGACAAAAAGTACAGAGCTTGGCCTGGGCCCTGCCCAAGATGTGCTTTCTGGGCTGGTCTGTGGTGTCTTCCAGCCCTGGAAGAGGTTCTTTGTGCCCTGGGGGATGCTCATTTCCAGCCCCAGCTGGAGACAGGACTGCTGCCTGCAGAGCAACCAGCCTGGCTGGACTGGGTGGCTGCCCGTGGAATCCACCACCAAGTGCTCAATCCCCACAGAGTGGGAGTGCTTGCTTTGATGCAACTGCAGAGCTGCTTTTAATAGAGATTTTCCATGAAGATACTCAGGAGTTGCAAATGCCTGAATTAACTCTTCCCCAGCATTGCAGCAGATGCCAGACCATGCACGCTGCATGGAGGGGGTCAGCCTATGCATGGGGTGACTGCTGCAGGCTGAAGAAATGCTCCCCAGACATTACTAGGTCTTGAAGGGCCATGCTGCCCCAGCCCATGAGCAGTCCTGGTTCCCACACACAGCCCCTGTGCTACAGAGGATGCCTAGAACAAAACCTACCAATGAGCACCAGAGTCTTCCTCTTGAAGGCAGGCAGCCTCACCACCTCCTCATAGGAAACGACATCCAGCTGGTCAAAAACTGTGGTGGAGGAGAAAAGAGACATGGAGGGGTCAGAACTGGCTTGGCCACACCAGCATGACCCATGTATGTGTGTCAGAGCAAAGCCAGGCCAATGAAGAGCAGTGGTCAGGACTGGGCTGGGAGCTCATCCACCTTTGGCTGCTTGGGAAAAAGAGAAGCAGCATGTGAGGGGCGGAGTGGCTGCTGGAGAGATGCCAAAGAAGCCAGGGAAGCCATTACTTTTGCTCAGTAATTCTGCTGAGGACAGTAGGACCTGGGAGCTAGGGTGGAGGCAGCAAGATGCTGCAGGGAGCTTGTTACTGGGGGAGCTTTATATATCTGGGTGATTTACAGCCTTGTTTGTTGCTGGTTGGAGCTGCAGGCTGGGCCAGGAGCCAGCAGTCCCTGGGCACTCACCTTTGCCAGCTCTTGGCTCAGTTTAGCATGGGGTGCTGCATGGGTGGCTGAGGGGCAGCTCCCTGCCCCACCAGGACAGGCCTTGGCAGCTTGGGAGCAGTTCAGGCTGCTCCCTGACTGCTGAGCAGCAGCACTGCCACTGCCTCCCGTGTTCAGCGCCTGGGGGGTTTGAGGCTGGGGACCCTGAGCTCAGAGGGCCAGGAGTGCAAGGGATTGTCACCAGGGGAGAGCACAGGAGCTCAGTGCTGAGCCAGCCCTGGCCTCGTGCTCTCCACGGGGACACAGCTGTGGCCACAGGAGGAACATGAAGACTGTAGGAGACTCAAAAAAAGCTGACAGCTGTGGTGTATCCTGCGCTTCCACTGCTGCCACAGCTGGGCTGTTTGGTTGACTCCCGTGGAGGACAGAGCCAGCCCTGCCCAGAGGCAGGGGGATGGCCCGGGCTGGGGATTGAGCCCTGCTCACACTTACTTGAGCTGTGCTTGGCCAGGTATTTATCTTTGCACTTCTTCTTCTTCCCAAAGGGGCTGCAGCTCGGAGATTCGCTCTGGCTGGGCTGGGTGACACTTGCCACACGCCTGCCAAGAGAGGAGGACACCCCATGGCCCAGCTGTCATCCCAAGCCCTGGGACAGCAGCAGGACTGTCCCTCAGACATGCAAGAGAAACCGGTTGGCTGCTGGGACAGGCAAAGGCTCACCCTGCAGCACATGAAGGGGACATTTTCCTCCTTGTACCAGCAGTGACAGTGGTGTTACCCAACACAAACTCCTGACAGCACATGGTCACTGCTCCCGCCTCTACTCCCAGATCCAGCCCTTCTGGGCAAATGCAGGGACCTACCACTCCTGCAGCTCTGGAGAAGGGATGAGTCCTGCTGACTCAGTGCAGGAGCCCTCCACCCGGCCCTGCCACCAGTTGCTGTCGTCCTTGTTTATGATCTGAATCACATCACCAATCTGAAACTTCAGTCCTGCTTCCTTGCAGGGGATCAGGTTGTCTTTTTTGGGGTCGTAGTCAAACTGTGCCCTCATGAACATCTGCAAAACAGAGGAGACCAGAGTCAGCCTGGACATGCAGGATGGCTGAGTTTGGCCCCCACACTGCATTCCCAGGCAGTGACTGCAGAGATGGCTCCAGGCACAAAGCCTCTGCTCCTTTCCAGGCCCCACAAGGCTGTGTGGGGAGAAAGGAGATGCACAAAGCTTAGGGGAAAGTCTTGGGCATGGAACAGTAGTGAGATGTGGTGGTGAGTGGATGAGGGCATCTGGCCTTTCTGGGAGCTGATGACAGGGCTGCTGTCTCTATTCACACCCACAGGTGGTGTTCAAACCCTGCCATGGAGCCTCCCTGCAGTGCCCTGGGTGCTGCACAGTGCTGCTGAGCTGGGCCAGCCACAGAGGAGTCCCACCAACATGGTGCACATCTGGGCTCTGCAGTGGCTGAGCACAGCGGTGATGTTGTAACAGGGACCCCAGGGAAGACCATGGCTCAATCTCAGCTGCTGTGCTGCCTTTCCCCACAACTGGGCAATCCCTGCATGGCACAAGGCCTCTGGGGAGCCAAGGCTGCAGTGCTGTATCCATCCCTGCCTTGCTCTGTCCTGGTCCCTTCTGCATCTTCCAAAATTCATCACAGCTGCAACTGGAAACGAGCTTCCCGGGCCACTGCGTACCCTCCTGAGGCTGGGGAAGCCTTGGGGACTAAGAAGGTGTGAGAAAGTTTGTTTTCTGTCCCTTCTGCTTGCTCAGCTCCTTGGGAGGGAGTCTACAGCACCCACCCCCAGCAGGACCCTGCCAGGCATAGAGTGTAGGCAACGCCAGGCAGTGTAGAGCATTAGGAGTGAAAAGCAGAGTTTAGGGAATGCTGAGCATGACCCTAGCAAGTTAGTTACCCCAGAAACACAGCATGTAGCAAGAGGGAAAAGAGTTTCACATGGGGTGGTGCCTGTCCTGTCCTCAGATGTGATAGGCAGGGCCTGGAAATTCATCCTCCCTCGGCAGGGTAGATCATGCTGTCCTTGTTCCACATTAAAACCATTTCCCTCAGCTGTGCTGCTGCAGGCACAGAGCCATCAGGACACAAACATGGTTCCCTTTCAGTGCCAGAAAAGACCATATGGATCAAGCTGTGACATGAGGGCACTCACAAGAAAATGAAATTAGGGAAAACAATAAGAGTGGAATCTCCTTTCAGGATGAGGACTGCTGCATGCTTTGAGAGCACTCTCTGGCACCAGGAAGCACAAACACAAGGGATACACAGCAGGTACTGCCCAGAGCTCTCTGCTCCTGCAGCACTCATGTCCCAAGCCAGGATATTTGGGAAAGACCCCCCCTACACCAGTTAGGAGCTGGCATCAGACAGCTCCACATATCACCCACAGCTGCACAGGGCTCTTTGCCTGCCTGCTGGCAGCCCCTCTCTGGGGCCAGACACTCAGCTGCTGAGCAGGCTCCAGCATGAGAAGTCTTGGTCTTTTAAAGTCAAAGGGCTGCAGGGAATATGCTGGAGGGGTTCTCAAGAGCCTGGAATGCTCTGTGCTTCCTCTCAGTAAGACACTCCCAAGTAGGCCTGCTCCAAGAGACACTCGACCCTGTGAGCCCAGGCAGGGGAAAATCATGATGCCAGGATCTCCACTATCCTGCCTGCCAGGCACTGAAATAAAGGTAATCATGGGGATCCAGGAGTGCAAACACTCCACTCTTGGTGGTGGTACTGCAACAAACACAGACACAAGCAGCTGTGGCTCTGGGGAGCAGACCACTGCCCTGGGCACAGCAGGAGCAGTACAGCTGTTGCTGGGAAGGAGTTTGTCCCTGTGTCTTTCCCAGCCTCAGGTGAATCAGAAACTGCATTCTTTTCCTCTGGGGTAGATTTTCCCCTGGCATGGAGTTGGCCAACTGGAGCTGGCTGGGTCAGGACAGGGAGGGCAGACTGACAGCAGGGAAGGACAGACAGGGCCAGTGTTTAATAAACACTCATGCAAGGCTGGTTGAGCAGGACTGGGGACAGCATAAACTGAGGAAGAAACAGAGCCACCAACACGTGCCACCACATTCAGAACTTCAGCTTCTCTGGGTAAAGAATGACATGTGCTCCCTCAGCCCGTCCCAGCACCATCCAGTCCCCACCCTCTGCCTCTGAACTCCTCTCCCTCCCCTGCCTGTCCATGATAGGGGGCTGCACTGGGGTTGGCTCCTGCACAGGGACAAGACAGCAACCCAGCTACCACGCCCTGAAGTCTTGGCAGAGAACACAGCCCTCCCCACTGTTCTATTTCAGCCTCAGCAGGACTTCAACGGCAAAGCCACGCAGGTGTCATCCCCTGGAGACACAGCATGGCTCCCCCAGCCTGGCAGTGACAGCAGGTGCAAGGAACTGCCTTCCTTCCCCCCACTGCTTCCTTCCTCCCATGCTGTGCACGGCGGCATCCGGACCGACGTCACCCTTACTGGAGCTGCTGCGCCCGGCCTTGGTGACAGCAGGGACCACAGAGCCAGGAGCTGCCCCTGTCACACATGGTTGTGGCTCTGAAAGAGACCCTCAAGCGCTCCCTGGTGTGTACCTGCCACTGCTTTCCCATCCCCAAACACCACTGGTGGCTCAGCCATCCCAGCCCCGTGTTCCTACACAGCTTTGGGTGAATACACCCACACAGGCCCAACAAGTGCTTGTTTGCAGGGATGTAAGCACAGGACAGGTTCCAGCAGCTCAGACAAGGCAGGCACCCCCTTGCCCTGACACCCCTGGCTGAGCACAGCTCTCCTCCCAGCACTGGTCCTGCACGATTTGCTCTGGTCCCACCCTGCCCCACAGCCAGGTCCCAGCACTGCCCGTGGCTCCAGAGGCTGCACTTACCTGGAGAGCAGGGAGGCGGCTTTGCTGGTTGGGAATGACTTTTAATGAGACCATCCCCTTGGTTTCTTTCTAGTGAACAAAGGGGAGAAAGAAGAGTTGGAGGAGGTGGTGTCAGGAGGCAGCTCAACAGCAGCAACCTGTGCAGGGAGGTGCTGAGTGCTAGGACCTGCAAAGGCAGGGCTCCTGGGCACCCCACCGTGCTGTGGTGCTGGGGACACCACAGCCTGGTCAGAAATAGCTGTGTTTGGCTTTGCCATACTTGTCCCATTCCCATGGGGGGACACCAGTACCCCGACAAGGGTCTGGCTGTGGGCACAGCTAAGCACCACGAGGATGAACATGGAGACCTGCATCACCTCTGGTCTGGCTGTTCCAGTGAGGAGCCTGAGAGGCTGACTCTTCCAGGTCCCCCCCATGCTGGCCCCTTGCTCTGGCCCTCCTGGTGACATTGGAGCACAGCACTCTCTTGTCTGCCACAGGCCAGTGCACTGTTGCCAACATACATCACAACACCCACATGGTCCCATGGGACAACCATGCGTGGAGGCTTGGAGAGGCCTCCTGGGCCAACCACTCTTCTCAGAAGGCAGAAACAAAGACAAGCTCCTCTTTGGTCCTGCAGTCTGGGGCAGGGATATCCTGTGGCACTTTGGCAAGGCCAAACCTCCTGCTTTAGGCTGCTGGTGGGGGTTCTCAGCAGCACCACCTCTCTCCAACAAGGTGTCATATGCTGGGCAGAGATCAGGATCATCAATGTATGAACCCACAGCTGTCTCTGGCAAGGGCCTGACAGGATCACCATGACCTCAGCAGCAGGCAAATGGCACCAACATGACATGCATGTGTGGCTCAGGTCTGCAAGAGCAGCCCACCCTAGGCTGGAGCTGCACAGCAGCCTTGGCAAACAGAGGTGGTTTCCAGCCCCACACAGGATCAGCACATGTCAGGGACCCACTCAACAGCCTTCACTGCTGCTCCAGAAGGCCAGAAACAGGCAGCAAGCACAGGGGGCTGCATGCAGGGTGATTTCTGCCACACCACACTGCTGTATGTAGGCAGCTGTGTGCTGGCTCTGGTGTGTGGGAGGGGGTGAATGCTCACAGCATGCAGGCCAAAGGGGTCCTTCCCAGGGAACAGCCCTGACACACACAGATACCTACCAGCATTTTCTGCAGCTGGTCAACTGAGTGGTTGCTCGCACTCTGCCCATTGATTTCTATGATTTCATCACCCACGTGAAGGGAGCCTGCCAGCAATGTGAGAAACATGAAAATGCAGAAAAGGGACAAGAGCTGCTCACCAAACCCAAATCACACAGCTCCATCAGCCTCCAGGGCCAGGACACTGCAGTGTTTGCCTGGCAGTGCTTCTGGAACCACACATGCCATCTCAGCACATGGCAGGAAAGCACAAGGGGAATTAATTCTTCCCCCTCCACCCAACACACACACCTAGCCAGCCCGAAGGTCATCAGGCTGCAGCACTGTGTGCAAAGTGCTCTGGACTGGTCAAAGCACCTGCATCAGCATTTCAAACACAACCCCAGCTACCTCACCTGAAGCCAATCACAACCTCCTTACAGGGCCCTTAACACAAGCATTCCTGACTTTGTGTTTTCAGTTTATATACCCAGGCAGATTACAGCCTCAGATATACTACTAAAAATCAGGCTCCAGTAATGTTATTGGAATGGCTCCTGTCTTATTTTGGCATTGGTAAGCACAGACTTCCCACTTGGATCCAAGGCTGGAAAAGCAGCCTCTTCTAAGCAGAGAACATCTCGTATCCACGCCTCCTTGGCAAGACCCAAAACCAGAAAATAGCACCTATTTATTTCTTTTGGCACCTTCTTTTGGTCTGCAGAGCCAATCTACAGGATGCCTGTCCCACCTGTGCACTTTAGGAATGGGAAGAGCTTCCCCCACGGTCCCTGGGGTATGATCCATCTCTTCTTACAGTGACCCTATCACGAGACAGAGACAGATGATCTCCAGTTCCTTTTTGGGAGAGCCCTTCCCCCAACCCTTTATTTATCCCTAAAGCCTCCAATGTTTTAACATGACAACCACAGAGACCAATGAGTCCCAAGCTCCTGACACATCTCTAGGGGAGGAACAGGCACAGATGTCCATGTCAGGGGAAAGCCAGCAGTGCTGAGGACCTGCATTACTGCTGCATGGGAAGAAACCACCTGCAGACGTGCACCCCATGCACCACTTCTCCAAAGGCCTTGTTACCTTGTCTGTGAATCATGCCCCCATGGAAGATCCTGGCCACCATGCAGCTCTGCTTGTCATTTTGCTTCAGCGTGATTCCCTGGAAGACAGGAAAATCCATGACTGCTCACTGCAGGGGAGAGCTCTCCTGCCCTCACAAAGTCTTCTCCAGGCCCATGTCCACAGTGGGCTGTGCAGTGGCTGGGGGGAACAGCCTGCTAGGCCAACTCAGGCTGCTGCAGCTCCTCTTGGCTCAAGCATCACCACCCTTTGTGGGGCTCTCTTCGGGTCCCCGGGCAGAAGGCAGAGTCCAGCACCTTCTTCCCATGGCCGAGATCTCCAGTGACCTGTTTCCCTCAAGGCCAGCCTGCTGGCACAGCTCAAGCTGCCCCTCCACCCCCCGGGTGCCATCCAGCTTTGGGGCCTGGCCAGCTCTCACCATGGGCTCCTCGGTGACCTTCTCGAACTGCACAAGGCGGATCTTGCGCACCTCGCGGCCGCTGCTGTGCGAGGGGCTGCCCAGGGTGGCTGAGCCGTTGGTATAAATGTCCTCAGTCATGGCGTTTGGGGACTGAGTCATGGCCTGTCGGGGCAAAACAGAGACCACGGTTTAGGGGCTCCACCCGGGAATGCTGGATCCCTGCTCTGGGGCTCAGCTACTCAAACCTGTTAAGGTGCCTGCAGTACAGGTGGAGCACAGGGGAGGAGAAGACACTAAGGGCAAGAAAAGAAAAGGAGCAGAAGAACTTGAGCCTTGGAGATGTGGATGTGGGTTTAATTTGTCGTTTTCCAGCCTGGGAAACACAGGAGGTAAGAAAAATTCGGACAAGCTAGAGGTAGAAGAAGCCAAAAGAGTTCACAGCTGATCTTCTGAAGCAAAGAGTCACAAACACTCCTTGTGTGTCATAGCAGCACTTGGCTCACAGGTAGCTTGTTACAGAGCATAAAGCCCAGGACATCTTCACCAAGTGAACAAAACAGTTTGGAACTCATCTCTGAGAACTGGAGCCAGGCTTTGCTCTAGCTCTGTTTGCAAGTTCAACCCTTCCTGACCTACATCAGTGGGCAACTGACATGGTGCAGTGCCATGTACACAACATTCAGGCATTGAAGACAGTGCTCCCAAGACAGCCAGAAACATCCCATTCCTCTTCCCAGCTCCAGGTCCTGTCATGCTGGTTTGCACTGGGAAGCCAAGCCCAGGCTTTCAGTCCCGAGGAAACATCTGTTCTTGGTTTCCAGCATGTGCAGGGCTAATGGAGAGTGCTTGAGGTCCCATACAAAGACCTCCAAATCCACCCTGCCTGGTGAGCTTTTCCCTCACAGCCCAAGAAAGCCTGACACAGTCCTGTTAAATCCCTCAGACACACTGGGCAATGTTTCCACACAGCTCACAAATGTGCCTGTTTGTCCCCAAGTGCAGTGGACTTTCCTCAAGCCTCTCCCAGATCAAAACAAAGCCCAGCAAAACCCAGAGCAGTTTCGATCTGCAGCCTCTGCCTGCCCTCTTGGCACAAATTCCCACACCAGCCCAGGATGCAAAACAAATCTTCCTGGTTGTCCCACTCCACACCAGACTCCTGGCTATGCTGCCCACTTTGCAGCCTGCACCCTCCCAGCAGTGCCTGAGCTGAGAGCCACAGCCAGCAAAGCTGCAGGGATACCCAGCAAGGTCCTCACCGGATTCAGTCCTGCATCAGTGACATGGCAGTGTCCAGACAGGCAGAGCCAAACCTCTCCCCACCACAGCCTGACTTGTCAACTGAGCACCAGGGCCAGAAGCTCCATGCCAGGAGCTAGGAAATATCTAGCCTGACCTCCCTGCCCCAGCTCAGTCTCACCCACCCCTGACCCCTGGCCTGGAGCAGAGGAGAAGCTGCAGCCCCACACTGCCAGGTGGGGAGGCAGATCTGATCAGGTCAGTGAAGAGCACCTGCTCCTGAGCTGCAGCCATGGCACTAAACCACAATAATATGAGCTTTGGTAGGGATGTGCTGGAATGCTGCTGGCTGAGACACTGATCCAGCTCTGTGCAATGGCAGAAAGCAGGGAGGGAGCCAAAGAAATGGGCAGCAGAGTCAGGACTAACAAGGACAGCAGGAAAGGTGCTGGCAGAGAGGGACAGAGCAGGCATAGTCACTGTCACAGCCCCCAGAAAGGGCACTGTGGGGCTAGGCCAGGGAGAGAAGGGTTCAGGGAGCTGTGTGCCCATGATGCAGTGATTTATTTTTAAGCCAACTACTTCCAGAAGCGCTGCCACCCAACCTCCTCAAAAGGTGACCACGTGGGCTCCAGCTGCCAATGGCTTAAACATGGAGAAGAAGGCTGAATCCCAGCCCAGAACAGCAGCCAGGCCATGGACTTGCAGGGTGGAAGCAAGAACAACTTGTATCCATCCCCCCCAGCCTGGCTTGCCAGCCCAACAGGGCATGATGCTACCACACCATGTGCAGAGCAGAGGAACAGATCCAGCAGTGTGTGTGCCTAGAGCTGTCCCACAGCTCTCTGTCAGCTGTCCCCCTCTGCCAAACCAGCAGGTGCAAGGAGGAGTAGGAGGACAAGGACCTTGTCCAGCCCGACCTGAGGCCAAAGTGCCCACGAGGCAGCTGGAGCCAGCACAGATCATACTTATCTTGGTCATGCCTTGGGAAAGGGTTAGACCATGCAGTTCCTGGCTTCAAACCTCTAGGCTCAGCAGAGCGCAATGACCCAGGACACAGCACAGTCTGCTCCAGGAACTGGGAGTTCCATCCTCACCATCCCCATCAGCTGAGCCTCCTGGCCCTGAACTTTGTTTTTTGCTGAGAGCTGGAGAAAACACCCAGCCCTCGATGCTGACGCAGCACCAGTGTCACCCTGGTGACTCCTGGAGAACAAGGTCTGTCACCAGAGACTGGCTGTGGTGCCTGGGGATGGCCACCAGTCACTTGATGGCAACTCTGAATGCAGAAGAGTCCTCCACAACCAGAGCCATGCTGGGATGGAGTGGGCTTTTTTGCTGATGGCACTGGGCAGCCAGTGGATGGGGATGGGAAGATGCCTGGTTCATGAGGACAGCCAGGACCCTCGGTGTGGCAGATTCAGCCCTGATGTTGGCACCCAGAAACAGGAGACGTATGTGGCTCTCATGCCCCATGCACATGAGCTGGCTGGCTGGATTGCCTTGCACTCTCCTGGCAGCTGCCACGCTCACGGCTGGCTTGGCCCAGCGTAATCTGTGACCTCAAGAGCCTTTCAAGTCACGCTGGTGACCGGCCAGACTCTGCTCCTTGTGCACTGCTCCACAGGAAATATCTGTGAGTGCTGCTGAGAGCCAGCTCGTGGCCACCAGCCACTACCAGCTGTGCACAGCCCCAGCTCTGTCACTGCCAGGGCCCATGCTGGGGCAGACATGGGGCAAGGAGGCTGGGGGCTGAGCTGTGCAACAGGGGTGCTGGACAGCCCAGTATCCAGCAGCCCTGTGTGCATTGCAGCTGGCTGACAGGGGTACAAATCCTCCTGCACAAATCCTGCTGCACTGGCAATGCACACAAGAGCCACCAGCTCCATGGGGCAGAGTTACCCCACAACCCCCGTTTGCATTTCCCTCAAGAGCCCAGATTTCTGCCCCATATCCCAGGGCAGAGGGAATGTACCAGTTTCCTGAGCAGTGTTGACCAACAGGGAATGTGGCAAGGATCCCAGGACTTGGCATCCTGTCCCCCAGTGGGGTCAGCACTGTCTGCCAGGGTTGCTGCTGCTGCTGTGCTGGCTCCACCAGGCTGCACGCCATGGGCAAATCAAACATTAACTGGGCAGCTTGTTTGCAGGAGGCTGAAGCAGCACTTGAGGAAAGCAGCACTACAGTGCAAAGGGCACGTTCAGAGATTTGGTTCCTGGGCTCTCCATGCTGCTCCAACCAGGAGACATCAGTATCAGGTAGCCTTAGAAAAACAGGGCTGCCTGGTGAGTATGCGCAGGAAAGTACTGCTGGATTTGCCAAGCAGGCCCCCAAAGTACAGCAGCTTGGATGCAAGAAGGAACCCTGGAGCCAGGTTTCTCTGGGATTGCCCTCTTGGCTGGAAGGAAGACACGCTCTTCTCACACTGTGAGGAACAAAATCCCAGCTCCCTCCATGAATCATGACCCCTCACGTTATAATATAATATATTATATATATTATAATATAATGCACCCTCACGGGTGCATGCAGGGACGTTGGGGCACTGCTTGGTGCAGAGATGTCCTGATCCAGCAATATCTCCTGCCACCCTCCAGTGCTTCCAGCCTTGCCTCCCTCCCCATCCAGGATCAGTCCATCTCAGCCTTGTAAAGCTTAAAAAAACACAGCAATGTGTAAAAAATGGAAAGTAGCAAAAAATTGAGCTTGGGAGCTGCTTTAAGGCTGCTTCAGCAGGCTGGGGAGATACAGCCACATAGACATTTAGAAGTAATTCATTCTGCCAGGGGCTACTGACTTCTCAAGTCTGCCTGCACAGCCACAGGAACAATCTCACCTAAAACCTCTTCTAGCAATATGACTGAAGTTTAAAAACAAGAATCAGACCAACAACCATTTAAACCAAAAAGGATTACATTGCTGACACCAGGAAAAGGCCCGGTAACACCAACAGGTCTCTCTGGGAAGGGGAAAAGAGAAATAGGAAGGATACAAAATGGTCGTGGCAGCCAGGAGGTGCTGCCAGCAATTTGTGCCCTCACACTGACTCCAGATCACAGAGTGCTGCAATGGAGATGGGCCAGATTTTCAAGGGAGCAGAGTCAGCTTTGCTGAGGCACCACCTTCCCACCAGAAAAGGCTGATGCAGCCTTCCAGATGTGTTTGTGAAGCTGGTAACCTCCAAGGGACAGCCAGTGAAACCACAACACTGACAGAAGGAGGAGCTGCCCTGCCACTCCATCCCAGCTTCCAGAACAAGCCCTGTAAAACAGCTTTTTCCCTGTAGCTGTGACACACAGCAACACAGCAAAATACATTTGCGATTAAAAAATTGGAACCAGCCCTCCCCACTTCATTAGTCAAAGCCAGAGGTTTTAGCTCGGCTTTCAACCGAGTTTTACCTGTGGTTGATCCAGGATTTGGTCCCTGGGGACTGTGGCCTCAGTCTGCCTCGGAGCTGCTGCCAGGTGGACGCTGAGAGCTGCTGCCCAGAGGCAAGTGCAGTGCTCCCTCTGCACCCTCAAGATCAGCTCTCCCCAGAAGTACCCTCCTTTTCTCCACCAAACTCCCAAAGGTCACGTTCGCTGCCCATTTTACAGCTGGGGAACTGAGTCACAGATGATAAAGGGACAAGCCCAAGGTCATCCTGCCAACCAGGTGCACAGCTGGAAATAAAGCCCACACCTTTTTGGTAAATCTGTACTTGCCAGTCAGGAGATATGGCAAAGATATGCACGCACGTGGTGAGGCTCAAGAGGAGAGGCCTGGGGCTGTTTTCTAGCAATAACATGGCTTCCACTTGCCATGATTTGCATGCCCTGCCACCACGTGAGGAACACAGCACAGCATTTCCCAATACATGGCCCTGCCAGAGAAAATGCAGAAGAGAAACCTCCCAGTCACCCTGTTTGACTCTAGACCAGGAGCAGCCAGGCAGACTCAGCACCCTTCCCAAAAAGGGACATTGCTGCTGGGTGAGGTCCTGGTGTCCCATGGAGGGGCCACAGCCACCCTGGGCCAGCACCATCTCTGCATGCCCATGACACAGAGACGGGTATCTGTGACTGGCAAGCTCAGGGCACTGCTGGAAGCCAGGCCTACAGAGCTTCTTTTAAAAGGCCTCATGCAGATCTCAGTTCACCATCTCTCCCTTTATCCCTACTGAAATAAATACATTAAACACCAGGAAGCTGGGCAGCTCCTACACTTTCCATGCTCTGCTGCTATTGGCAATTTATCCTTGCTCTGTTTGCAGCCAGGCAGGCCCTCTGCCTGGATCTGGCAGGCAGAGGGATGGGAGAGCTCCTTTGAGCAGTTGCCTGGTCCAGACACTTTGCTTTAATTATTTTTTTCCCTACTGTTTTTCTCAAAGCACCCTGTCAGGGTTAAACTATGAGAAGCAGATGAGCCACTGGTGTGAGACAGATCTGACAGGCCTCTTTTGCATGTTTAAGTGTCCAACACGATGGGCCAAGGACAGCACTTCAGGAAAATTTCCTCCCTCCTCTCTCTCTCAGAGGCTCCCCACAGTCCCAAGGAAACCTTAGCCCAGGCACATTATGCCATGGCGTCACCAAGGATGCCTTTTCAAAGCTGGAAATCTCGGCCGGGAGAAAAGCACCAGGTATTTAACACTGGCAGCTGCCGACCTTCTGGTTGCACCCAAGCTACCTCAAAGAACACTATGCGAGGAAGGAGCCCACCCAGCAGAACCAAGAGGGCCGGTGCAGCCTGCTCTCCTTCTGTTGGAGGTGGGGTGCATGCGGCCATCGGCTCACTCCCTGTCCCGGGCAGGCGTGAGAAGGGCTGCGTGCATCCTCCTTCCCTGGGGAAGAGACCCCCACCCTCCTCCAGCCCATGCCGTGGACCTGGAGGTTGCTCAGCAGCTGAATCAGCTCATGTGACAGGCAGTTCCAGTTCAGACCAGCTACAACTTTGCAGCAAAACAAGCACAATCTCTTCCGCGGCAGGATGCTGGAGCCTTGCTCCGCTTCACCCAGCTCCTTCTGCCCTGCCAGCCGTGCTGGCTGACCATTCCCCGGAGGCACCCGCGTCCCCAGCGAGCATCCCTGCTCCCGGGGTGCTGGGGACCAGCAGGACGCGCAGCGCGGGGTCTCTGCCTGTGGGACCCTGCTTCCCCCCGGCACCCCCGGAGACCCGTGCCGGGCCTGAGCCGGGCGCAGAGTGTTGGGCTAAGGGCCCGCAGGAGAGCGGGGCACGCCGGGGCTCCCTGCCGGGGCTCGGCGGGGATGGGGCCGGGAGCGGGGCGCAGGCGGAGCCGCGGGTCTGGGGGCGCACCGGGCCGCTCACCTCGGGCTTGGGCCGGTTCTGCAGGAGGTGCTCCAGGTAGAGGTCGGAGAGCGCCGTCCTCATGCTGCCGCCGCCGGCGCTGCGGCCCGACTTGAGGGTCATCCCGGCGGCAGCTGCGGCCGGTCCCGCTGGCCCCGGAGCGCTGAACGGCCCGGCCCGGCTGCGGCAGCGCCGCGGGCTCCCCGCACGCTCCGCCCGAGTGCGGCGGGCCCTCGGGTCCTGTGGTGGGTCAGCACACAGAAGGGATCAGGGTCTGCCCCTCCTCATCAGCAGGTGGTGGCTGCAATGAGGTCTGTGCTCAGTCTCTTCTCCAGGCTGGACAGACCAGGTGACCTCAGCTGTTCCTCACAAGGCTTCCTCTCAAGGCCCTTCACCATCTTCATTTCCCTCATTTGGAGACTCTGGGCAGGGGCCCAGCAAGGACATGGGGAGCACCTCTCCAAAGTCGCACTGGTGCGGAGCTGGCTCTCACAAACCAATTCCTGGGCTCTGCCAGTGTGCAGAGCTCCCGGGTACCTCCAGGATACCTTTCTCTGCACTCTAGCAAGGACAGCCCTCTTCTTGAGCTGTTCTGGGTCTTCCACCTCCTTCATCTTGAATGGGTGGGATGGCAAATCCCTGCATTTGTGAGCCGTGCATGGTGCAAAGGACTTCTCTCAAACCATTTCTGCCCTTACTGTAGGTTTTACTGATGAGAGGGTCCAAGTGAAGTCTGAGCTTTGTTTGGGGATGGAAAGTTAATTCTGCTGTATTATTCTTTAAGAAAACACTGACAGGGTTTTTCACACCATCCCTGGGATCCTGGAGGTTTAGAGGTTGCCTTGTACCAGACTCACACACTGAGTTCTCCAGGGTGAGTTGTTCTAAAGTTACCATAAGAAATACAAGGAGAAGAAGGGTGCAAACTCCTAGACAAAGGAAACAGGAAAATGGGCGGGGGGAAGGGGGGGGGGAGCAGGGAGGGGACGGGACAGGACGGAGGGGGGGAAGAAAAAGAGGAAAATCCATCTCGTTCTGACAGCAAGTTTCTCCTGCCTCGTGGGAATAAAACTCTTCCTGACTGGGCTATAAGAAAGCCCAGGATGCTGTGAGATACACGGAAAAGGAGACGTGGGAGCTGCAGGCACTAATGTGACTGGCTCCAGCAGTCTGTTCTAACCCTAACCCTAACACTGCCAGGAGCAAAGAGTCCCAAAGCACAGCCTGGACTGGGAGTGCTCTTCCCAACAGTCCCATTCCTGTGGCAGCTGTTGTGCACTTTTGTGGGATCACCTGCCTTGAGTCCTGCATCATCCAGACGTAGCTCCCCTTCTTGCCCTATCCTCAGCCTCACACTGCCCATCTGGGGCCCTGGGCTTTATTGAAGGATTTTCCCCACCTGCCAGGATTTATGCCACCTTCAACAGGGCTTGGGCCTGCTTGAAGAAGACAAGTTGCCAATCCACTGAGTAAATGGGTTGTTTATTTATCTGACATGTAAAGCAGCTTGAGCTGGGTACCTCCAAAGAGGAGCCTCAATCAAAGAAATCATTGAGCAATTATATCCTTACAAGGTAAGTTCCCCACCCCTCACATGACAGTTCTGACTACTACTAATATCAGGATCTGGGGTATTCCTGTTCTTTATTGGGTCCCCTCACTGTCTCTAGGTGGGCTGTTCCTCCTCTTATCTCTAAGACTGCTGTGTCAGCTGACCTAATGATGGTAGCAGCCTTCCCTGCTTCCTTATCTTCCAGCTCAAACCAGCTCTGGGGCCCCCTCTTACTTAACTTGGTAAAAGTTCAGCCTATCTGGGTGGAAATTCACAACTTGTGGTGTAAGACTTCATCAAATTTAGCTCCTGATGCTGAGCAAGTTCTGTGTACCAAGCACATAACAAGGTTGCAGTGTTAGTAGGAGATCAGGGGAGTCAATACCAGGAGCAGAAGACACCTAAGTGGGCCATGTTTTGCAGCTGCACCTAGTGGAACCTGTGGCCCAGACTTTGTCTGCAGGGTTCTCTGGACAGCCTAATCAGGATGAGTAAATAATGGACTAGAAAAGTCAAAGGGTGCCTGGCTGCCTTCAGCCCCAGCAGATGTGCCCACCAGGCTGGAGAATGCTGCTGGGAGTCTCATCTTCTCCATCCCTGCCCAGCTGACCAAGGAGGCTCTGCAGAGCACTTTGTAGTATCCTTACCCAACAGCTGAAACAGCCAGCAAGGAGGAGGGGGAGGTGGACACACACTGGGGTTGGTGGGACATGGCTTTGAGATGTGCTGGAGGCAGGACCCTTTGGTGCAGGGCTTCTCTTGCACTCACGGGCTAGAAACAGGCTGGTAAGAAACGTGGAGTAGGAGGCAAGAGATACAGAGAGCAGAGACAAGCCCTGAAGTTAATCATGGAACGTGTAGTAGGAGGGAAAAATGTGACAAGAGACACCTGACAGACAGAAAAACGATGTCTAAGTCTGTTCATTCCCTCTGGGTTGCATATGGGAAAACTGAGCTGGAGGAGGTGGTGAGCAGCTTGGTCGTAGCTCCTTGGCTGAGCTTGGATTTAAGCTGTGATTGCCCAAATCTGCTTTGCTCCCCGTTGGCCATGGTCCCTGCTCAGGTGCTCTCTTCGGCCTGATACTGCCTGTTTTTGTTACGTGCTGGCAACTTTTTCAGAGAGCGGTGCCCACCTGCACAGCTGCAATAGCTGCAAGCACTCTCCACCTCTGACTCTGGTGAGGGAGCACACCAAGAGCTCTCCACCCAGCATGAGGGAAGGGAGATGCAGAATCCCCCCTGGCCCATGGCTCATCTGGCTGGGGCTCAGCACTGAAACCACACACACTTTGGCTTGCCAATTAATCTCTGCTTGGTCTGTAATAGAAAGAGACAGTCAGGATGTGTTTTCCTGTCTTCCTGGAGACACCAGAAAGCTGTGTGAGTACCAGATCACCCAGCCCAGGCAGCCCTGGCAGCTGAGCCATGAAAGACAAAAAATCCCTGGGGTCCAGGAGGATCCAGCCAGGCATGCTGTGCTGCAGCAGGGCTCTTTGCAGGGTTGTGACCAGGCAGGGCATCTCCTGGCTGAAAGGCAGAGGGCTTCATGCTGGTCAAGCCCTTTCCCTGCACAGAAATGTCTGTGGCTGGGGGAGGACGTGATGCATTTCAGGGAGGACGTCGTGCTGTGAGGAAACAGCGTCTGGTCTCCGTTCCTCACAAGATAAATGTCAAGACATGCTTCCAGTAATGGGTGCCAGAACTTGGCAGGCTCAGACACATCTGTCTGCCTGCCCACTACGGCTCTTTCTCAGCACAGTCCCCTCCTTGCTGTCTGGCTGGAAAACATCCTGGAACTCCTTGGGGCTGGTGGGTGAAAACTGCTAGGACGCCTGCAGAGATTTCAGCTGTGCTTCCTCTTTGAAAATAATCCAGAATGGGCTCTGGTGCACAGAGCTTTTGCTCTGAGCTAACCCTCTCTCACCAGACAAATGTGCCACAACGTGGCAGCCTCTTTCTGGATGGAAGAGGAGCCTGAGCATCCACCGGTAGAGACCCTGAAGGGTATTTATCCTTCAGATGGGCTGAAGCACAGGAGAGATGGAGTTGCCTTGTAGCTGAGGAAGGATGCCTTGAGAAGGGCCTGAGGTGGCAGGTTTTGTCCTCTCAGGCTGAGGGCTACTCTGCCTCAGGCAGGGGTGTCCCTTTGAGAAGTTCATGGCTCCTATCCCTCTCTTCAGGCCAGTGCTTGCCGGGCAGCCTCTCCTCACCTCTGTGCCTGGTTATTGTCAGAATGCAATTGAGCCAAAGGGTGATTGCATCTCCTGCTTGGGCTGTAATGTAATCACTGCCAGCGCCACAGCAGAGGCTCCCTGTATAGCAGTGTGGAACGTGGCAGACGCCTGAGGCTTTTTCAAGCTGTTATTTGAAACACCAGTTTCTGATCTCCCTTGGGTGTGGGTTCCTGGACAGGTCACACCACTGGGGTGGTCTGCAGCACATGTCCCTGCTTCCTTCAGACACAGGCCGTGGAGGGGAGATAGATCTCTGTGCACCACGCAGCCCAGTGCAGCTGATGGAGGCTGGAGCTGTGTGCCTCAGAGCAGCCATCCCTCACACAACCACCCTGCTCATGGCACAGCCCTGGTGTCCCCACCACAGCTGTCCCCTGTGCTGCTGGCAGAGCTGTTCCCAGACCCGCTGCAGGCCATGTCTCATACAGGTGTGAGCAGAGACTGTCTGACTGATGGGGCACCCTGGAATTTCACAAGGCAATCAATGAATGTTGCTGTAGCCATCCTGCCTATCCCACTGTGAGAGCACCCAGCTGACTCCTGCCATTCTCCAAAGCCCCTCATAACCCTGCTTTCCCTGCCACACCAGCTGACTCCTGCCATTCTCCAAAGCCCCTCATAACCCTGCTTTCCCTGCCACACCAGCTGCCAGAGGCTTTGTGGGGCCACCCAGCTCCCCCATCACAGATGGAGGCCTCACTGCCCTGGGGGTGGGATGGCACAGGCTCTGGCAGGCTGCTGGAGGAGAAGTGCTGCCCAACAAGGATGACCCCACACCTTCCCCACAGCCCTCCAGGTGCTCCCCACCCTTGTGACGTGGCTGTTGCTCTGGACGGTCCCACCCCACGAGAGGAATGAGGCAGGAGCCAGTGTCACCCTGCTCATCGTCATTCCTAGGAGGGGAAACATCCGCCACTGTGTGGGGCGGGTGCCAGGGAGGGGGAAAGCCACAGGTGTCAGGAAGGTGGCTCTGGCCCATTGCACACTTTGCTGGTGGTCATGTCAAGGTGGCAGCTCATCCACCAGGGTCCCTGGGAGCCACAGGCACCACGGAACTCCTGTGGAGAACAAGGAGGGCTTGCTCAAAGCAGCAACAGAAAAGGGGGTGATGGCACCCAGCCACAGCAGCAGCAGCACTGTGGAAAGGAGACAAAGGGAAGTGCAGGGCCAAAGCCCAGTGCTGAGTCAGGCTGAGCTAGAGCTGACTCCCTCCAGCCTCCCATCCCCACCGACTGGGAAAACGACACTGGGGCTTGGAGCAGGGCCTCCAACCCCCATCCTTATCTTTGCTCTTCCTCCTTCAGGAGCGTGCCCAAGACAGCAAGAATTTGTGCAAAATGAGGCTGAGAAGCTCTGGGGCTAATTAATTTGTAGCTGCTGGTAATGTTGACTGGGTCCCTAGGGAGTCCAAGGCTAAGGCAGAGGAGAAAGTGCAGAGAGATACTGGAAAATTACTGTTTAATTCTTCATCATTACATCTGAGTATATGGCATCTGGCAGACACAGGAAAAGGCAGATAATGACCCAGCCACTTCTGCAGCCCTTCTCTTCCCCAGCAGCAGGAGCAGCCAGGCCCCTGGAGGAATGGCTCCAGCCCTGGGGAGGGCTCAGTGCCTGGTGGGATGTGTGTCCTTGGGCTGGCAGTGCCTCTCCCTGGCCCTGCAGCCATCAGTACTCCTGCTGAGTGTCGCAGCCAAGGAACTCTATTCGCAGGGCAATGTGGTTGTGCCACTGGCGGGGGTGTATCCTCACATAGCGGGCAAAGAGAGGGGACTCCAGGGTATTCGTCACTGTGCTCTGATGGTCTTGGTTTGCCTTGAAAATCTGGAGAGGAGAGAGAAAGCAGGGATGCACTTGGCTGGCATAGCAGGACAGGATCAACCCAGACAAACACTGCTTGGAATGCTTTAGGCAAGGAAGAAGCACAGCCTGGCTCACTGCTCTTGGAGAGAAATCCTTTGAGCACGTTTGCTGCCAAGGGCTGTGTTTGCTGCCCTGGGGGTGGCCATGGGCTCTGGCCAAGGAGCAGCTGTGCCTACCTTCTCCTTGCCATTTTGCAGGACTGGGCTCCAGTGCACACCATCCTGGCTGATGGAGACAGCAAACTCCTTCACAAACATCTGGGTGAAGAGAGCTTTGGCACCTTGGGTAATGATTGCAGTCACCTTCTTGGTTACTTCGAAGTCCACCTGCAGCCACTCTCTGGGACTGTTGCTCTGGGGAAGGACAGACTGCCTTCAATCCTCCAGCAGCAATGAGAAAGACACACTCATTGCAGCTGAAGCCAAGCTGGCCCTGCACTTGCCTCTGCTTCACCTGCCATACCAGGCATCTGCTTGGAGCTGCTGGGTGCTAAATCAGTGTGGCAGTGAGTGGGCAGCTTGCATGGCACATGTGGCTGCACACACTTCCCACAGAGCCCTGACTAGGGGACCCAGCTGGGATCCCAGCTGCCTGTCTCCTCACACAGACTACCTTTGGCCTCCAGGCGTTGGTCCTGCCCTGAAGGTTCAGGCGGGCCAGGGCTGGTGTCCATCTGGAGAAGACGTTGGCGCTGTGGGAGGACGCAGAGATGTGCTCATCAGGGATCCCTCTGTTCTCCATTCCTAAGGGTATGGAGCAGCCTGGAAGAGAGGAGCAGTGCTTGTCAGGGGCTAGAACAGACCCACCATGGTGATGCCTTCTGCCTGCTCACTGCTCCAGCTGCCCTGCATGCCTTTGCCCTGGTTACAAGTTCTGTGCCTTGCTGCAGTGCCATGGTCCCTGCAGTGCTTGGGGCCCCTGTGTGCAGCATGGCTCTGGCCAAACTACTCCCACCTTCTTTTCTCCCTGCAGATTTTATCTAAGAGGAATGTGAAGAATTTCTGGTGTAAGGAAACAAGGAGCACCTGTCTCCAGGGGGAGGACAAGAATACCTGGGAAGGAGACACCCTGCATATGTATGATCAGGTGTGCTTGTGCACAGCTGCTCCAGAGCCAGCTGGCAGGTTTGGGGTATGAGCTGACAGCACAGCCACTGCTGCTTTTTGCTGCTGCAGAACAGGTGTGCAAAGCCAAAGACACGATCCCAGGGCACCATTTCCCCAGGCTGCACTGTTGATCAGAGCCATCTCACCTTCAACTGACAAAACCAGACTAAAAGCCAACAGCATCTGTCTCTGCTTGCTTCCTGCTCCCTCAGACTGAGGCAGCAGATCCCCATCTATCAGCTTAGCTGCTGCTGAAAGTTTCCTGTGCTTCAGTAAAAAAGCTGGTGAAAGCTGGCCCCAGGCTCTCGCTCTGATATTTTTATCTCTATGACCACAATGAGACTTTCCAGCTTTGTTCCCTCAACACCCCACAGCCATCTCCAGCTCCCTCCTCCTCCTCCATAACTGCGTGGGAGTGCTGGCACACGTGGAGCTGGGGCTCAGCACCCCAGCAGAGCAAAGCAGAGCAGAGCAGAGCAGAGCCCAGCTCTGGTGGCTGCGATGCGAGGGTGGCACGCACTGTTGAGGTCGCAGCCCAGGAGCTCCATGCGCAGCGTGGCTCGGATGTTGTAGTGGGTGGGGTGGATGCGGATGTACCGGGCTACCACTGGGGGCTTGAACCGGTTTTCTTTCACTCCAGTTGCATCCACGTTTCCAAAGAACAGCTGCAGGGAAAAGGAGGAAAAGGATTGTTGCACCAGTGGAAAGAGAGATAGGCAGGACAAGGATTAGTGGGGGAAGAACGTTCATGCCTGGCACTTCTGTGTCTTATCACCATCCTTACAAAAATGACAACAGCGAAATGATTTGAGGTTCAGGCCAAAGAAGTGTGAGTGGGCCAATGAGAAAGAAAAGGAGAAGAAGAAGCTTTGGGTCTGTGCAAATTATCTTGGTTTTATATTTTTCACCAAACAAGGGTGAGAAAAATAAGGAAAAAAGTCAGTCCTCAAATGTTTGAACCTGGGAAAAGTTGTAGCCACAGATGGTGCACACAATGGAGGCTTTTCTGGCTACTCTTCTCCCAATGGATTGATCAGCTTATGCATATTTAGGTTGTGGGGTTTTTCTAGTGACTATAGATTCTCCAAATTATCTGCATCTACACAATATTTTTAGAAAGGCAAATTTGCCTTTGAGGTCAAAAAAGATACTCAGGTAGAATCTTATGCCTAGCTCTAAGTAAAACACAACATAACATTGAGAGGTGGATCTCACAGCCACCTGGGATGGTGGAAAGAGGTAGCTCAGACATTTTAAAATCAGACAGATGAGACAGCAAGTCCCTTGCAGATCTGTGATTCAGTCACCTGGCACTGAATGGTCTCTGTTCCTGCCCTAATGTCAGGGGCTCAGGAGGTTTCTGCCTTGTGGACAGAGCTCCCCAGCCCTCATCACCCTAGCACACCCCATCTGGGGAAAGCACTCTGCTCAAGACCCTTGACCTTACCATCTGTGTGCTTGTGGCATTCCCCTTGTAGGTCTTCCACCTTCGCCCATCAAGGCTGTAGAACACAACAAACTGGGAGATGTAGAAGCTGGAGAACTTTTGTCGAGCCCCTTGGGTTTTTATGCCATGAATAATGGTGGGATGCAAAAGATCCACCTGAGAATGAAAGTCAGGGATTCACTTCTGATGGAAAACCCAAGCCATGCTCAGGCAATGCCCCAAAAACCCAAAAACTTGCTTCCTCCTGACATAACTGAGCACTGGTTATGAAAGTAATTAAAACAGTTGTTCATAAGGGCACAAGTCAGCCAACAGCTGGGAGTGAGCAGGGGAGAGCTCTTTGGAGAGGTGAGCTGCTCTGCCTTGGTCTTTGGGGGATTTTTCCACAATCCAGTGCTGCAGCTGGACCATTAAGTGATTCTTCTGCTGCACTGAGGATGGACATGGAGGTCAGGCCAGCAGCAACCTGCAGAGCAGCTGCCGTTAGGATCGTAGTGCTCCCCTCTCAGAGGGAAGAGGAAACAGCAGGATATAGCTGGGGAGGCACTGCCCGTCCATGAGCCCTTCTGCATGAGCATGGCCTTGCAATGCCCCCAGTGGTGCCTCAGACACGAGGCCCCTCTTACCTGGATCCAGGCATTGCTGCGGTCAGTGCTCCAAGCGTTGATGGAGCCGGTGTTGTCCAGCCTGGCCAGGTAAGGAGCCCACTGCCCTGCAAGGGGAGAGCACAGACACAAGGGTGCTGCTGCCTGAGGTGGTGGGAGGTCCATCCACAGCACTGGGCCTGAGGATCACCCTGGGGTTTAGTAGGCACACGCAGGGTGGCAGAGCACTGCACAATGGGCCAGCCATGTGGGAAGGCTCCAGGTCCTGACTGGGATGCTGGCATGGATGGGGGAAGCACTCCACTACCAGGGACCAGTGCAGCAGAACTTGGGCAGGCAAACATGTGAGTTCTGCTGGCTGAAGCTGCCCTGACCCCACCTGCCCTCCAGCTACTCACCATACTGCCCCGAGGCTGTGATCTGAGAGTCTGCAATGCCACCTGAGGCCATACCCAGGGCGTTCTGGCAGTCTGCAGGGAACAGAAACCAGGGACAGTTGGTTAGACAACAAAAGTCTAAGCTGGTAGCAGCCTTCAGGCCCAGGGAGGTTTGCAAGCCTCCAGGAGCTCCCAGGCTTATTTCTCTCATACCAAAGGATAGGTTTCAGAGGCTTTCACATCCATCCCTGGATTTTAGGATAGCTGGAAGTTCTTGCTCACACCCCCCATGTCAAGAGCAGAGAGTTTCCAGCATCAGACACAGCAGCCTTCTGCCAAACTCCTTTCCCTGAGTCCATGACCTCTCATTCCCATGTCCTAATGTCCCAGCAGTGCTGACAAGTGTCTCTTCCTTATACCCACATCTTGCTCCTGGGCCTTTTTGTTGCTAGGCAGCATCTTTTGAAAACAAATATCACATTGCTAAAGGAAAGTCTACCTGACACCCCTGTCTCTCCCTGTGTCTCTTCTGGTCTCTGAGCACTGGGATATTTGTCTCTTATAGTAACCATTATTTATTATTAGCAACTTGTCACACCTTGGCATCTCCACTGCATGTCAAATGCTCCTGGGGAAAATGCAAATTTGAAATCTTAAGCGGATTTTTAACTTATGGCAATGTTTTCTGGCTGACATTGAATATTCTTTTATAAACAGGAGAGAGACTGTCACAGTGTGATAAAATACTACTCTCCCACACCACTTCCCCAGTCCTTACTTATGGTGAGTTAGAAACATGTTCTGGAGTAGAATCAGAGGTTTACTGTGGATTTTGCAGTTGCCCTTGGAACTAGTTCTATCAGACCAACCTGAAGTCAGGCAGCATCACTCATTGTCTCCTGTCATTGCTCTGTGCCTCAGTTTACCTCCTGATATATGGCTAGGCAGCACTGCACCTTATTGACAGCATGGGCAGGAACCAGCCCATGCATGCACTTCCTTGGGTAAGTGCATTTTATGGAAGGTCCAGGGACTCTCAGATTTGGAGAATGAGAACTCTTGGAGTAAATATTTGCAGGCCAGTGAAGATGGCCTCCCAGCCTTCACCCCAGCTGTGTCCCTGACTCTGTTCTCTGCTGGGCTGTGCAGGCTGGCAAGGGCTGATGTAGTGACCTTTTTTCAGAGTGAAAACACAGAAGGTCCCACTTGGGTCACCCCAAGAGAAATGCTGAGAGATCTGGGGGAGGAAGCTCAAATATACACTGGTCATGGCTGTGTGTGGGCTCACATGGGTCAGGGCACAAGAAAATCACTCACTCAGGTCATACACAAGGAAGAGGGCACTCATTCCGGCTTCTTGGTGCTCTCCCACTTTGCACTCCACCCTCCAGATGCCAGCATGTGAGGGCCACATTTCCACTGTCCCAAAGACACCTGGCCAGGAATGGAGAGCAGAGCAGAGCGGAGTTACAGCCTGCAATGGGACACCACTGTGCCAAGTGCTGTGCAAGCACAGGGACAGAATAGCCCAGATCCACTCCCCCTCCTTGCTATTCCCCCACTATACCACCTCACCAGGGTAAAGGTTGTAGACTCCCATGCGATACTCCTGGCTGGTCCTGACGTTGAACAGCTGCCCGTGGAAGTGAACAGAGTGGATGTCCTCAGTGCTGCCCATGTTCAGGAGGTGCCATCGGACCCGTTGCTGCTGGGCCATCACCAGCCCAGGCAGGGTGTCACTCACATAGCCATTGATGGCTGGGAAAGGCAGCAGTCAGGAGGGGCTCAAGGCTCTGGGGTATTTCCATCCTGATATAGGCTGCGGGATGGAAAGGGCAAGGATCCTCACCATGGAAGGAGTGGTTTCTCTTGAAGTCAGGGCTGTCCTGCTGGAGCCTGCAGGGAGGGCGGCAGTTTCTGTCCACGTTCTCCAGGAAGTACCAGCTTTTGGTCTCGTCAAAGATGGTGAAGAGCAGGGAGAACTCCTGCACAGCCAGCTGCCTCCTGGAAGCGTAGCTCAGCACCCCATGGTTGCAGATGATCAGTGGCCCGATGAGGCCTGAGTGCAGGTCCTTCTCCTGCCAGGGAGCAAGGGAATGAGGGTGTGCCCCCGAGCAGGGGAGGCACTGACACCAGCAAGAGGCACGGCAGAGAGGAAAGCAGTGAACCCGTCTGCATCCCTGGCCTGGCTCCCACTCTGGGGCACGTGCACAGAGGGATTCATATGTTGTGTTCACTGAGCTAAGAAAGGCTGAGCAGCAAGTGTGTGCATGTGCTTTCAAGAGACGTGGTGTCTGTCTGTCCAACTGTCCAACAGTCCCTACTGCTTTGGACCCTGGGGCCAAATTCAGGGAGATGTGGCATAGGGGTAAGGAACTGCAGAATGCTGGTTTCTTGCAAGTCTCATAAGCTGGAATAATTGGGGAGAGGGGTGAAAACCAAATGGAGAAGAGAAGAGGAACAGAAGGAGGAAGAGGAAGAGCACCAGCATGTATTCATCATTGTATTAGACACCTGAGAATCTGCACGGCCCCAAGCTGCTTTCAGCACAGCCCCATAGGAAATTCCTTGACCTCACAGCCAGGACCCAGGCATGCTGCCCTTCTTCCCTTCTTGGAATGCCCCATGGAGACTCCCACCTACCAGATCCACATTGGAGAAGTAAGCCCAGGCCTTGCAGTCAAACTCCTGCGTGGTTGGTGCCATCTGGGGCAGGACTTTCCAGGAGTATTTCTGGTGGCCACCAGGCTGCACCACCCCACCCTGCTGCGTTGTGCCCTCATAGGCTGTCAGTGTGGAGTGGAAGGAGAAGGGCCGTGAGGCCAGGTTCTTGAAGGTCACCTGCACCAGAGGGAAGGCAGAGCAGTGGAATGTGTGAGGGAGCAATGCTGACAGTGCTCTGGACCCTGGTGGTGGGTCCAGCCAGCTGGAAGGATGTCCCTGGTTCCCAGGTCTCCAGCTTGTCTCCATGCAGTGGCCAACCCCTGCTGAAACACAAGCTGTAGCTGTGGAGTGCAATCTCTGGTGGAAAGCACATCCTGGGTTCATGTCAGCAGGATAAGGCCTTTTGCCTGCTCAATGGAAGCAAGATCAGCTACACTACTGCCTCTGGAGCCCAAAGGTGCTGAATCTATCCTGGTGAAGATTTCTGTGAAAACTGGGCAACTTCTGCAGGGACACAAGTCCTGAGCCTTTCACCTTCTTCTCAGGTAAATGTTGAAAGACTTTTGGTAGTATGGGAAGCCCAAGCCTGCCCTCATACCTAAAAGAGCTGCACTGAGCCCTGCTTAGCTCACTACCCTTTTTGCAATCCCATCACCCAAAAAGTTCCCCATGGAGCCCAGGAGCTGATCAGGCCATGCTGTTGCAGAGGTTGGGTCTGTCTCAGGTCCAGGGCTTTGCATCTGAACACTCTGAGGTTCCTGCTGGCCCACTCCTCCAGCCACTGAAGTCCCTCTGCCTCCCAGTCTGGTGCCAATCACATGCCAACAGGGCAGTTCCTGTCCCCAAGCCCTGAAGGCTAACCCACGGGCACTGCAGAGCCTGCAGGCCACCTCAGCACTCCCTCTGGCTGAACGCCAACAACAACAGGGGGATTTATGCTTTTATAGTAAATGGGAACTTTCTACTCACCATGATGACATCTTGAACTTCTGCCCTGATGTAGGGCCCAAGGATGCCCAGGTGTTCATCCAGCTCTCTCCGCTGCACCGGCTGCGTGAAAGAATCATCCAGGTACTCTCGGAAAACCACCTTGCGGTACTGCCAGGAGTGCTTCCCCCTGCTCCTCCGGGGGTCCCTGCAGGGGGGTGCCAGTTAGGTGAGTCAGGCTGTCCCACAGTGAGGACAGCCATGGCAGGGTTGTTACAGGTCAGGGGGATACAGAGCCAGAGCATCCCTGACCCACTTGCAAGGAAGCTCAGTTTCTGGGGGTTTAAACCCCCCTGGATGGAGGGGAGATGCTGGGAGCATCCTTGCCCTGGGCTGCTTGGCTGGGTTGTACTGGTACAGAACTGTGATCCTGCCTGCCAGGACATGCCATCCCATGCATCATGCTGTGCCATGCAGGGCAGGAGGAATGCATGCAGGAAAATCACACTTACGTTGCTTTTAGGAAGTGCTGGGGTCTTTGGTCCCCATACTCCCACATCACCTCCACTGCTGCAATGAAGTACTGCCGTATCTCCCCCTGGAAGGAGCGTGGGTCATGCTCCTCTTCCCCATACATGTCAAAGTCCTCCATGGTCTGCTCTGTGTCACTGTACTCATCGTAGTCAGTCCTGGCAGTCTTTAAGGGGCTGGAACGTGTCCCATTGTTCAGGGCCGGTTCCTCCCTTTGTCCTGGGATGTGGCTCCTCTCCCCAGCTGTGCTGTTGCTTTCCCCATCCTCCTTGGGCTCTCCTAGGCCCTGGCCCTCTGTCCTCCCTGTTTCTCTAAGGACATCTTCCCTGCCGAGCACCTGACATCCATGAGGAGTGTCCTGCACATACTCTGCTGGCTTTTTGGTGCTGTTGTTGTTGTGAGGGGGACTATTTGGAGACAGTGAACAGTTCTCTCTGATGGCTAATTTCAGAGATGCTCCTTCTGGGCTTTGCCCAGACATTCTCCCAGGCACATGGTCCTCTGTGGCATTGGCCTTGAGCTGCTGAGGCTCAGGACTGGACAGACCCAGCTGCTCCACAGAGTTTGTCTCCTCCTCCATGTGGCTTCTCCCCTGAGCTTGCTCGCTCCCAGGAGCCCCCCACACTGCAGCTCTGCCTGGCTGCAGCTCTGCCAGAGCTGGGCTGTGCACGTCCCCCGTGTTCACCACAGCCCCTGGGGAGACTGGGTCCCAGTTTGAGGCCAGGTCTGCAGCCTCAGCAGTGACCTGCCTTTCTGAGCTGCTCTCTGCCACTGCTGGTCCTGTTCCCAGTGCTCCCCGTGAGGGGAGGGAGTCTCTGCTGCCCTGCACGCCCCTGTCTGTGCTCAGCCTGCCCCCAGGATACATCCCATCAGCCTGTACAGCATCCCTGCCTGGGTGTAGCCTCCTCTCAACCATGTTGGATCTTTCTTCCAGGCTTTGTGGGGCTGCCATCACGTCAGGCAAGGTGTCGCTTGATACCAAGGACCTCTTCTTGAAGCGAGTGATGCAAAATGGGGAATGAGGTCCACACGCCTTTGGGGCTTCCTTTTTCACTGCTGTCTCAGGGGGCTGGCTGGCCACAACCTGCTCTGCTGTCTTACCACCAGAGAGGGGCTTTCTGCTGCTGGTGTTGGGAAGACCCAAACCTCTGCTCTCCAGTGACCTGGCTTGTCTAGGTCTCCAGTCAGGGCTTCTGGCTGTAACTCTGTGTCTCAGAAACTGCTCAGAGCTCTTTAATAAGCCATTTGGGAATGGCCTGGTGTCATTGGTCACAACATTTGATTCAGAAAAGGCAATATTGTCCAGCTCTGCTAATTCCTTAGCATCCTGAAACACTTCTTTCAAAATTACTTCATCCTTCTCTTCTGTCATTACATAGCTGGATGGCTCAAGGTCATTGGTGTCTACAAAGGTGGTATCTAGAAGGCCTTTGGCAAGTCCACTGGCTTTTTCTGTGCCACTTTTCACAGGCAAGGAGTTGCTCTCATCTGTGAAGGTTTCTCCTGGTACAGATTTGTCTGACAATGAAACATTTTGCTCTTCAAAAGTTTCGTAAAAGTCTTGTGAAACCACTTTGTGAGGCCTTTTTTCTAACCTAGCATCTAGGTCATTTGATGAATAATTGCTTTCTATGGTGTGACTGTGAACCACAGCATGAGAAGTCCTATTATCTTCTGTCTCATCTGGAGATGCAGAAGGATTGTTCAATGTGGAGGAAGAGTTGTGATCAATACTTAAAGACAGGGCTGTACTGATTGTCTCCTCTGAGTCATACAGGTTAAAGGATATTTTATCAGCCCCTTTTAGCTGCTTGGTCTCATTACCCTGTGAAGACACATCTTGAAGTGCCAGGTTGTGCTCCAGATCATTCTGGTGAGTTGAGCTCCTGTTCTCCTGAAGAGGGGCTTTGCCAGCAGCATAAGCAATGGAGTCCCACAAGCTTGTTGCATGAGTAGCTGTCTTTTGAGGCTCTGCTTCCAGGTTCTCTATCCTACCACCAGACTGGACTGTCATTCCTTTTACTGGCTCCTGCAGCTCTGGGATTTTTGTCACTGTCATTCCTGCCAGAGCATCTCCTGGAACTGCTGTGGCTTGGTGCAGCCATTGCTGATCTTCATCTGAGCTCACAGTACCATGGACCCTTCCACTGACACTCACCAAGGGTTCTCCAGGTGGGACTGCTCCAAACCCTTCATCCTGGCTGATGATTTTTGACAATTCTTCATCTTCCAGGAAGGACTCATAGGACACTGGGTCATAGTTCGTCTCTGGCAGAGACATGGAAATATCATGTGGATTTGGCATTGTTCCTAAAAATGTTGATGTGCCATTGGAAGAGAGATCAGAAGTGCTGCCATTGCTCAGGAGGGCCCCATGTTCTGTCAGGCACAATCTTGTCTTCTCTATCTCATTTCTGGAAGAGGTGATGTTGTTCAGTTGCTCATTCACACATGACTTCTTTCTTTTAGAGAAGCCCCTGGGTTGGAATACAAAGGCAGCCTCCTCCTCATCAGGATACACATAATCTTCCCCATCAGTGTCTTGCTCATACTGGCACTGCGAGACCGTGAACTTGGCATGCATCCCTCGGTCTCTGAAATCAGGATTCAGGCACCCCAGTGTCCAGACACCTGTCTCAAGAGAGGCCAAAAGGACACCATCAGCCCACTTCAGTGGGAAATTGGAAGAGATGCCATTCCCATGCTGCTCCTTTGCTAGCGCAACCTATATTTTCAGGCAGCCTCTGGCTCATGGTAGTGATTCCATGCTTTCATAGTCCCTAGAGTGTCCTACAGCCGGACCCACAGTGTTGCTGGCAACATCAGAGCCTTACAAGCACCATCAGCAGGGCTGGTGTTTCCTGGCAGAGCTTAGTGAGCTACACACACCTGTGAGGGCCCAAGCACAGGTTGGTGAGAGCAGTTACTGCAGTGGGAACCCACAGAGCCTCCAGCAGCAGCAGTCACCATCACCCACCCCCAAAGACATCCTGGTGCTGTCAAACACACCTCTCTCCCAAAGACAGTCACCACAGCTCTCCCACTGAAGGAGAAAGAAATGAAAGGCTGCCTCTCACATCCCCAGCCAGTGTGTTTGCTCCCAGCAGAGGGTGAGATGTGTGATTTCTGGGCTCTGCTGCTGGAGAGAGCTGCCACCTGCTGCCGGCTGAGCTGCTGCTCTGCTTCTGAGGAAGCACAGGAATCTGAGCTCAAACGGATGTGAGGCTTGGCTGGGTTGTAGAAAGCTTCCTGGGGTGTCTACAAACCCTGACAGCTTGGCTCAGGGTGCAGTGTTCATGACTTTCATATCAGTGTTGCAACCACATGGTAAATCCTGTGTCTTCTCTGTGAGAAGGAAATGGTTTGACAGCTCTAAGGGAAAAGTGCTGAGTGGGGGGAAATATAACTGAACTCTGAAGCAAATATTTTCTCTGACTTCTCCATGGCTGTGGTTTCTGTCCTTGCAAAAGTGTGGAGATAAATGGCATGACCAGCAGCTGAACCCACAGCAGGGAGAGCACTGCCGCTCCCCTTGACCTCCAAGCTTGGAGCCAAGATTGCAAATGTCCACCAGGCTGATGTTACTGCAGTGTCACACATACTGCCAGCTTACTGCTTTGGCAGCATGTGTGACCCTAATACACCCTACTGATTAAGTAAAATACCATAAACCAATTTATTTTATTTAAGCTTTGAAAGATTTAATCACTTTCGATCACTTTGCTGTTCTAGCAGGCTGTGGATCCCTTTGCTCTCAGAGCTGTCAAAAGGAATTGGGCACCAATCAGAGAACTGGCTGGAAGTGTTACTGATCTCTGCTGGGATGCCAAGCCCATGGTTGACAGAATAGCCCATGTTACTAACCTGGCTTTTCCAAGCTCATGATGACTGTTTCTCCAGAAAACGGGAAAAGAGTAAGCACGTCCTCAAAGACCATGTTGTGCTTGAAGGTGTTTCCAGAGAAGAAGATGGAGAGGAAATCTGTTTGGGCCCCAACACTCAGGACATACCAGTACACAACGTCGTTCAGGCAGAGTTTTGTTTGCAGGTTGTCAAATACAAAGCCATTAATAGCTGGAAGAGGGCAGGGGTGAAACATTTCAAGACCAAATTCCCCCTGTGGCTGCTGAGCTGCTGTGCATCCCCTGCTCACTCCCTGGGGCAGGCATGAGCCTGTGTCTGTGGGGGCTTTGCAGGGACCCCCTGGCTGAGTACTCACTGTGCATCACATTGGAGGCATAAAACTGGGGGTCCTGGGTATCCACATGGGCTGCATCAGAGCAGAACCTCTTGATGTTCTCCTCCAGGTACCAGCTGTGGTTCTCATCGAAGACTGAAAACAGCACCAACTTCATGTTGTCTGACATTATCTGGAAAAGAAAGGGAAGAAATTATTCATGGTCTGATCAGAGCACCCTGGTGCCCAGTGTAGCTGTCAGGTCTCTCATGTTGTCTGACATTATCTGGAAAAGAAAGGGAAGAAATTATTCCTGGTCTGATCAGAGCACCCCTGGTACTCAGTGTAGCTGTGGTAGTCTGGGTGTATGGAGAAGTTTATTGCTATTTCACAGGAGTTAGGGTGCAGATTTGGGGAAAAGAGAGCATGCAAGGAAGGGTGGGGAAGGCAGAGGCATTAGGACTGCTGGCAGGGTTGAAAAAAACAGGACAGATAAATTTCAGTTTACTTAAATATTCACCCACCACAGTAATTCCAGCCTTTCAGCCTAAAAGTTGAGGCAACAAAGGAAAGACCCACCTGATTCCCCCTCTGATCCATGGACTTCTTGGAGCAGATGAGGAGGGGCCCAATGAGTCCTGAGGCTGTGTCTCTGACGGGGTCGATGGAGCTGTAGTAGAAACGGGTGAGGCAGCGAGGATCTGCCTCCGTTGGGCCATCCTCAGTGGTGAGGCTCCAGCTGTAGGTGAACGACTTCCCAGGGGCAATAGCAATATCCTTCACATCTTTCTCTGGCAACACACAACCCAGGAGCAGACCAGTTATATCTGGGCTGCTCCTGAAATGGGTGATCCCAGTTTTTAAAAGAGCTCAGAAAGGTTTCCTGATCACACAAGATGCACATGGAACCACCCACGCCCATCCCAGGATCCTGGTGAGATGTGGGATGGCCCTGCACAAGTCATGGTCCTGGAAGCACAATAACAAGGGGTGAAAGCAGTTCTGGGAATGAAACCTGGAGGGAAAAAACAACCCCAGAGCAAAAACTACAAAGCTGCAAGAGGGAGAGTCTAAATCATGGTGAACCCCCACACAAATGCAGGTCAGAGGGAGCACAGGGAATGAGGGCTGTAAATAAACTGCAAACACAGGCAGGATCACCAGGATGGATCCTGCCTCCTCAGAAGGTAGAGGCCTCCAGGATGGATCAATTAACATGGTCCCAGCTCCCTGGTTGAAAATGCCCTTCTCCCACTCATCATCAAAGCCCTCCTTAAAGACAGGGTTACATGGCACCAATGGGAACATGAACCTAGGGTCATCATAATCCCTGGGATTGTAGAGCTCAGGTGCTTGGATGAACGGACAACAAGCTTCAGGAAACTCTCCTGGCAGAGTTTCCTCTCCAGAAAAATGGCCAGGAGATATCCCAAGTTCCCATGGCCTGCCTTACCTTGTGAGGGTCTCATGGCATAGTAGGGCCTGACGCTGGTGAGGCCATGAGGGTAGATGTTGTAGGGTCGGCTGGCTAGATTCCTGAACACGATCTGAAACGAGGACAGGCAGCAGGAATGTTTGGTGTTTTCTGATCACTGTAAGCCCTTGAAGCTGCTCTCAGTGTCCTTGCAGAGAGGGAATCACTGGACAGCACTGCCCAGGGGTTAGCAACCTGCCAGTGATCAACAGGAGGGACCCAGACAGGTCTGGGATCACAAAGTCAGAGTACAAGAAACCACAGTTTCTCTGTGATCAGCCTATACTGTCCATTGTTTTCAGAGGTGCCTGTTTTAAGGAGGGCATGAAAATATCAGATTTATTAAAGAGAAAGTTGCTGTCTTTAGTCTTACTTTACACATGAGTCAGAAGAGGGCCATCAATCCAGGCCCCAGAGGACCAGGACATTAAGTATGCACAGCAATCAAGAGCTTTAAAGTGCTCCCCACTTCACTGCATGAAGCCCTTCCTTTATTTCTCTAAATAGCTCTGTCACATGCCCACAACAGCACAGGGAACCCCAGGGAGGGAGCAGAAATGTGAAGCTGCTGGAAACCATCCCATTCCTCCCAGCTGCAAACAAGTCAAGTGGTCAGGAGAGGCACTTCGGGAGACAAAAGTGACAGTCTCCAGTGCTGTGAGGTAACAGCAAGCAGATGGAGAAGAGCAGAAGATGAGAGGACAGTCCTGCCTCAGAGGAAGGTGCTGGATGTGATGTGTCATGTATGAACTCACACAGTTCCTAAGACACCTTCAGTGAAGTCAGATCAGAGGGACTGGGCATATCCTGTGCATTTTACTGAGAGTATTTACCTTAAGCTGCCAGTACCATCTGCCTTTCCAGTGAACTTTGAACATTGCCAAACATGAGAGAGCACCTGAATGACTTAAATCAGACCTCAGCCACAAGCCAAGAGCTATTAGTAGGAACAGCATCACGCTCTGAAATTTCCCCTTACAGTGGAAAGCTGCATTTCTCTTACCTTAAACTGATCTCCCACCTCCCCCTTGATGACAGGCCCCAGAATTCCCTTGTCCTGCTGGCTGGACACCTTGCGCTTCTTGAAGGTTGCATCCTCATACTCCACAAACACCACTTTCTTGTACTTTGAACCGACCCGCTGTGGGCCAGCCTCCAGGTACAGGCTCGCCATGCTTCTGCAGGCAAAGGCAGAGAAAGAGCAAATGGTCACATGCAGGACACAGTCAGAAACAGAGCAAGACCTTCCATCACCCAAGGACCTGGCAGATGGCTGAGAAGGTCACCAGGAGTTGTCTGCTCAGAAGACTCTGATTTCAGAGGCATTGGTGACAGAAGGACAAGTGCCCTGGACACAAATGTCTCAGCAGGGCATTTGGTAAAATGGAGCAAAGCCAGGTCCTGCCTTCCCATGGCCTCTCCAAAACCATTCTTGTCCTGCATCCATACTGTTAGTGTTAATAAAGAAGAACAAAACTGTTCAGGTTGGGCAGAATGAAAAGCAGTTTCTGGGGAGAAGGGGAAGAGCTGGCAGGGCTGCCTTGAGGAGCAGCCTCATGAGCACACATGCCCACTCTCACCTGTCCAGAGACACTGGCTTCACAGGGGCATAGTCCCAGTCCATCTCCTCAGCTGCAATGTAGTAAGTCCAGGTCATGGGCCTGTCTTTGGCAAAAGAGCGCACTTGGATCACGTGATAAGTCTCCTCATCTTCCTCAGGGTAATCCAGGTCCTCTGGCTCGTTTAACTGCTTCCCCATCTTCAGCAGGCGTTCCTCAGGACACTCCTCCACCTTCACAAAGGCCTCCATGCCAACTGGGTTAGACAAGCCAGGCAGAAAGGGTCACACTGATGTGCCAATGCAGGCAGGCACTCACCCAAGCCCTGCCTGGGAGAAATCTTTTCCACTACTGTTCCCATCAAATGGGCCAACCTGGACCAACCCATGCCATCTGGTATGGCCAGACTGCAGGTGGATGTAACACTAGGGAGCAGGAGGGGCCTTGGAGCTGCAGCACTGCACAGAACCCTGAGCCCAGGCCATCCCCTGACCTGCTCTTCCCCCGAGCTCATGGAAAATAAGGTTACCTTGCTGATGGGACAGTATCTGGCAGAACATCCGAAACCAGCCAGCTGTTCCTGGCATGGTCTGGGCTGTGAGATATGTGGCAGGGGAGATTTCTAGGCTGCTGAGACGGTGGCTTCTCACCAGGAATGTGTGGCCTTCAAAGAAGATGGAGTGGACTTCTGGCCCAGAGCCCAGCCCGATCACATGCCAGTGGACCTGCTTCTTGAGGCACAGTGTGAGACCTGCCAGGGACAAGGAAGGCAGCCAGGAGTCAGCACTGTGCCCAGCCCTTGTCCCCACTCTTGGTGCCATAGACTCAGAGTCTGACCCATGCTGGTAGAGTCCCCTGCTCCTGTGCTGGCTTCAGGCTGGAGAAATCACACATGAATGTGGACTGAGCAAAACAGAGGCACGGGTCACACCATCCCCCTGAGACAAGACTAGATTTACGGGCTGGGGGACTTTGGGAGGGTTGCTGGTAGGAGCTCACAGTGGGATGCAGTGGCAAAAGAGAGAGATGTCCTCCTTGACTATAAGTAGAGAAATTGGGCACTGGAGAGGAGAGTCATTTGTCTGATCACAACATTGGCAAGCCTGATACTAAAACACTCATTTGGAGCAGGGCTCCAGCACATCTCAGCAGTAGCTGAAATATCACAAAGGGCAGAGAGGGGTCACCAGGATTATTTGAGTGCTGGAGAAAATTCCTTCCAGAGAGTCACTCAAAGAGCTCAGTGTGCTTAGGAAATGGGAAAGAACTTGACTGCATTGTAAAAATACTTTCCTGGGGAGAAACTGATGTGTGCTGAAGGCTCTGTAATCTAGCAGGAAAGTGAATAACAAGTTCATGGAAGCTCAAGCCAAACAAAGTCAGACACAGCGTCAAGCGCTCGCTTTTGGCAGAGTGCGGAGGTGACTGGAACAGATCCCAGGGGCCTGGAGGAAACTGGGTGGAGGTTCCATCCTGAGGCCCTCAGCTCTCCATTTCCAGCTCTCCATCAGACACCTCTCAGGCCAGGTGCTGCATCCAGGGAGGGGGATGCTGACTGGAGGTGCATAACTTCTCCAGGGAAAACTCACTGTGCATGAGGCTTCCTCAGCTCTTAACCTCTAGGAACCCATCAGGACAGGGAATTTAGGGGACTTTTGCTTTTTTTTTTTTT
The DNA here is from genome assembly GCF_017590135.1 of Pyrgilauda ruficollis. NCBI lineage: Eukaryota > Metazoa > Chordata > Aves > Passeriformes > Passeridae > Pyrgilauda > Pyrgilauda ruficollis. The sequence continues at coordinate 14,266,977 of NW_024528821.1, read as the reverse complement.
TTTACTGGAGAATGGCCAGGCCCAAGTGGGATGTTTTAGGATGTGGTTCATCAAAGCTGCTGGTGGTAATGACTCCCCTGACAGTGTTTCCCAGTTTGCCTTGGAGATTCCTCACTCTCAGGCAGCTCTAGATCTTTTCCCCAGAGAACACCAGAAAACAGCAACTTTTGTGTCCACTGAGATCAAACCCAGCCTTTTCTTTTGGTCTTCTGAAGAAGAGGAGTCTGAGAGAAGACCTTATCACTCTAGCTGCACCAGGGAAGGTTGTGCCAGATCCTGGGAAAAATTTCTTAACTGAAAGGGTTGTCAAACACTTGGACAGGCTGCCCAGGTATTTAAAAGACTTGTATATGGGACACTCAGTGACATGGTTTAGTGGTAGACTTGGCAGTACTAAGTTTACAGTTGGACTTGATGACCTTAAGGGTCTTTTCCAACCTAAATGATTCCACGGTCCTATTCCCAAAATCCTGTGATGGTGATTTAATGAGAGCTAAATGCTACCTCCAGCCTTGTTCACAGGGCTATGAAAGATAAAACTCTGCTACCAGCATTATTCCTGGAGAGCTCCAAGGAAGTCAGCTGCACTTGGCAACACAGACAGCTGCAAACAGCTCCTGCCCTGCTGTAAATGGGAAAGGCAGATCAAGGAGCTGAAAGATAAGACCCCCTCTGAGGTGAACACAGCCTAACAGATCCATCACCTGGAAACTCCTCTTGATCTCTTTTCTTACATCCTTTCCCAAGCTACCTCATGTTTACAGACCTGGCTCCACCCCTGCTCCTAGCAGCTCCCATGCCCCCACCCGTGTCCCTGTCCCACCAGGACTCACCAGGCAGTGAGCCATTGATGTAGCCATTGATGGTGTGCAGCTCTGTCCTGTTGGGAGCCTGGGGCTGAGCAGCTGCTGGGGAACCCTGCTCAGAGTACCAGCTTTTCCCTGGGGAGAGAGGAGGATGCAGTCAGCTTTCACTTGAGAGCGTTTCAAAGCAAAATAAACCTTCTCAGGGAGGTCAGATGTGTGGTGTCTGTGGAAATCCACAGCACACCTGGCCATGGCTCTGCATGGGTGTGGGGATGACCACTACACGTGACAGGGAATGACTCCCCTCTTAACATGTGTGATGGCAACAGGGCCAGGGCATGGCATGGCAGAGCTGGGGAGGGGGCTGCAAGCTCCCTGCACCTGGGGAAGAGAAGGAGGGGCAGTACTGCACCAGGAACACACTGGCTGGGGACTGCACAGGCTTAAACCCTTGGGAGGGGGTGTGGGTGCTGGGAAGCTGTGCTCACACATAGCAAAGCAAATGCCCCAGACCTGGCTGAATGCAGGGTCTGACACCACTCAGTCAGCAATTACCTTCATCAAACACTGCGAAGAGCAGCACAAACTCTTTCTGCAGGCTCTCATTCCCATCACTCGCCAGGGTCCCTGCAAGATGCAATGAGATGGATTTCTTTAAAGTTCAGCAACCACCACCCAGAGAATTCCCTTTGTGCTCTTCAAGAACTGGTAAACCAAGGTCAGGCTGTGGTTTGCTTTTGTCATGTCTCAAATTGCAACAGCCCTGCTTCCAGTCTTGCAGTCCCCAAAAGTCCATGGTTGAGAGGCAGCTGCCCCCAGAAGGCACCAAAAGGTCAATTTGTAGTGCCTCCTCTTAGACCTTTGCTCAGTGGAGAAACTGCTCCTGGTGAGTCACTGGAGCCTGCAGACAGTGCCCAGTCATTTCCAGGTCTGGACAAATACCTCCAGGATATGTCTCAGCCAGAGATGACAAATCTTACTCCAGTCACATCTTCTTGTACCTTGTGCTGTCAGGATTTCAAGACTGAATCCCAGGAGCACTTTGGTTGAGCACAGCTCACTGACTCCACTGCCATGCTCACCCTCAGGAAGGCATCTGTGATTATTCTGCTTTTAGTAATGGCTGCATGTGGTGCTGTCCTTACCAGGTCGGCACACCAGCAGGGCTCCAATCAAACCAGAGTTGATGTCCTTCACGCTGTTGGTGTTGGAGGAGTAGGAGTGGGTCAGGCACGCTGAGTCGTCGTCCGTCGGGCCCTGGTTTTCCTGGATTTCCCAGACATATGTGTGTGTCTTCCCAGGATCCACCCTGTCCCCCTCCTTCTCTGGCTGGCTGGTCTCATCCTCATACCCTGCTCCTAAAACCAAAGAAATGGCCAGATGTCACTGAAGGTTCCTCCCCAGCACACCATGGCTACAGAAATGCCCCTTCCTCCAACCCAGAACACAGCCCCTCTCCATCCCAGGGGAGTGAGTCCCACAGGCAGTGACAGGTCTCAGGGCAGTAGCAGAGCTGTGCCAGGCTCCCATGTTGGGCTGTGCACCTGCCCTGAGGCTGGACAGCACAGTCTTCCTTGCCCTAAGCATCCAGCCTTAGGTTTAAGCTGTGTATTATCTCTGTACCTGATCCAGGTTTGTCTGCACTGTTTGCTCAGCTCATTTCTGGGCTGGGCATGGTCACGTTGCTCCCCCAAGCTAGGCCATCTCTGTGACCATCTGTCCTTGCAGAAGGACATGAATGTGAGGGACATGAAGGTGAGGAGGGATGCACACCTGGCAGGCAGGAGGCAGAGCAGGAGCTGCCACACAAGGACTTGCAGCACCTGATGTTGCCAGCTCACCTTCCGACGCCTTCCAGTAGGACACGCCGACAGCGTGGAGGCTGTAGGGGCGGGAGGCCAGGTTTTTAAACGTGATGACCACTGTGTCATGGACTTCTGCTCGGATGGTGGGGCCTAGAAGGCCTGAAGGGGATAAGACAATAAGGTCAGGCAGCTGGAATCAGGCAGCTCACACCCTGCCAGGAGCCCCAAAGGGTCCTGACTTCCCACAAGCCCAGTTAGTGTTTGTCCCTTGTGCAGCACAGCAGCATCAGCTGCATCAGCTCCAGCAAGGCCCTCTGCACCCCCAGGAGCTCTGCCATACCCGGATCCACCCAGCTGCCCTCCTGCTCCAGGCTGAAGGGCAGCCAGCAGCCAGCCCAGGATGAGTTTGGTGGCTGTCAAGGATTGCTGGAGTTCCCCACACTGCAGGTGCTTCTTACCCATCCAGGCTGGCTTCAGCTTGGGCTGTGTGAAGGAGCCATCGGGGTACTCCACAAAAACAGCTTTCCTGTACCGGGGAGGGACACCGGCCGGGGGGGGACGTGGGCCTGCATGCCCCAAAATGCTGCAGGAGGAAGGAAAGCCAAGGCTGATTGCACAGACCCATCCATGCATGGGCAACAGCCATCCTCTTCCTTCCCTTCCCACCAGCTTGCCAGCTGGAGCCCCAGGGATTGCTCACCCTGCTGTGTCCTTTGGATTTCCTGACAGCTCCCAGGTAGGATTGGGAATGTTTTGCTCAGCATGCAGATGACAGCAGGGCAGTGATTAGTGTTGTGGTGTTAGTCATGATGGAACAAGACACAAGGCCATACCCAGATGCAGCTGGGGCAGGGCACAGCAGCAGGCATTGCTGCCAGTCTCCTGCCTCATGCCTTGTCCAGCTGCAGGTTTCCTTGGCAGCAGGCACAGAGCACTGGCAGTGCCATGGTGACCTCTGCCCTGCAGCCACCCCCACCCCAACCCCAGCACCTTCAGGTGTGGCAAACAGATCACATCATGTGTAACTCGCATCCTCCCCAGCTTCCCCCCAGGAAAGAGACTGTCAGGCTGCTGGCAGGTAGTGGCAGTTTGCTTTGTGTCTGAGCAATGTCCCCACATTTGTTTCTTTTCTGCCCAAAATGGGATTTACACTTCACAGCAGGAAGATAAAAGAGCCTTGAATGTATTTCACACCTCACTTATCTCTGCTGGCCACTTTCTATCTGTTAGAAGCTTAACAAATTCATTTTCCAGAAGGAATCCAGCCTGTTTATCAGGATAACAAAGGGATTAATTTCTTCAAGGATTTTAGAGGCTGACTTATCAGCCCCAGGACTAAGACCATTTCCAGTAACCAGACAGACCTTTCCAGCCTTGTTTTGTTTGGAGCAAAAGCCAGGTGGTATTTTTTTCCCACTTAAGAAGCAGGGAAGGTTTGCTGTCCTGCTCTGACTAAGCCTTCATTGGAGCAGAGTTTCCCTTTGCAACTCTTCCTCAAGTGGAAGAGGAAGGAGACAGAGTGACTCAAATTTAGGAAAGGCAATGCACACTCAACCCCACAACACTGGCTGGAAGCCACCTGCAGCTGGAGGGTGCTGTGGGGAGAGCAGGGTCCCCTCTCCTCAGGGGCAGAGCAGGACGGGAGCCCACAAAAAACCCACAGGCAGGTACCCAGCTCCTGTAACCCCACAGGTACCCAGCTCCTGTAACCCCACAGGCAGGCACCCAGCTCCTGTAACCCCACATCCAGGCTGGCAGGGAGCCCCCAGGAAGCAGGCACGGCCCCAGGGAGCAGTGCCACTGCATTCAGCTGACTTTGCCCATGAACCATTATCATTCCTGGCTTTATGGCAGTGGGTCCTGCCCCAGCTTTGCTCCCCAGTGTCCCCACACTGAGCTGCAGGGTTGCTGACACTCAGCTGTCCACTCTCAGGAAGCTGTGCCTTAATCTCTAGCTCACAGAAAGCCCAAATTTGAGAATGCATCTCTGAGATATGATGGTCTGGTCCTGCTAATTCTGCAGTAAACAAGGCAGAAATCCTCTGGAGCCAGGGGAATTTTGCTGGCATGCAGGGGCATGGCTGGGAGGGCTCTTAGTGACAGCAGGGCTTAGTGCTGGGTCCCAGTCCTGGCAGAGCAGAGCCCACAGGAGACAAGCAGGCGGAGTTCAGCCCGGGGATGTCTGATCAAAGTTCTTCTGGCCAGTCCTCTGCAACTGGGGTCCCCGTGAACTTCCTTCCCCAGTGGCAGCTGGAACTGAGGCAGGCCGATAAGTTTCTGGCACCTTGGATCAGCATTGTTAGCCACACTATCTGTTCATCTCTTGGAGCTGGGAGACATCCTGCACTGCCAAAACACTCAGACACGGGCTGCTGCTACGTGTCCACCAGCTCCATGTCTGAGCTGAGATCCCTGGAGCCACTGCAGGATGTGCTGGTCCTGGCTCTGGCCCTGTGGTGGGGCTGTGTTTGGGAGGAAGAGAAACTGAAATCATGGGGAAGGTGTGAGCAGCTCTGGCCTGCTGTGTTGTAGCCGATTAATTTGACAGAGCTTTCTACAAACATGCCAGAGAAACCCCTGGATACATACAAGGGGTTGGAGGTCCTGGCTGGAGATGCTCCTTTGGGAGCTGCCATGAGATGCTGGTGCACTGACATGTGGAGCAGAAGGCAGCACACACACAGCTCTGGGACAGCCCAGCTCTACCTGCCACACTTTCCTGGCTCACCCCTGCATGTCCCTTATATCCAGCCTGGCTATTTTCCTGTGCCCTCCTCTGTAGCAGGGAACTGGGCTGAGGTTGCAGGGCCAGGGAAAAGGCACCACCATGCAGCTGGGAACAGCCACGAAAAGCAAGCCCTGGTTCCCATCAGCTCCCCAGGAGCTGCACTGCCCAGGAGTTCTCTGCCTCTCCAGGCTGGAGCACACCAGCAAGTCCCTCTGAGACAGCCAATGTTATCTTCCCCCTTTTTAGAGAAGGACAAGTGACCTCACACTGCCTGCCAATGCCCCACTCATCCCCAGGCAGGGTCAGGCCCCTGAGTCACTCCAGGGTCAGGAATAGTGCCTGAGTGCATCATAAAGCCAGTGCTGGAATGGGAAGCCACAGGGCTATATTAACAGCGTGAGGGAAGTCATCATCTCTAGCACAGCCTAATGGATCTGAGGGCAGCATCAGTGAAAGCAGGGCAGGGGGGATTAGAAAAATGGGGATGCTGGGTGCAATTTTCCTACTGAAGTAATCAAAAGGGGGGAAAAACAACATAACTGGGATACAGTGATTACAGCAGCTAGTCAGACTGACCTGGGTCATCCCCAGAACCTGGCTTCCAGTGCCTGACCACAGCTCCTCGCTGCTCAGGCCACTGTGGGTCTGAGTTGGGGTCATGGGCTGATACTGCCTCAGCAGAGTCTGGGGAAGGGGATATGGAAGCAGGGCACAGGGAATGGGCACTCCTTGATCCACAGGGGTGTAGCCATCCAGCTCCATTCTCCATGCCAACCTCAGAGCATTCACAACCATGCATGTCCAAGCCAGCCGTGTCTTCAGACAACACCATTGCCTGAGCAATGCAACTCCCATTTTTCCTTCCTACTTCAAAGTACACAGGCAAAACCACCATGCCTTCCTCCTTGGCACTGTGCATGAATACCATGCTGTGCCAAAACGCTACAAATCATTTTCATTTCTTTGAGGAAAAATTTCAGCCCCAGCAATGTAATGTACACAAAGATATAAATAACTAAAGCTGGATTTTACGAGGGGCAGACACAGTGGAAAGCCTTTGCTGCTCAGAGTTATGTCAGGGGGGAACAGCCAACTTTCCTCTGCAGTGCCCAGGGACTCACAGGTGCCCATCTCCCCTCACACTTCCCCAAAACCCCCAGGATGCAGAGCAGAAAAGAAAGCACAGGCTGGAAAATCAGCTCATGGTTCCTAGCACAGACTTTAAAGGGTCCTAGGCAAATGGCATTAAGGTAAAACAGTGCAGAACAGTCATGCAGAGCAGGTTGGCATCTTTCTCTCTCAATTCCACCTGTCCCTCATCAGGGGTTGCACTTAGTGGCTCCCCAGCACACCACCCCTTCCCAGCTGTACCAGCAGCTCAGTGCACCCACCTTGCCAGGCTACCCCCGTGTACCTGCCTGCCTGGAGCCAAGCTCGCAGTGCCACATGCCAGGGTGGGAGAACACCCAGGACAGGGCTCTAGAATTGCAAAAGGAAGAGCTTTACCTTGCAGGTGCTTGCAGCACGGACAGCAGGTCGCTGTGTGTGTAGTCCCAGGTGGTTTCCACTGCAGCAATGTAGTATCTTCTCACTTTGCTGATGCCCTCCTCAACCAGGCAGAGGAGCAGAAGGCTGCACAGGGCTCCCACCAGCACCATGCCTCCTGGCTGGGAACTGCTCTGACTTCAGGAGGAAAAGTGAAAAGGAAGGAATGAGAAAGAAGAGAGGAGAGAAAAGCCTTTATCTTCTCATCCAGCTGTTGTAATCCACCGGAGATGATGATTAAAGCCGGCACCCACAGACTCACTCGGAGCACTGAAGAGTTTCTCAAAGATGTCAGGAGGAGAATGGCTTGAGCAGGTTTGTGCAAAGAGCAGTCTGTGACTGGTGGACTCTCCTGCTCTTCCTCTGGCAGTGGCAGGAGGAGAGGAAAAAACAAAAGGAAAGGGAGGGCAAGCACAGCGGTAAGTTCCGCTGGCTCAGTGTCCTGGCTCCTGTCTGGGAGCAAGAGGAGGAAAGGGAGGGTTGCAGAGGCAGCAGAATTTAGGTGTGGTCTTTGCCTGGTCTCACCTTCTCTGTCACCTCTGAAGAGAAGCAGAGCAGGTTGCCAGGGATGCAGATGTACACATGTGACTTATCCCTGTCTCTGGGATGCCCAAACAGTGATGGTTTGGCCACACAACCTTGCCTCAAGCCACATGGGAGGGAGTGGGTTGGGATGATCCCTGGAGTTCCCTTCCCACCAGCTGCTCCTCTTTTTCCAGGGTCCTGCAGTAAAGCTCAGAGAAGATGCACTGAAATGTTTTTACAAATTTCTTTCCTTTTACTCACAAACTTTCAATCTCTCTTTTTAAAAGCCCGTGAAATCCCCCTCCCCTCACCAATGCACACACGTGTGCTCAGGCACACACGCTCCCACGTGGTTGTCCCTTGGCTCACGGAGGCAGGAAGATGAGGAGGAACGCCCTGCATGGTCCCAGCATCCCCTGGATGAGTGAGGTGGGGAAGTGTCCCGTAAATCATGTCACAGGGCAGCAGGAGTGCAACAGGGACAGTGACCCCTTTGGTGACAGTCCCAGTGTGTGCAGAAGCATCCATGTGACAGGTCTTGGTGTCTAGGAAACAGAGGGACACAGTGGAGACAGTGAAGGGATGGGCTTTTGGGGGTCTCTGACACGAATCCTCAGCACAGGGCAGGAAGTGATTCCCCCACACCACCCACCTTGCTCCTGGGGAAGCAAACAGTGAGTAAGAAACATTTTGATTCTTGTACATGCACAGCTGGCTCCATGACTAGCCTGGGGCTCCTTTTCTTTGTGAGCAACAACTCACCTCACTTTTTCCAGGAGGTATTTTGGGGCAAAGCAAGTGGTGTGTCACATTTGAGAATGCCCCAGGGTGCTCTGCATCCTGCCCTACTGCAGTGAAGCAGAAGAGTATTCAATACTGGAGGGAAGAGAGGTATGGGAGATCTGGGCTGTGCCTCAGGCATCAGTGTCCCTTGCTATGGACGTGACTTTATTTTAGTCATCCCATCTGGGAATCTGCTGGTGCTGTGGGACTCATCTGGAAAGACTTCCAGAAACAAGCAGGTGGGGAGAACATTGCCAGGCAGACAACATGCCCATAAAGAGGGCAGCTGAGGGGTGGCAGCATGGGATGGGCATGTGGGAGGGTTGGGGTAGGCTGCCAGGAGGGGTGCTCCAGCTCTGCAGAGCTCTGCATGGGGCAACACAGAAACTTCTGACTCTAACCCTGGCAGGGATGCTCTGGGCACTGTGGGATGACAACATCTAGAGGTCACAGAGGACAGTCAGGAAAGCATCCCTTGGGGGCTACAGTGGCAGGAGCCTGGACACAGACAGAAATTAATGGTTGTGACACTGACAAGTGCTGAATTAACCATTAACCAGCTACTGGGAGGCAGCTCCAGGTTCCTGGCCCAGGGAAATAAGAGTAAACCTGAGAGAAAAGGTCTAACCCAAGAGGCCAGAAAGAAAATACTATCAAGATATTCAAGGCTGTGGGAAAGGGAATCCAGGTGTGAAAACTGGAAGTAACTTGGGGAGGGGGCCCAGATCCTGGCCATAGCCGGACACAGCAGCACTTTGTGCAGGCACACGAGAGCCAGCGTGGAGCAAATCAGGCCAAGGCCAGCTGTGCATCCAGAGGGAGCCCAGCTCCTCCTTGGCCCAGCACGCCAAGCTGGACCCCTCATGCTCCAGCAAGAGCAAGCATGGTCCCAGCCAGTGGGTGCCATTAACAGCTGTGCAGCTTCCAAAGGCTCTGCAAACACACGTGGGAGCCTCTGCAAACTGCCAGCATCACCCATGGCTGGGCCAGGCAGCAGCTGTGCCTTTGAGAAAGCTGCAGAGAGGCAATGGCATTCCAGTCCTGCCTGGAGCTCATCTGCCATCCCCAAGGGCACTGTCCTCCTGTGCAAATGTGATGGAAAAGCCACGACAGGCTCCTGCCATGGAGACTCCCAGAGAACATTTTTTGCCAGAGTCAAGGACCCACATGCACGCAGAAAGCGTTGGTTGTTTCCCTGAAATGTGCAGTTCTCAGAACAATAACAGACTGGAGCAGATAAAAATTACTCAGAATCATTTGAACCATGTCTAATCTCTTCTGGAACTTTTGTGTGTGTGTGTGTGAGAGAGAACAAGTGATTCGTGACAGCTTCTCAGGAACACTGAGTATCTCAGAAGCAGCAGCCAGGCACAGGGCACTCACCCTTCCTGGCGCCAGGAAACAGCTGTGCCACATGGCACAGATCTGTCTGGAGGACCAGGCAGGGCCCCTCATATCAGCACTTCCAAATTACTGCACCCCAGCAGTGAGGGAGTAAAGAGGGGGTGCAGCCCAGTGCAGTTCTTGGATGGGCAATCTCACAGGCACAGGGACACCCAGGGAACAGCAGTGCAGCCATCAACACCCCTGAGTATGCAGAAAATCCATCCCTGATGGACCTACCCTAGCATCAGAGTAGAGAAACTGCCATGGAGGAGATCCCAAAACTAAGCCTGCTTTCCTCTGCTGGGTTTCCCTGCAGTAAGTGGGTCAGTGGAGCATTTCTGCTTTCTCTCGTTCCTCACATCAGAGGTGTCTCTGGATGAGTCAGGCAGCCGAAGCACTCACTGGAAGCTCCCATGGGCTGGTGGGCTCAGCCTGGCCATGGAGACTGGGAGGTTGTGGTGGTGCCAGGAGGGAGAGAAAGCCTTTGAGATGGGGAATGGTGCTTCATGCCTGTACCTCCAAAGCTGAACACCTGGAAGGCACCTGGCAGGGAGCTGCAGTGGCTCTGGGCTGCTGTCCTTGCACCCACCACACCAGGCTCTGCCTGACCCCACCACACAGGAGCTCCCAACCCTGAACCACCTCCACCTTGTCAGCCCAGATCCTTCTCTCCTGCTGGAGGAAGCTGAGCACCTGCACCAGATGAAGGTGCACATGTACTAGGAAAGATGAGGCCATGCCCAGGCCATCAGATGCCCCTGGGATCACCTGCAGCAGAGCCCACAGCTGGAGGTACCAAAGGAGCATGAGGGCATCCCCTTGCTCAGGGCAGGGGAGACAAACCCAAGGACATGTCATGTACCAGACACGCAGGAGACCCCAGCACCACCTGACACTGGTGTTCAGACTGCATTTCTGGAGGCCCCCCTGCCTCCAGCCACCCCTTCCCCAGCCACGTCTTTTCTTCCCGTGCCCAGGGAAGTGCTGTCCCGTCACTTGGGTCTGAATGCACACACTGCTCCAGCCGGTTCCCCCTGATCAGGGCAGTGCAGGAAACACGTGGGACATTCCTGGAAACACGAGGGACATTCTTGCAGTTCCCAAAACGTCTGACCTACGTGCAAGGGGCAACGAGGTGCTGGGATGTTTACTAGCAGGATGTCCTCACCAGGGCAGATGAGTGCTGCTGTTAGCTCCTAGAAGTTTTTAGTTCCTAGAAGAGTGTGTGTTCCTCTACCCGTCCCACGCCGCCTGTGCTCCTGCTCCCGCTCACACACTGCTTTCCATTAACCCTAAAGGAGGGTCGAGTCTCCTCCGTCACAATCTCTCCATGACTTTTTTTTTTTCTTGTTGTGTCTTGGGATTTCCATCTTTGCTACACCGTGGGCAGCTGCATCCCCAGCTGGGAAGTAGGGGGCATTTGCTCTGCAGGAGTGAGTAATGGCTCAGAAATCAGAGGTGTCATTATTTCAGGGGAAACAGTAAGATGTGTTCCTGCCACCACCGGGACACAGCCGAGAGCATCACCGGGACACAGCCCGGGGCATCACCGGGACACAGCCGGGACATCACCGGGGCACAGCCGGGACACAGCCCGGGACATCACCGGGGCACAGCTGAGGCCCAGGCGCGCCCCCGTGCACCCACGCGCGCTCCCGTTCCTCCCCCTTCCCCTCGGACCCCTCTTCCCTCCTGTCCCGCTCCCCTCGGGCCCCTCTTTCTTCCTTCCCGCCCCCCTCTCCGTGCCTGCCAATCTCTCCGTCCCTCTCCCCCGCAGTCCCTCTCTCCCGTTGTCCCTCTCTGCCCCGCAGTCCCTCTCTCCCGATCCCTCTCCCCCGCAGTCCCTCTCTCCCCCCCAGTCCCTCTCTCCCCCGATCCCTCTCCCCTCGCCCCGCTGTCGCGCGCTCCCGGTGACGCGCACCGTGGCCGCGCCTGCGCGGAGCGCAGCGGCGTCATGGCGGTGCCGGGCGGAGGGTCCCTCTCTGCCCCGCAGTCCCTCTCTCCCGATCCCTCTCCCCAGCTGTCCCTCTCTCCCGCAGTCCCTCTCTCCCCCGCTGTCCCTCTCTCCTGATCCCTCTCCCCCGCAGTCCCTCTCTCTCCCGCTCCCTCTCCCCAGCAGTCCCTCTCTCCTGATCCCTCTCTCTCGCAGTCCCTCTCTCCCGCAGTCCCTCCCTCTCCCGCTCCCTCTCCCCCGCAGTCCCTCTCTCCCCCGCAGTCCCTCTCTCCCCCGCAGTCCCTCTCTCCCCCCCAGTCCCTCTCTCCCCCGATCCCTCTCCCCTCGCCCCGCTGTCGCGCGCTCCCGGTGACGCGCACCGTGGCCGCGCCTGCGCGGAGCGCAGCGGCGTCATGGCGGTGCCGGGCGGAGGTGGGCCGGGCCGGGCCGGGCCGGGCTGGGCTGGCCGGGATGGCTCGGGGCGCGGGTCCCCCCACCCCTCTCCCCCTGGCAGCGGGTCCCCGGCTCCCCCAGCTCGGCCTCCCCGCCGCAGGGCGCGGTGTCGTTCGCTTTGCACCGCGCGGCGGCGGCTGCCGGGGCCTGGCCCCGCTTGAGGGCCCGAGGGGGCGGCTCCGGGCACGGGCCCCCGGCCCCGGCCGCTCTGCCAGGGGCGTCTCCGAGGGAGTGAGCGGTCCCGGGCACGGGGTCCCGGAGGCCCTGGGAGGGGGCTGAGGGACGTGGGAATTCCCGGAGGCCCTGGGGGAGTGCCGGTGCCCGGGAGCTGTGTGTCTGGGCAGGGCTCCCGTGCCCCTGGGCAGACGCGGGGCAGCGGCAGGGGGCTGCGGTACGGTAGTCCCGGCACTGAGCCTCTCCAGGTGCCTGCAGGTGCGAAGGACGACACATTCAACGTGCTGGACCTGGCGGAGTACACCAAGAACCGGCCCTGGTGGCGCAAGATGTTCGCCCCCAACTCGGGGTCGAGCGCTGAGAAATACAATGTGGCCACGCAGCTGGTGATCGGAGGGATCACGGGATGGTAAGACGGGCCGGGGCTGCCCCTGCGGCTCCTGGCAGGGCTGGCTGGGTCTCTGGGGTCACGCTGACAGGTGCTGGGTGATCGCGTGTCAGTCATTCAGAGCAGGCGGGTGCTCAGCCTGCTGTCCCCTGGCATGCTCTGCTGAGCTCTGGGACGTCTTAAATGCTGTCTATGACTTGAAGAACTGACACTGTCTCTAAGAGAAGAAAATGGCACCAGTCTGTAATTATTTTTAACTTCTGGCAAAAAGTGGTGCTGTTGAATTAGGACAGGCAGATATGAACCCCTTGAAACAAGGATGCTTTCTCCACTGGAGGTGGATGTGCTTCAGGCATCTGCATTAAAAACCTCCTGGGCTCATAGTTCCCAGGGTTTCCTGTCACTTGTAGCTGGGACTGAGTGTGGCTCTATTTGTAACTTCATTCCCACAGCATCGTTTGAGTTGAACATTTTATGTAATCACTGCTTTGCCTCTTACCATGACCCTTATCTTGACCTGGCAACGGGGTGATTATTTAACAGTGTATGACAGAGCTTTGTCTTCTCACACAAGTGTGACCTGGCCACCCCTCCCTGATATCTTCACTGTGTGTTCAGAAATGGGTGAAGGCAGGTTACTGTGTTGTTTGCAGTGCTCATAAGGAACCATGTTCCAAGGGAAGTGTGGTTTGGGTGGCAGAGCACACCTGCCCGTGGCTGCATGACTGAGCAGTGGGGTGGTGCTGGCTGCAGGAATGCTTTTCATGTTGAAAGGAGGTAACCTGCTTTGGAGACCAGTATGGCCTTAGATCACTGCTGTGTGCTTGTTCCATCCTTTTTCTCTTCTGAGAAATTAAGAGATAAAGTAAGTAGTTGTTTGCTGCTTACTTTACACATAAGTAAGAAAGAGGCTTGTGATTTGCTCCCCATGTTCTGTCATGGAGCAGCAGATGTGCTCCCTAATTTCCCCTCAGAGATTATACCAGTTTAAAAAAAAACCCCAACATCAAAATGTAAAATCACTTGTTGATTTTGGTGAAATCACAGGTTTCTGGTTGCTCTTTTGGGAGAAGGATGAGGTTGAAGAGATAAGAATGTGACAGCACAAAGTGAAAAGCTATAAAGCATCAATTTTGTCTGGGTGCAAATCCTTCTCTCTGGTTGCACAGGGGTTTCTTCTGCTGTTTGTCAGAATCCAGTCCTGGGTACCTGCTGCCAAAGGCAGCCTTGCCTGTGGGAAGCAGAGTGAGTAGTGTGTGTGGTTTTGTTCTCCTAACTGAATGCTGGTTGGTTTGTAGGTGTACTGGATTCATCTTCCAGAAAGTTGGAAAGCTGGCAGCGACAGCAGTGGGAGGAGGCTTTTTCCTGCTTCAGGTGTGTATGAACAGCAGCCCAGGCTTTCTGAGAACTGTGCTGCTGGGGACAAAGGTCTCTCTAGGAACCACTGCCTGTTGGGACATGTGGGATCAGTCCCCCCCTCTGCCAGGGGCTTGGTGTGGCTGTGAATGTCAAAGGTGTGTGTGCTCCAGGGCACATGGATGCAACAGCAGAGCAGGGTCAGTGTGCATAAACCGGTGCAGGATTGCCAGTGCACACCCACTGAGGATCTGCTACCAAAGGCCAGGCCCAAGGCGCAGGAGAGCTGTTACTGCAGGGGCACCTGAGTGGAGCAGGAGACAGCCTTGAGCTGCAGTGAGCCATGCTGCTGCTGCAGGACAGCCTAACATACTGAGTCTGTGGCTGTGGACATGGTGTCCCTGCAGAAACAGCCCTGCACGTCAAGGAGGATTTACCCATATCTGTGACATGCTTCCTGCCAACCTGGCTTCCCGAGGAGTCAGCCAGCACAGGTGGGGCTCACTCTAAAGCACTGGGGAAGAGGAGGGAAAGGAGATCTCTCTCCATCCTCTACAACTTCTGCTGGTTTCCAAGAGCCCTGGCATTGAGGGAAGCTGCTGGGATGTGTTCATGCGTCTGGTGCATCCTGGAGCAGGTAGAGCAGCTCTCAGGCCTCGTTCAGCTCTCACCTGTTTGCTCCTCAGGCACGCAGGTCTTGTGTGTGTTCATTCTCCCTCACTCTCCTGGTTCTGCTTGTTCTGCTGAAAGTCAAAAGCTTGCTCTGGGCAGAGGGAGTTCCACAGCTGAATCACCCTGAGCAGATAAAATAGTTTGAGAGGAATGGGCTATTAATAGCTGTGCCCACCCACAGCAGCAGAACTGCAGGGAGTCCCAACAATATCCATGGCAGTTGTGAGGGGGAGGTGATCCCAGCTTTACATTGAGGAAGAGAGGCTGAAGCAGGCTAAGCTGCAATGTGTGCCCAGCTGTTGGGGGATTACTGTGGGAGACAGATGTTGCAGAACACTTGACACAGCTCCAAGGGTGGTGTTCTGTCCAATTTGTAAGCCAGTGTGCCCACTGGACCAGTGAGTGGGAGATGTCTGTGGTCAGGGACAGTGGGTGAGCAAGGGGTCTGTTTAGCCATGGTCATACAGGACTTCAGGAACTTTTTTCTAATCCTCACAACTGTAGATTGCAAACCACACGGGATACATCAAGGTGGACTGGAACCTAGTACAACGGGACATGAACAAAGCCAAGCAGCAGCTGAAGTTTCACACCAGTGGTAATCAAGTGCCTCCAGAAGTGAAAAGCAGAGTGGATGAGGTGAGACAGCTCTCCCAGGGCATGTGCTGGAGGGCCAGCAGAAAACAGGATTGACTCTTGAGCTGTTACAGATGTTCAGTTGTGCAAATACAAGGAGGGATTTCTTGCATGACAGCAAAATGGGAGAGATGGCAAAAGCTGTGGATGTTGCCTGCCTAGAGTTTAGGAAGAGATAATTTCCCACAGCATTCTGCTGGAGGAGCTGGCTGCTCGTGGCTGAGCAGGGTGAAGATCTGGCTGTGTGCTGGTGCAGTTAGGGAGGGGAGGTCATTAGGTAGGAAGTTTTCCCAAATCTGAGCAGCGGCATCTCTGTGAGCATCACTTGCCTCAAGAACAGCCTGAGGGATTTCTTCTTAGCAGGAGGGTCAGTGGGTGGCCTGATGTTGTTGAACACTGTTGTCTCTTCTCACCCCTGCTTAGGTGGTCATATTTCTGAAGAAGAACGCTATCCTGACTGGAGGGTTTGCTGGAGGATTCATGCTTGGAATCGCATCCTAGAAGCTGCGCTCTCCTCTCATGCCCAACCTCCCCTCCCCTCCTCTACTGCTGTTATCTCTCACTTAGAAGTCAAAGGATGTTGCCAACAGACTCAGTCCCATCTGCTCACAGGTTCCAGCCCTTATTTCTTACAACACTGCTTCTGATTTCCACCTTTTTCTTCTCTCTGGGCTGTTAGTGTGCTGGGGTTGGTCTGGAAGCTTACAACTCCCAGTGTATCATGATTTCCCACCAAATACGCCCAGTCTCAAATTTTCTGATGAGTTTTGACTTCATAAAAATGTAGTGGCAGAGAAACCTCTTAAATGTGCTTCTTCCAGGTGCTCAGGACTGTTACGTGTACCTCTGTCTGCCAGTATATGTGTCAACTCTTCACCACAATTTAGCTTTCAGTATTCCTGCCCTGGTACCTGGAACACCTCTGCTTCCCTTTGCACAGAGATGATCTGTGCAATCCAAAATGTGGTTGACTATCCTGGGGTGGATGCAGAAGTGTCAAAGAACAGCCTGAGCTGCATCCAGGACAGGGGAATATGGATTTTCCTGCCCTCCCCCTGCTGTTTCACTGCGCATAGATGGCCATTTGGCTTTGTGTCTGCTGGTATCCTTCCCCATACAGGAATTGCAGCACTGGCACTGCTGATGGAAACTGAGCACTGAGGCTGACTCTCCAGGCCCTTTCCTCATCATGTGTTCTGAAAGTCACCAAGTTCTGTGCTGTAGAGCCACCTGATTGCTCAGCCTTGGAGGCTCTCTCCTGCTTCCAGCAGGCCCAGCCTGGCTGTGTCAGATGGGGGTATTTCAGCTGTGCCACTTACTGTAAATCACTCTGGGCCTCTGACTGGGGTTTCCATGTCTACCACAAACTTCTCTGGTCACTTTGGCATTGGTGATGCTCCTTGAGCTGTAACCTTGTGGGACTGGACTGTAGACAGGAAATGCATCTGTGCTTAGAGTACACTGTACTGGTCCAGGTCCCTGTTGCCAGCTGTACTGGAGAAAGGGGGATGGTGTGAAATCTGGAGTGCAGTCCTTTACTTGCCTCTGAAGAGCACAGATTCTTTCTCCCTGGTCTCTGCAAGCAACTGAAATGACAAAACTAGTGAAAACCAGACCGTGCTCTTGTGAGAGTGGTTCGTTTGCATATTTCTGCCTGAGTTGTGTTCCTTCCTTCTTTGTGTTTGCCATTTCCACAAGAAAAGCTGTTTGCTTAATTCCATCAGCTGCAGCCCTTCTCCTGCAGGAGATGAGGCAACCCAGGTGTAGAGGTCAGCTGTTTTTGGACAGTCTGACTCAGTGCAGTTGTATGCAGTACGAACAAACATCCCCCAGGGTATTCTGCAAGCACAGAGACTTGCCTGACAACATGGTGATGTCCTCCAGCAGGCATAGGTAGCAGTTCTTGCCCAGAATGTGGGATTTTATGTGGAAGCTCATCCTTCAATGGGAAACATGGTAGGGAGCAATGACACTCATGGGTGGGTGGTTTGCAGCACCTGGCTCAGCAGCTGCACCCCATTTCCAGTGCTGTGCAAAGGCTCTGTGATCTGCTGCTCTCTGTATGGCTGGAAAGGGGATCTTCCCCTGCGGGCTGCTGGCAGAGCTGAAATGGTGGGTTCTTCTCCAGATGGTTTGGAATGAGCACTTGCAGTTTGTAATTTTGTTTCAGCTCTGCTGATTGAAGTGTCCATATAGCACCACATTGATGAAGCTGAGGTTTTCCTCACCTTCAGGATCTGAAAAGAGGCTGCAGGTAATCAGGAGATAGAAGCTGCTGTCTTTGCTCCTGTCCTGCCATACATGGCCAAGGAGAACGAAGGAGCAGCTGGGCTCACACCCTTTAACAATGGCCTTCCTGAAGGCCATCCTGGACTGCAGGAGTGATGGGATGCAGCAAATAGGTCTTCAATAAATTGGTGTTTAGCAGTGGAGTTACATACAGTGGTGAGGGGTTTTTTTGGGGTTTGGTTTGTTTTTCTGTAGGATCTGCAGATGTGAACATGCATAAATAGATAGATTGGTCTTGCAGGGTATCTCTTGTTCTGTAGACAACAGCATTGCTGCTCTTTGGCTGGGTGGGCTGCAGAACACAACTTTTTCTGAGATGCACTGATCTCCACAAAGCTGTCTCCAACGACAAAGCTCAAAGGAAATCATTAACAGGCCTTAGGGATGTTTTTCAGGCTCAAGTCACTACTTCTGCCCAGCCCTAGGTGGGCGAGTTCTGCTCAAGTCCCCGTTTGCTACAGAGAGAAATGGCCCAAAGAGGGAGCTAAAATGCTGCTGAAAAGGGAAACAATTAACAGATCTCTGCTGAGTTTGATGTGAATGTAGGCAGGAAATGGACAAGGACATCAGGATGTGGCAGATCTTTCTGCTGTGCTGGTGTTGGGCTCGTGGCTGGCACTGTTTGATGCTGTGGGGCAACACTGGAAGCTTTGATGCTGGATCAGTCTCTGTGGGGATGCATTTTCATTGCTGCAGGTGCCAAGATGAGGTGTCCCCCTCCCCACTCCTGGCTCCTTTTAGTGTTGTTTCAACAACTTCTGACATCTGTTACACTCTGAGAAGATTTCAAACACATTAGGCTTATAAAGTGGTTTTATATATTGTATGTAAATGCTTGTTGAAGTGATATTTTATTAAACAGTTTTGCTCTAAATGCTTCTCTGTGTGAGGTCTGCTGGCTTCCTGGGAACCAGCACATTCCTGTCACAGGAATGTAGGCAGGTAGCACTTGGGGACATGGGTTAGTGGTCAACTTGGCAGTGCTGGGGAATGGTTGGGACTCAAAGGTCTTTTCCAACATAAATGAGGTTATGGGGGTACCAGTCTCCCCTCATCCATGCAGGTAACCTGGGCTACCTTAATAAATCCTTCCCCATGATCATCCTGGCACCAATCACCCATATTCCCAAGAATGTGGGATGCTGCTAGGGCAGGAGGTGGGTCTGTAGCCAGCCTGGGTTGCCTCTGCTGAGCAAATTTGTTCCACCCAACTTCAAATGGGCATGGAGACAAGGCTATTTTTTTGTAGGTGCAACAGAAGCCTAAATATATATATTTTATCATCTATTAACTAGTGACTTTCTTTCCACTGTTCCGGCTCTGATAGGGCAAAAGAGAAAAAATTGCTACTTGTCAGTGTTTGAGGTGATTCACAACATTGTCATCACTTTTCCCTACTTTTCAGGGACACTAAACCCCATTTTGTCTTAAAGGTTTTTTTCTTGGGGGCGACGGCAGTGGGAGGGGAAGACAAGCCCTATATTATTCTGATCTTCAGCCCCAGTTACAAAAATATGAAGCAGTTTCTATTTAAACATGATCTCTCATGGCTCTGGGCTGTGAATGGCAGCCAAGCCGCCCGGCTTGCAGCTCAACAAACAACCAGAGACCACAATTTGTTCCAGTCGTTTATTTTGTACCATGGTATTTCAGAGCAGTGAATACAGATGGTTTGCTCTTCTAGGCTTCAGTACACACAACTATTGTGCCTAGACCTCAGTGGTTTATAGAAGCTCTATTTCATAAGTAAGTTGTACTTCATCACAGCACAAAAGTCCTTTACGGCTAGATCTAATACAGAGTTAGGGCTAGTGGGTTGGGAGCCTGATATTTGGGTGCCTGGACTCCTGCTAGAGGGGACAGCAGACAGGCAGCTCTGAGGGGTGGTGCAGGAACCTGTCTATGAGCTCTTCCTACAGGTCACAGGAAATTCTGCTGCGTGGCCGAGAGCTTCTGGAAAGCCATCTGTCCTGGGGTCCAGACACAGCCGGCTTGGGAATGAGTCTGGAATGTTGTGTGGAAAATAACTGCCTACAACTGCTTGTTCAGTAAGCAGCACCTAAGTCAGTTCTTGGATCTAGCCCAGGGCTCTGTGACAGGCCTTTGGGTATCAGCAGTTTTAACTAGACTTGGATTCAAAGCATATTGCTTAAAGGTGTTCAATTAGACATAAATTTATAAATTTTGTATCAACAGTCAAATCTTTCAAATGAATATTGCTTTTTTAAAAAAATATCCTATCCCTGTAGCAATCCCTGAAATTATATTCCTGTAACATCTTTATCATGCAAATAGCAGCGTGTAGGCAATTCAAATATAAAATAAACAACTCTGTCCAGTGGAAAAGTGAGGCACTTAGGCAAAGTGACTTGTAGTCACTCATGATCTATACAAGACTTAGGAACAATCATCAGACCTGATGCCCATTCTTGAGCTTGAACCACTGGACAGGCAAATGTTGTCTGGAACTACTGCATGGTGGCAGCAATACCTTTGTTGTATCAAGATGGGTTTGTTTCATGTTTAAACTCACTCTTCTGAGCTCATTTCCTGTACCTCTCACTCCAGAAGCCAGAACAACTCGGTTCCAATTCTCCATTTTTAGAGCAAGGATGGATTAGAGTAAGGTAAGCATCCTAAAAACATCAAGTTGACATTTCACAGGTGTGATGCAGAGGCAACATAGATTGTGTTTTCGTACAGAAAATAAAGTTTGTTAACCAGGCCATACGTTGGTACTGTGTAATGCTTTTTGGTGTGCTGAACGGTGTGTTCCAGGAGCAATCTGGCTTTTCTGAAAGTCTAAAGAAGGCTTGAAAAAACACACACGAGCTCTTCAAGTGAGTCCATGCTCCAGCGCCTGCCGGAGCTGCATTGTGTTACTGAGGTGGTGGGGAAATTCCTTTTGAAGTCAGCTTAGCCTTTTCTCTCTCCCTTTCTTCTCTCTCAAACCCTGAACAACAGATGGACCTGCCCTTGGTGTACCGAGCGCAGCATTTCCGCATCTCCTGCAGCGCAGCTTCACACTTGGACTCCACGTAGTTGTTCGCTGGAAAATAAGAAGGAGACACCAGGTCTGCAGAGAGGAACAGGCTTTGTTCCCTGAGGGAGCACGCCTAGCCCAGCTCTGCAGCTGCTTACAAGCATTCCATCATTTTCTTGCTCACAAAAACCTCTCTTTAGCTGCAGCTATCTAAAGCTCTCTGTGACTCAGAGAGGAGTCCTGCAGGAAGAGGCTGAGTCTGGTTTGAGTTAAGAACCTCCTGCCTGCTTGCCCAGAAACACCGCCACCTGCTCTGCCTTGGATGAGCTCTGCAACCACTACACAACTGCACTCAGACCCACTCTGACTGTTAAAAGATTAAAAGAAGCAACAGCAGTATAATGTGAGACACACAGCACCCGTGGAGAGCCCAGAAAGCAGCAGTGAACACCTTCTGGTTAATGAGCAAACCACACTGCTGTCATCACTGGGCTATGAGTTCCCTGACTGGGTTGGTGAGTGAGCTGCAATACAAACACACACATCACCCCTGAGAAAAAGGTCGTGGTGATTTCTGCTAGCTGGCAGCCCAGGAAGCATGGCAGGCCCTTGGAGAGGAGAGCTGATCTGTCTCTGCCATAACCTGCAGTTGATGAGTGCTCCAAGGCTCTCCCAACTGTCCCTCTGCCTTTGCAGCTTTGTTTCTAAAACTGTAGCTATGTACAGGCACGCCATCATCTGTCAAGGATGCATTCCTGAAAGTCACACACAGATAGGAAAACACAAAAAAGATTTACAGCAGGCATTCAGTCTCACAGAGGAGCAGCAAGATCTTTGGAACAATGACTTTTGAGAAGTCAGCATTCTCCCACCCTCCATCTCACACACTGGGTACAGTGACTGTGCATTCCTCAGTTAAGGCTCTGTACTTTAATTTTTACAGGGGAAAATTGCTTTGCTCTCTGTTTCATGTGTGCACATCAGACAGCTCCACAGCACAACAGATGAACAGCAGCAGTGACAGTGACGTGTACATGCAGCAAAGAGCTTCTCTGCCAACACTTAACCATTCAGATCAACACTGCACACAAACCTACACAGGAAAAACACTTGGAATAACTTCCACAAATGTTATAAAAAGAACATTGCCACAGATGGGACCAAAATAGGGTCAATCATCAGCTTTTAAGTGCAGTAATACAGGGAGAGAAGGTAGTCCTTCATGGGAGAATGCTCCAAACCATGAGGACATTAAAGGTAGACTCTAGACAATTGCTGGGGACATGAAGACCATCTCACACCTCGAGGACAGATCACCTAACCTGTTCCTGACAGAATTCTTGAAACACCCCTGTTCTTGAAACACCCCTGGAGCAGCTCTGCAGTCTTCTCATGCAATCCACCTACTCCCTCACTAACCACTCTGTAAGAGAGCTTATTATAATGTCTAGCTCTTCCTGCCCACAGCTGAGTCCCAAAAATACACCTGGGATCTCACTACCAGCATGGAGAACACTCCAAGCACATTACTGTTACTAATGATCTGCTTTATACTAATGATGTCTCATTATTTACAATTAAGCACAAAGCAATTCTATTAAAATCAGACATTATAATTTTGTTCATTTTGCAACCAGGCAATGCTAATGTGCTTTGTTCCTTCTCAAGGAGAAAGGACAAGGTTAAGTTAAAAGAATTAAGTTCCACCAAAAATCAAGACACCAAAGACAATATGACACTTGGTACCTTGCAAGCATTTCTGTATTTCACAGGCTTGTTTCTGGCAGGGATCCTTCCGGGACATGTTCAGGAACTAAAATGATAGAAAATGTTACTGTAGATCAGGGTTCTTTTCAGGGGGTGGGGGAAAGACAATGTCCTACAGCCACATCTTTCAGGAGCTCCCAGTTTCCCCCAGTCATCATTCAGAAAACACCTAGTGCTGCTTCCAGGTGCCTGCCAGCATACACAAGAACTCTCTGTCTGGCTGAAAGATGATGATGGGGACAATGAATAGAATAAGTTTCATGTCATTAAGTTTAAAAGCCTTTTTCTTTTCTCTAGTTAAAATGTGTCCTTTTCCACTTGGATGTACAAAGATTCCAGAAAATATTCAAATTAACACAGCTGACTAAATTTTAAGAGTTTTCTATCTCTAGATCATGTACTGAGACAGATACTTATGTGAAATCCACCTCTGTGAGCTTTACACAACCAAGGATTTGGTGGCAAGTCATGGAACCACAGCTGGAGAAGGCATTAAAAAAACAATCAACCAAACAACTCAGTTGTGTATATGCCATAAAGCCAAGAAGGGCTCTTTTCATTTTGTTTCAGGAGGAAGTCTCTTGGAAATCCTCTCCTTCTGTCCAAAAAACCCCTCAATCAGACTGGAGGACAGCTCCATCTTGTTCAAATCCATCAGAAAAGGATTTCAGACACTTGAGTTGATTTTTCTGCAGCTGTGACACCTGTAACTGTGTCAGTGTAAGCTCAAAAGCCAAGCAAAAGCTGGTGGTACCAGTAGTTGAACGGGAGACCTCTAAGGAAAGCACCAGTGTCACTGAATGTGGTGGTGAGACTGAACCCTCTGAGCCACAGTTCAGCCTCTGCTCAGAGCTGGGAGCCGCTGCCTTTCCAGTTTCTGACAAGTCACCAGCCCACAGCAGTTCCCAGTATCACTAGGGCATTATTTGCAGCATCCTGGCCGAATTCCATTTGAGGCAATTACATTCTGCCTACCTAGAACTCCCCCTGATGTTTCACTTGGTCACAATACTCCTCTTCACTGCCTGTCCTAAACTCTTGTGTGATGCTGCTGTGTGTTAACTGCTTCCACCTCAAAGGTGGCTGCATTTCAGTGGAGAGAGAACCTTTTATTGTACAAAACAGACAATGGCATCTTCCTAGAGCCACTGCTCCTGAAAGACAAAAATTCACATTAAAGAAAGACGGGGAGTAAACAGTGCACAGTACAAAGCAGGGGTAATGTCTGCACATACCAGATTAATCCCCAGGCACGAGTTTAAGCAGCAGTTCTTCAACACCATCAAGCTGTAAGTGACAAGGAAAAGTTCAATACGTCTACAGTTACTGTGGTTGAGCTAA
Organism: Pyrgilauda ruficollis; assembly: GCF_017590135.1. NCBI lineage: Eukaryota > Metazoa > Chordata > Aves > Passeriformes > Passeridae > Pyrgilauda > Pyrgilauda ruficollis. The sequence continues at coordinate 14,243,407 of NW_024528821.1, read as the reverse complement.
TGGACTTCAACAAAGTAACAGTCCTTTGCCGTCCCTCAAGGATCTCAAATGACTTCACAAACAGGAATGACTATGTTCTATTGTCGCCACCATCCTTACCATGAGATGGTGCTCTATCTCCCAAACGCGAGAGTTACTATCCCTGTACTGCTCACCCTGGGACAGCTGCCACATGTGAGGCAGCCGGGATGGGGGGAGCTGGCTGGGTCGCAGCGCCTCACCCAGGGGAACCTGAACTCTTTGGATCCGAGCCCTCAGCATACCTTCCTCCTGGGGGAAAGTAACAAACAGAGCAGGCAGTTACTGGCAGAGGCACCTGAAACAGCAATGCTACAACCACGGGGAAGCTCAAAGCACACACTTGCCTCTTCCGCAGCCACGAGCCATGTTTTGCGGTGCTCATCGCAGTAAACCCCCACGCGCCGCACCCAGAGGCGCACGGGAGGAGCGCCTGCCTCCCCTCCCTGCGCCATCCCGCAGGCGCTTCCGCAGCTCAGCTGGACGGCATCGGCCCGCGGGGCGCACTCGTGGTCACGGAGAGAGCTCCCGGACCTGGCAGCCAGGTGGTGTCTGACTCGTTGGATGAGATGCTACGTGCGGAAATGTCCCTAAAAGTCAGCTCGGGAGGCTGAGGTGCTGCCTAAGCCAGCGGAACCGTCAGGCCAAGTCGTACACTGGGACACGCGTGCTGGGCGGCACCGGTAAGGCATTCTGGGCAAAAGGTGCTATCGGTACACACTTAAACCCTGCGAGTATTGGCTTTGCTCATTCCACTAACAGTCCTATTAACAGTCTTTGTGTAACACGGGGGGGAAAAAGAGGTGGTCTAAATCCCAAAAGCAAAACTCGTGACCAGCAGTGAGGTGAGCTTAACAGGAACGAAGATCACTCTGGAGACAGAGCACAGAGCTCGGTGTGCAGGACTCTCATCTTTGGAGCTCGCTGAGCTGTCGGGGTGCAGGGTCCTTTGTCTCATCTCTCGGGGTGGCAGCACTGTCCATTCACACCCAAACTCCTCGGGAGCAGCACTCAGGACTGCGTCACTCGGCTTCTGGCTGGTCACAGAGAGCCACCAACACGGGCAGAGGAGCTTGGGGCACTGAGGTGGTTCCTGCTACTGTAACTTTTGTTTAACAGCACGTTTATCTGTGTGCCAGTTAGATCAAGCTGAGCCATTAGCAAATGGAGGTCAGGGGAAATGATTCTCTTTGAACCCTAGAAGAGGTAATCAAAATGGTACAGACAGTCTTCATCCTTTATCTAGGTGTAAAGTAGAACAAAGTTAAGCTGTAACACATAAAACATCCTCCTGCTATGAAGCAGATGCAATATTCCTTATCCCAGTGAAACACAGTGGTCTTCTGAAACCTTGTAAGGTTATAAGGCATATTTCAAACAGGAGCAAGAAAAGCTGGGTACAAAATAAAGGATGGAAGGTCAGGGAGAGAAAAAAATAAATTGCTATACATTGGGGCGCGTATATAACAGAAAATACTCCTCCATGATGCCTTCCATATCTTACATCAGTGTTTCTCTACCTTTTTGAGCCAAAGGAGCACTCAGCCTTTTTGAGAACAAAACACCAACCACGGATCAGCCTGAACAGCACCAGCACAAGGAAAACTTTGAGTGATTTTATTCCTTCTTTTTTTCACCCATTCTGTTTGTTTCCTTGCTTGATGTGTGGGGATGTGTGTGTGCCCTACACAAAGCACCACTGTTCTGGCTGCCATCCTGTGATGAAGAACAGGCATTCCAAGGAATGCCCCACCAGCTGGATCACTGGCATTTAGAGGAATGTGACTGCAGTCTGACAAGCCTCACAAGGCCTTCAGGAATTAGGGTTAAAGGGACATTTCTGTAATTGTTTTCCTTTCTGCTTTACCCTAAGCCACATTACAAATTTAAACCCCTGTGTGGAACTCTGCCCAACAGTGAAATGCAGCAATTGCCACTGATCATTTTCAGTCAGCTGAACACAATCACCCCAGGAGGAATTCGGCCAGGATACTCTGCTACCCTGCAGTAAACTGCAAGAAGTTCCATCATGATCAGAAATGCCCAAGAACTTGCTTTTATTCCATTCAAAGCTGGAATTTTTACAGGTCATCATCTCCAGAACCAGAAGGCTCAAGACTGGCTCCAGCAATAGAAAACCAAGTCTCAGTAAGTGAACTGTGTTTCCTACTGTAGGTAAGCTCTCCTGGAAGGTCTCCTGTCCAAATACTGCCCTGGTTCAGCCTGGCTGAACTACAGGTAGCAGGGCTAAAGCACACCAGGCACGTTTGTGTTCAGGGGGAGTGGAGATGGCAGCGATGACAGATCACAACAGAGCAGGTCTCGTGCAGAGGACACTGTGCACAACGGGCAGAGGTTACTGTGTGTTGTCACCCTTTGCCCCAGTGAACTGCCCCAAGCCTCCCCAGAACTGCAAAGCTGAAAGGCTCAGTCTGGCCTGTGGAGGTGCCCAGGTGGTGCCACATGGAAACCCTGAGGTCAGGCAAAACCGTCGATTGGTTTGAGCTGGGACAGGAATGGGGTTTGGGGTGGGACAAGAATGGGGTTTGGGGTGGGACAAGAACGGGGTTTGAGCTGGGACAGGAATGGGGTTTAGGGTAGGACAAGAATGGGGTTTGAGCTGGGACAGGTGTCTGCAGCACCCAAACACACCAAAGAAACTGGAGATTCCACAAGCACACGCTCAGACAGTGCACCTGAAAACATGCACAGTGTCTTATTGCTGCAGGTTTGATTAGAAAGCAAAAACAAAGCCTGAAGGAAGACATGGGTGGAAGGAGAAGAGAGCTTACTTATATTTTAAACAAGTTTTAAACCCGAGTTCTTACACTGCTTGCTTCATAACCTATCAAAAAACCCACCACAACCAACAAAAACCCCAACAGCTTAAATTTGCAGGATTGAAGCATCATCCTTTGAGACTTTAACATTCCCATCAACACAGCTGTAGAAGGCTGAGCTGTTCAAAGTGCTGTTTTGGGGAGATTCAAATCCCAGTCCTCACAGACAGGAATAATACTGGCAGATGTTCTGTCCATCTTAGCATCAATCTTAGAGGTTTAATGCTGTTCTGGGACCTGGATGGATTTCTGAGCCATACTATATGGATAAATGTCAAAATGGCCAGGAGGAGGAATGCAGCTTGTAGCGACAACAATTTATTTGGTTTTGTTGGGTACATTAAAATATTTTATGGAAACAGTGAAAGAAATTGCTCCAGATGCTGCTTGGACCACCCCAGAGCTGGAGGTCAGTGTGCTGAATAAATTGCACCCTTTATCACCTTCTGTTCTAAAAAGCAACTGGGAGTTCAGCTGCCATTTAGGCACCGAGGAAAAGCACTGTGCTGACACAGTTACAGCCCCAGAGCAAGGCTGGCCAGCCTGGCCTTCTGCTGGGGCAGGAGAGCTGCCTGCACGCCTCAGGGCTACGAGGCTGCTGAGCCTTCCTGAGAAACCCAGCCCGGCTCGGGCAACAGCTCGGGGATCTGGTGACTTAAGGGCATGTGGAGACACTCTAAAGCTTCTTCGTGGGGGTTTGGACTCTACTCTGCCTGGAGCAAGCCCCTGTGACTCCACGCTCCGCTCTGCCCGACCTACTGAGGGGTAGCAGATGCTCACCGACCAGCCGGGCTGTCCAGCAGCGTGGGGAGGGCAGGCCGAGCTTTGGTGGGATCTAAAACAACAGGAAGACAAAAAGATGGACATAATGCGGGGGGAGCCACGCCGAGGGGCGGGGAGGGCGAGGGAAGGGACGCAAGAGCCGGGCCGGGGAGCGGGAGCCGGGGCAGCGGGGCCAAGCCGGGCAGGGAGCGCCGGAGGGGAGGGGGTGTGGCGCGGGCGTGGGACAGGACCGGCCATGGCTGGGCGGGCGGGAGAAGGGCGCAGCACATCGCCACAGCCACCGCGTCTCCCCGGGCCGGGGCCGCGGGGCCGGGCGGGC